>NC_069508.1:60901900-61245350 GCF_027579735.1 Bombina bombina
GGGCTTAGATTATGTGTAATTAGTTTAAACTTGTAATATTTTTTTATTTTTTGTAATTTAGTGTTTGTTTTTTTTGTACTATAGTTTAGTTTATTTAATTGTATTTTAGTTTAGATAATTGTAGGTAATTTATTTAATTAATTTATTGATAGTGTAGTGTTAGGTGTATTTGTAATTTAGGATAGGATTTATTTTACAGGTAATTTTGTAATTATTTTAACTAGGTAGCTATTAAATAGTTAATAACTATTTAATAGCTATTGTACCTAGTTAAAATAAATACAAAGTTGCCTGTAAAATAAATATAAATCCTAAAATAGCTACAATGTAACTATTAGATATATTGTAGCTAGCTTAGGGTTTATTTTATAGGTAAGTATTTAGTTTTAAATAGGAATAATTTATTTAATGATAGTAAATTTATTTCATTTAATATAAATTATATTTAAGTTAGGGGGGTGTTAGGGTTAGGGTTAGACTTAGGTTTAGGGGTTAATAACTTTATTATAGTAGCGGCGACGTTGGGGACAGAAGATTAGGGGTTAATAATTGTAGGTAGGTGGCGGCAATGTTAGGGAGGGCAGATTAGAGGTTAATAAAATTTATTATAGTCTTTGCGAGGCGGGAGTGCGGCGGTTTAGGGGTTAATACATTTATTATAGTGGCGGCGAGGTCCGGTCGGCAGATTAGGGGTTAAAAAGTGTAGGTAGGTGGCGGCGACATTGGGGGGGCAGATTAGGGGGTAATAAATATAATGTAGGTGTCGGAGATGTTAGGGGTAGCTGATTAGGGGTTCATAGGTATAATGTAGGTTGCGGCGGTGTCCGGAGCGGCAGATTAGGGGTTAAAAAAAATTATTAGAGGGTTTGCGATGTGGGGGGGCCTCGGTTTAGGGGTTCATAGGTAGTTTATGGGTGTAAGTGTACTTTATAGCACAGTAGTTAAGAGCTTTATAAAACAAGTGTGTGGTAGACCGAGCGCTAGTATTTAACAGCCTTATGCTCACTGGCAAAAGTCCCCTAGTGGACTTGGGATGTGACTACAATTGTGTGATATAGTGAGCGCTGGGGAGCTTAAAAGGACTGTGAGGTATGGATATGTTAAAAATGAAATATGTTTATTACAGTTAATATAAAATAAAAATACAATATAATACATACAAATTAAAAAGCTTCTAAAATTCTTCCTAAAATCTCTATGGATCCATGAGATATAAGTCTTAAGGATATAGTGTTACCTATATCTGTGGTATTGGAACAAATATTACGTTAGCTCCGATAACAGTCTATAAAGTGCAATTTGAGCACAGATATTTACAGACAGCAGATGTGATGTAAATGGCCAAAATTGGCGTAATACAATGTCAATAATACAGATGTCAACAATACAGATGCAGTATAAAAGTATAAGTGATATAAATACAATATAAATAAAAGTGTAGGAGAAATCCAATTGTGTAAAAATGGAAATAAAATTGGTAGAAAAAATGAAGAAATTTATGTCTCTCAAATAGTTTCTTAAAAAGTGTCTCTTTCAAAAATCACAGTGTTCCAAAAAAATATATCAAGGTGTTCCACAAAAATTACAAAAGTGTTCCACAAAAAATTGTTGTAAAAAAATTATTCCATAAATAAATATCAGAGTGTTCAAAAAATATTCAAAAAATGTGGTGGGTAAGTGCGTTCAAAGAAATCCTAGATGATTAACTTCCAAAATTAACTCCAATAGCTGTGATAGACGTGGAAGAGATATAAGAATGCAGAATATCAAAAAATATAAAAAATGTAGAATATAAAAATGCAGAAGAAAAAAGGAAAAATACAATAATGTGGCGGGTAGGTCCAAAGTCCTCCTCCTAATCTGTGGGTAGAATAAAGTGCAATAGTGTAATAACGTCTAGATGTGGTATAATGAAATCAGAAATTTGCTCACCAGTATGTCGACACGTTTCGGCCCTCCTAGGCCTTTCTCAAGACAATACTGGTCTGTATGTCTCTGGGAGCTTTATACCCTGATGCCATAGGTAATTGGTTCTATTTTGGCGCCAAAAGTCGGGGTCTGCCCCTTCCTGTTTATCCCAGTGTTACATGGGAAATGTAGTTTTTCTTTTTTGTGTTTTTTTTTTTGTTTTTTTTTGTCTCTTATGTTTTAAAAGATATCTGTATTTGATTCACTTCATATGTGTTATTGTTTATATCGTATGTGTTATTATTTGGGGGCATCTCTTATCTTACTAATGTAATGTATATCAGGCGGTGTGTCTTATTTTTGATATCCCCACTTCCGGGGTGTTTAACTTACTATCCCTTCCGGTTCTTTTATCTGTAGCTTGACATCCGGTTTCGCTACTTCCGGTTTCGTTCTCGCTACTCCCGGTTTCGCTTTTACCGGAAGTGTGTATTTATTCTTATCCGGTTGTACTATTGCCGGATGTTTATCTAATTTGGAGCCTTAGTTTTGTCTAGACCTTTTCTATATGGCCTGCATGACTATATAATGGGTTAGGGGTCCATCGTTGTCCTAATTGTGTCTATATAAGCCAGTTTTTAATTCTTTAATGCATATATATAAAACAGCCTTAACGTATATGTGTAGATGCTGATTATTGCATGTGCTATGATCGGTGCAAATTCCACAAATACCTAGGAATTTAGAACTGTAAAATATCATAAAAAATCGTAAAATATGTAAAAGATGTAAAAGATCTCTTCAAGAGCATTTGAGTTATTAAAAGTTCTCCATTCTCTAAAAATTCACTAAAAGTTATATATGTACATATCACAAATATAGAAATTTGTGTGAATAAGTCACATGTTGAAAATGCGAGGTTTACTTAGAATTTGTTCCGTAGATGTAGGAGAGTATATGGAATGAAGATTGGGTTTTACATATAAAAAAGAGGCTTTCTAGGGAATGTGTAGGGGTCAGATCTCACATTAGTTTAAAGAGGTTGTTAAACCTATTGGAGTTGGCATAAGTGAATGTTGATACTTAAAGTCGCTTATCTGTAGTAATTTGGACATCTTTATTTAAATTATTTGTACATGGAGGAGAGAATGGTTTTTGCTGGTGTACTTCAGGGAAAGAACTTCTCCAGTGTATATTGTATTTTGTATTCTAGGTGCTTAGGAAGGGAGTTTAGTTAGTTATATATTTTCCTCAGAGAAGAATGGAGAAAGAAAGGACTCCTATTCTATTGGTTCTCATTGTTTCTCAATTTCTTCAATCTATTGATGAATATCTGGGGACCTAATATGGCGGATTCTGTCTTCTGTTCTATCAATCTAGAGTGTGCAGTCCAGCTAGTGTGAAAACACATGCTTTTATTGGTATGCTTTTGTTTGATAGAGATATTTAATGGTGAATTCGTTTTATGCATCATCTATAAGGAGTAGCATTTGCTGTCTAGTCTTTTCGTAAAGACAGCAAGTGGGACAGATCCTCTTTGTGATTTAGTCCCTTGGGAAAAAGGCAATCCAATGTAAAGATCCATTTGGATTCATTGAATAGCAGTTTCTTCTCGTAGTTTCCTCCTCACCAGTTCTTCTCTATCTTTTGTATCCCGGCACAAACATACGCCTAGATTTAGAGTTTTGTCGGTAAAGACCCGCGGTGCTAACAAGGCTTTTTTTCCCAGCGCACCCTTAAGACAACGCTGGTATTACGAGTTGTCTGAATGGCTGCGTTAGCCTCAGAAAAAGGAGCGTTGAGCATAATTTAGCTCCACTTCAACCCTCAATACCAGCGTTGCTTACGGTAGCGGTATCCCCATAGGAAACAATGGGGCTGAGCTGGCTGAAAAAAAACCTGATCGGAACAGCCAATAGAATGCAAGGTTAATCCGATTGGTTGATTGGATCAGCCAATCGGATTGAACTTCAATCTGATTGGCTGATTGCATCAGCCAATCAGATTTTTCCTACCTTAATTCCGATTGGCTGATAGAATCCTATCAGCCAATCGGAATTCAAGGGACACCATCTTGGATGACGTCATTTAAAGGAACCTTCATTCGGCCTTAGGACATTGTACGAAGAGGATGGCTCCGTGTCGGATGGATTCAAGATGGCTCCACTCCGGTTGATTGAAGATTGAAGATGCCGCTTAGATGAAGACATCTGCCGCTTGGAGGACCTCTTCTGCCCCGATCGGATGAAGACTTCTGCCGCTCCGGATGTCCACTTCTGGCCCATCGGTGCCCGGCTGGGTGAACACGGCTCCAGGTAGGGTGATCTTCAGGGAGGGTAGTGTTAGGTTTTTTTAAGGGGGGATCGGGTGGGTTTTAGAGTAGGGGTATGTGGGTGGTGGGTTGTAATGTTGGGGGTATTGTATTTTTATTTACAGGTAAAAGAGCTGATTACTTTGGGGCAATGCCCCGCAAAAAGCCCTTTTAAGGGCTGGTAAAAGAGCTGATTACTTTGTAATTTAGGATAGGGTAGGGCATTTTATTATTTTGGGGAGCTTTTTTATTTTATTAGGGGGCTTAGATTATGTGTAATTAGTTTAAACTTCTTGTAATATTTTTTTATTTTTTGTAATTTAGTGTTTGTTTTTTTTGTACTATAGTTTAGTTTATTTAATTGTATTTTAGTTTAGATAATTGTAGGTAATTTATTTAATTAATTTATTGATAGTGTAGTGTTAGGTGTATTTGTAATTTAGGATAGGATTTATTTTACAGGTAATTTTGTAATTATTTTAACTAGGTAGCTATTAAATAGTTAATAACTATTTAATAGCTATTGTACCTAGTTAAAATAAATACAAAGTTGCCTGTAAAATAAATATAAATCCTAAAATAGCTACAATGTAACTATTAGATATATTGTAGCTAGCTTAGGGTTTATTTTATAGGTAAGTATTTAGTTTTAAATAGGAATAATTTATTTAATGATAGTAAATTTATTTCATTTAATATAAATTATATTTAAGTTAGGGGGGTGTTAGGGTTAGGGTTAGACTTAGGTTTAGGGGTTAATAACTTTATTATAGTAGCGGCGACGTTGGGGAAAGAAGATTAGGGGTTAATAATTGTAGGTAGGTGGCGGCAATGTTAGGGAGGGCAGATTAGGGGTTAATACAATTTATTATAGTCTTTGCGAGGCGGGAGTGCGGCGGTTTAGGGGTTAATACATTTATTATAGTGGCGGCGAGGTCCGGTCGGCAGATTAGGGGTTAAAAAGTGTAGGTAGGTGGCGGCGACATTGGGGGGGCAGATTAGGGGGTAATAAATATAATGTAGGTGTCGGCGATGTTAGGGGTAGCTGATTAGGGGTTCATAGGTATAATGTAGGTTGCGGCGGTGTCCGGAGCGGCAGATTAGGGGTTAAAAAAAATTATTAGAGGGTTTGCGATGTGGGGGGGCCTCGGTTTAGGGGTTCATAGGTAGTTTATGGGTGTTAGTGTACTTTATAGCACAGTAGTTAAGAGCTTTATGTTTCCGCGTTAGCCCATAAAACTCTTAACTACTGACTTTTTTTTGCGGTTGGAGTCTTGTCGATAGAGGCTCTACCGCTCACTTCTTCCAAGACTCGTAATACCAGCGTTAGGCAAATCCCATAGAAAAGATAGGATACGCAATTGACGTAAGGGGATCTGCGGTAGCCTCGAGTCGCGGAAAGAAAGTGAGCGGTAGACCCTTTCCTGCCTGACTCTAAATACCAGCAGGCATTAAAAAGCAGCGTTAGGACCCCTTAACGCTGCTTTTTAACCCTAATGCAGAGCTCTAAATCTAGGCGATAGTTTGGTGGTCTGGAGGCTATATGCGCACATGGAACTGCTGTAGCTGGTCAGTCTGAGGGTGTTCCATAGTCACAACTAGACAGTTCAGTGGGACGTCAAGGTACTTATGGGCATGGATTAGATGCCCTAAGTGTAAATATATATATGAAACCAGGACATTAACATAAGGAATGGTAGGAAAGGAAAGCAGGATGAGCTACCAAACCATTAAATATAAGTCTGTGCTCTGAGTTTTCAAGAATAATCTTTGTAGCTGTTTGCTTTCCGTTATTGACCTTGGCTTGTTCCTGATTTTGTATATGTGTGATCCTTTTCTCTGACGTCTGATTTTTCCTGACCTACTGGATCTTCTTCATTGCCTGTTTTTTTATCAAGCTGCTACTTCTGAGCACCTTCTACACTCCTAAACTCACCTTGTTCTTTGCAGCTCCTGAACTCTCCTTGCCCACTGTAGCTTCAGAGTACATGTTGCCCGCTGAAGTTCTTGAGTATGTCTAGTCCGCTTCACCCCTTGAGCACACCTAGTAAACTGCAGCCCCTGAGCACACCTCATATGCTTCAGCCCCTGAACTCCTGGCCTGGTCCACTGCAGCTCTTGGACATATCTGGTTATCAGTACTTTTGACTACTACTCTTTAAATACTGTAAAGCCTTGTAACTCCTGGCTGAGCCTATTGTCCAGCCTGTCTTTGGATTTGAGCCCATGTGTGTCCAGTCACTGATAGTAGCTATGTGTGTCCTGGCTTTGATACCAGTTCCTGTATTTTTCTTTGCCCAATTATGCGTAATGGTAAGAAATGTACACTAGCCCCATTTCCTAAACAAGAGCCTGTGCTTAAATACACCTCTTCATGTGAGCTTCACTCTCCACTGTCATGAAAAATAGTATAACTAAATTACTTAAATCTCAAATTCCTAATTTAAACTATGAGGCCCATTTATCAAGCTCCGAATGGAGCTTGAAGGGCCATGTTTCTGGCGAGACCTTTGATAAATTGGCCTCTATATATTAAGGCAAATCAGTCCATAAATTGATATAAATGTGAGCAAGCGACTAATGAGTTGGATAACAGAGAATGTTTTAGATGTTTGGAAATACTTTATGTATTGTTTTTTGGTAGCATGGGGAGTTATATTTCTGATGTTCATTGCATAGTTTATAGCTGTGATAAAGTTGATATTTTTTGGTGTTTCAAGAGATTAATTTACCCCGAACTCAAGACATTCATAGTAGTACTGTATAATGAGGTCTGCGCATTCAGAATCATTGTCCAAAATGATGTCCCTTAAACAAATAAAGTAGTCAGGTACGACCCCTGGTTTATTAATGGTAAGTAGCTTTAAGGAGTCAGCATCCCTAAAATATATATGGAGGGATAATCTTAAACTATGCAAGATTAATTTTAGAATTAGATATTGCTACAAATCTTAAGGCCATTTTTAACACAGCTGTTTTATATGGACTATACATTTCAACGTACTTGCCACCCCTCCAATGGACCACAATCACACAGTCCTCAGTGGCTGCTATTTTCCTCTACTTCCTTCCTGCTCTGAAACAGCCCATACTTTACATATATTTTTTCCATTATAGTACTAAGTAACTTCTCTCTCGACTATTGCACAGGATGCAAGGAACTGTAGTTCCCAGGAGCTATGGTGGTTAAAGTCTTAAAAGGGCAACACGATTATGCTACTGCACCTGTTAACCTGAGCACATATAATTAGGTTTAGAAAATTGAGTTTTCATGTTCCTTTTAAATTTTCTATGAAAAAGTGTAACCAGTCCATGAAAAAATACCAAATCTTTTTCAAATGGTGGCATCTTGTTTCCCTTGGTTCTAGATCACGTGGGATAAAGAAAAAGTGAGAGTTACATGGACTAGAGGGGAGTGAGACAACACTAGTTCTATTTTTTAATTTCTTTTTACTCTCCATCAAGCTGTATTACGTGTTTGTTTTAGTTTTTTGTCTCTAACTGCATAATGGGTAGACATCAATGGTACAATCTTTTTAACAATAACATTTGTGTTGCATTTATCATTCTTGGACTGTTTTACAGCCTTGAAGGTTGATCTGAAAACACTAACAGATGCATTAGTACTTGAGTATAAAGCTTTTTTTGTACTTGAAATGTTGAGGTAATTACATTTGTACGTTTTACATTTAGACACTAAAGTCAAACCTGAGAGAACAATATATTTTAATATATGCTCTATTTATCACAAGCTATTTAAAATGACAGGCTTGTAATTGTCATCCATATTTGTATTTTAAAATGTGAAGTCATAGATAACAGGATTGAGCAACTACTGTAAATGCCCACATTTCATCATAGATCTCCTCAATATGAGAATTAGTTCATGACAGAGGCACACAGCCCACTGTCACTGTGCTCTGAGAAAGGCAATACTTGTGTATGCCATTCTCTGGGATTGTAAGACCTTAGACTGACACACTTTTTAGTACACCATTTTGTAAACTGGGCAGCATCACTAGGCCATTTCTGAATATTGCAAGCACTATATAAGGAAATGCAAGAGTCCATTTGTGATTGGTCATTGATTTTGATACCAAAGGGTTGACATGACCCCTACTACTTGCCCTTTCTTACCTTCAGTCCTCACAAACAGTTCTGATCTGCCTACTTAGTTATGACCATATCTTTGTATAGTACTTGCTGTCCATTCCTATCTATTGTACCTGATTAAAATATACCACTTTATCTGGTGGTCAGAATATGCCTATATCATCTGCTGCCACTATCAGTCTGCCAACCATCTGCCTTAATGGACACTATCTTTGTTAACAAAAAATTAGCTTGACCCTTATTGGACTCTGACCTCGTACCACCACTTCACTTTGTAGACTAAGTCTAAGGTCTGTTATTTGTCTTCTAGGACTTCTTACTTATATACACTGAAACCCATCTGGAATGGTAAGAATTAAGACTGATTGATTCATGTAATGAACTAATTTAGTGAGTGGGCTCAATTTTAACAGTGGCCCCCACCCATCCACAGTTCCGAAAGGTTATACTGATTCAATCAGTCAGGATTATTACATTTCCTATAACTAGAGGATGGAGTTCTTTAGAAGAAACCAAAATGTGAGGATTGTGAGATGCTGATGTTGATCAGAAGAGGCTGAATACCTGTAGGACTTAAATGTTAAGAAATTAAGATTAAAGGGGCCTTTTCAAAGTATGCTTTTTATTCTGTTGCAATTTTGGGGTTAAGGAGACCATGTAGGGTAATTACTAATCAGGTTTATACAGGGGGTAATTTTTTTAAGAGTTAAGGGGGTTTTGCAAAAGGGGCATTATTGTTAGGATAGTATTTTTTGGTTATTTGCAGTAGTGGTAGGGCCACGTCTATTTGCTGTGGGGGAGTTCTAGAAGTTCTAAAAATTAATTTATTCTTTAATTATAGGCAATTTAGACCTTATATTTGGAAGAATCCTTTTAGAACATTATGAAGCCTTTGAATGGTACCAAAAACTCTGGTACAACTTTGATTGACAGGCAGGTGTGTGCATGATGCATATGCATAAAACACAAGCTTTAAAGGCTCCAAAATATAAACATCCTGCGCTAATAATAGTAAAAAAAAAAAAGCTAAGCCTCCCTTTTAAGGGAGTACATAGGGAAAATACCAGACTTTTAGCACTGGAATGTCTCTTTAAATATTTCTCTTGATGGCTGATCCGGTGAAGGCACATTTTGGTACGGACATGTAAACTTTAGTGTTTGAAAAAGGTTTCTATTTTAACCCCTTAAAGGCCTGCTCATTCTATGGGGATAGTTTTTTTAATAGTGCGGTTTCGCCGCAATTGATTTCGGTAGGCCTGCTGGAGGGAGGTCATAAAAGTGCAATCTTGTTGCTATTATGGCAGAAAACGTAAAGGCAGGGTACGTTGTGGTCATTAAGGGGTTAAAAGTTGTTTTTATCTGATATTTTTTTTGTCCCGTTCCTAACACCCCATTTGATGCTGAGGTATCCATTTACTGGCCACAAAAACAGGAGTACCAAGGTATATTCATTACGCAACGTCAATCCCGCACTCAAAAAAATGACATTTTTGCATGGGATTTCCATGAGGCTAAAATGCTTGCGTTCCAGCCTATATCAACACGATCAGTTTCGCTATTTGAAGGCAGTAGTTATGAGTTTTACGCAACAAAGACATTTCACAAAACTCATAACTAAACTGTTACAAAGTACACTAACACCCATAAACCTATTAACCTCTAAACCGCCGCCCTCCCGCATCATAAACACTATTTAAAACTTATTAACCCCTAATCTGCCGCTCCCAACATCGCTGCCACTAATAAAAGTTATTAACCCCTATTCCCCCACTCCCCGACATTGCCACCACTATAATAAAGTTATTAACCCCTATTCCCCCGCTCCCCAACTTTGCCGACACTGTAATAAAGCTATTAACCCCTATTCCGCCACTCGCCGACATCGCCGCCACAAAATAAAGTTATTAACCCCTAAACCTCTGGCCTCCCAAATCACGGCCACTAAATAAACCTATTAACCCCTAAACCGCCAGCCCCCCACATCGCAAAAAACTAAATTAACCTAATAACCCCCTAACTTTAAATTAAAATTACAATATACCTATCTTAAAATAAATAAAAACTTACTTGTGAAATTAAAAAAACCTAAGTTTAAACTAACAATTAACCTAACATAACTATTATACTAAAATTAAAATAACTACCAATTAAATAAGCTGAATTACACATTACAAAAACTAACACTACTAAAAAAAGTTTAAGTCTAAAAATACAAAATTACAAAAAATAACAAACACTAAATTATGAAAAATAACAAATTAAATTATCCAAAATAAAAACAATTACACCTAATCTAATAGCCCTATAAAAATAAAAAAGCCCCCCAAAATAAAAAAAACCCTAGCCTACAATAAACTACCAATAGCACTTAAAAAGGCATTTTTTAGGGTATTGCACTAAATAAATCAGCTCTTTTACCTGTAAAAAATACAAAGACCCCCCAACAGTAAAACCCACCACCCAGCCAACCTCCCAAAATAAAAAACCTAACTCTAACAAAAACCTAATTCAGCTCTTTTACATTGCCCTTAAAAGGGCATTCAGCTCTTTTAAAAAGTCCAAACCCTAATCTAAAAAAAAAAAACACCCAAAAAAGTAAAAAAAAACACTAACCCCCGAAGATCCACTTACAGTTTCTGAAGTCCGGACATACAGGCGGTGAGAAGTCCTTATCCCGGCGGCGAGGTCTTCATCCATCCAGGCGGCGTCTTCTATCTTCTTCCAGGCGGCATCTTCTATTTTCATCCCGGAGGCGCAGAGCGGGTTCATCCTTGAAGATATCAGGCATGGAGCGTCCTCTTCATACAGTCACCGCCGTACACTGGATCTTCAATGCAAGGGAGCATTTTTTTAAAAATGGCGTCCCTTGCATTCCTATTGACTGATTTGATTTTTGAAATTCAAATCAGCCAATAGGATGAGAGCTACTGAAATTCTATTGGCTATTCAAATCATACAATAGAATTTTAGTAGCTCTCATCCTATTGGCTGATTTGAACAGCCAATAGGATTTCAGTAGCTCTCATCCTATTGGCTGATTTGAATTTCAAAAATCAAATCAACCATTTTGGAAAGGCTCCTTTGCATTGAAGATTCAGTGTACGGCGGTGACCGTATGAAGAGTACGCTCCGTGCCGGATTTCTTCAAGGATGGACCCGCTCTGTGCCTGCGGGGATGAAGATAGAAAACGCTGCCTGGATGGATGAAGACCTCGCCGCCTGGATGAAGACTTGTCGCCGCCTGGAGAAACTGTAAGTGGATCGTCGGGGGTTAGTGTTAGTTTTTTTTAAGGGTTTATTGGGTGGGTTTTAATTTTAGCTTAGCCAAGGAAAAGAGCAAAATGTCCTTTTAAGGGCAATGCCCATACAAATGCCCTTTTCAGGGCAATGGGGAGCTTAGGTTTTTTAAATTTGCGACCAATCGGACGCTAGCAGGAGGTGTCAATCGAATTCGATTGGGTTGATTTCCAGCGATGTCTGTCCGCCTCCTCAGAGCAGACGGACAGGTTATGGAGCAGTTGTCTTTAGATCGCTGCTTCATAACTTGTGTTTCTGGCGTGCCTGAAGGCTCGTCAGAAATGCGGGGCATCAAGCTCCACATGGAGCTTGATAAATCGGCCCCTTCGGGTTTATGTCAGGGTGTTAGGTTTAAACGTAACTTTTTTTTTCCATGGATATCAATAGGGTTGCATTACGGCGATCGCCATTCTGTGCTTCAGGTGTTTTTTTCTAACACTCTCTCCCCATTGATGTCTATGGGGAAAGCGTGCCCGAGCACGTATTCTCAGCCCTTGGATTTTGTGCGTTATGGAGCTTAACGCAACCATATCGCACGCACAAGGCGGCTTTTCAGAAACTTGAAATGGCAGCGCTATGGAGGGTGAAATAACGCAACTGTTTCGTAATCTAGGTGATTATTTTTTTTACCACTTTTCCTATAATCTAACTCTAAGTGGTAGATTTGACAAGGGCCAGATGGCACTTGTTCCCCTTGTTTTCCCCCAAGCCTTCAGGCTCGCCGGAAACCGCAGTTATGAAGCAGCGGTGTAAAGACCGCTGCTCCATAACTTGTCCGCTGCCTCTGAGGCTGCGGTCTTCAATCCACCCGATCCTATATGATAGTGCTGATTGACACCCCCTGCTAGAGGCCGGTTGGCCTCGAATCTGCAGGGGGCAGCATTGCACAAGAAGTTCTGGTGAACTGCTTGTGCAATGATAAATGCCGACAGCGTATGCTGTTGGCATTCAGCCATGTCTGTCGGACATGATACGCTACAGCGTATCATGTCAGACAGACATTGGTAAATCTACCACTAAAAATAGTTGTTTTCTACTGCCCTGAAAGAGTGCTTACTACGTGCTACTAGATTTAGCACCGTGACCCAGCGATAATCTACACAGTGGCTGCTTGATCAGTATCGGAGCTCATTTATATTTTTATGATCATAACTGTATGGTTAAGCACCAGGTAGGACCTACCTTGTCCTTAAAAGGACAGTAAAGTCATAATTAGACATTAAGAAATTAGACAGAGCATACAATTTTAAACAACTTTTCAATTTACTTTTATTATTTAATTTGCTTCCTTCTCTTGTTATTCTTTGCTGAAAGATTTTAGCTAGGAGTGCTAAGGAGCAGCAAAGAACCTAGGTTCTAGCTGCTGATTGGTGGCTGCATATATACAGATTGTTAATGGGACACCCGTGTGCAGTTAGAAACCAGTAGTGAATTGCTGCTCCAAATGATACCAATAGAATGAAAGACATTTGATAATAGAAGTAAACTGGAAAGTTTTTTTAAATTGTACGTTCTACCTAAATCATGAAAGAAAAAATTTGGGTTTCATGTCCCTTTAAACTAAAGTGGTTACAATTTTTTAATACAACAATAAAAGATTTTTTTTCATTTTGACATTCTAAGTGCAGTGAATCCCCTTGTTTCCTTGGTGTAAAGTGCGGTTGGGATTACAGCTAATCAGTCTGCACCCCACAAGGTCTAATAATTTGGTACAGCCCTGAAGCTCCTTTGAGCTGTGGCATTCTTTATGGCTCATTTGTTTGCGTCCCTGACTTGCAACAGGGAAGGAGATAAGATAAACACAATTAAGAGTTGGGCCGGATTAATGTAGGGGCTTGTGAAGCTACAGCTCCAGGCCCATGATGCTAAACAAGCCCCATGACAGGTGTGTTTACAGTTTTTTTTCTTTTACACAGTGGTGGTCTGATGAAGTCAGTCTGTAACTTTTAAGTGGCTGACATGTTGACTGCAGAGGATGATGCTGGAACTTTGAGTCAGAGCTTCTCAGTCAGGTAAAGGTGAATAATATTTTTTTTGTTTTAATTTAAAACAAATTGGTCAAAAGTCCTAATTCATAGGCATGTAGGTGGGTGGCACTAAATAGGGCAGTCTCATTCAAGGCAGGGCAACTAGTAAATATTGTGGTATGCCTGTCTATGGTTAAGGATGCCAAAAGTAGCTCTAACCAGTTTTAGCAGCATAGAGGTCACTCATATTAATAAAATTACTTCTCTATTTGAGTGTGTGTGTTTGTGAGTTAGTGTGTCTGCGTGTTAATGTGCCTGGGTGCCTGTATGTGTGTGAGTGTTTTTGTGTGTTTGTTTGTGTTAGTGGGTCTGTGTCAGTGTGTGCATGTATGTGTATGTGTGCAAGTATTTCAGTGTGTGTGTGTTAGTGTGTCTGGGTGCCTGTATTGGTATGTGTGTGAGTGCTTCAGAGTGTTTGTTAGTGTGTCTGGGTGCCTGGAGTGTTTCTGTGTGTTTATTTGTGTTAGTGTGTGTGTGTGTCTGTTTGTGTTAGTGGGTGTGTGTATGTATGTGTATGTGTGCAAGTGTTTCAGTGTGTGTGTGTTAGTGTGTCTGGGTGCCTGTATTGGTATGTGTGTGAGTGCTTCAGAGTGTTTGTTAGTGTGTCTGGGTTCCTGGAGTGTTTCTGTGTGTTTATTTGTGTTAGTGTGTGTGTCAGTGCCTGTATTGGTATGTGTGTGAGTGCTTCAGAGTGCTTTTTAGTGTGTCTGGGTGCCTGTATGTGTGTGTGAAAATAGGCCAGCCAACGTCTTTAGCTTCTAGTCCGTGAACCCCTTAGTCTGGCACTGATTAAGAGGCAACAAAATTACAGTTTTAAACGCATTTAACACAATTTGTATACACATGTTTTGCACTGTTTACTGAAATATTCATACAAACATATATAAAGAAATATTATAATGTTCATTGGATTAATTCAACTTTTAGTATTATTAAAATATATGATTTGAACCATAATATACTGGATAACACAGAGAAGAAAAAAACATGTATTGTAATTATAATATGATTATTTCTCCTTATTTTGTTATTACCATGGTTCTAAATGTCTACTTTGCATTTTATACTTTATACTAACCGATAATGACTTGAAAAAAAAAAAAAACTACAGTAAAAGGCACGTCATAATCATCAGGGCACTGTTCCTAGGAGGGACATAATATTTGATTATGTTTGAATACTGACGGTTTGGCCAATACAATGTTGGGAAGCCCTTTTTTAGCTGAGATAAATAATGTCTATGACTACCTTCATTTCTGATCAAAACACGTCAGACCAATCCTTTAGCTGTTCGTAAGCAGATTTCTGTTACGTTATGATTTTCCAAATGTTTCTTTTTTTCTTTTTACTATCCACCCATACCATATTTACATGATTTGTTTTTAGTACATTTTATCACGTCACTGTATTTAAAACTGGTTTTCTAGTTAATATCTGTTATTAAGCAGCTTTCCTGTGTGGCAATCTATACCGGATCCTAGTCATTATTGCATATTTGCTTCTTGCTTCTCAAAAAGCAAGTTTTTTTGTAAATAAAAATGAGTAATTTAGTGTGCTGTGAACTTTTGTGACTGAGTTCACCAGTAAGGTACCATCATTGTGCAATATCTATAGAATGACATATTTCTATCTTCCATGATATCTTCCTGGTCATAATTTAGCCCAGTAGTGTAAAATTTAGAGTGAAGTTGGGTAAGCTGAATTTTGCTTCTGAAATATATGTGAGGGTTATTCAGGTGTCAGAAGCCCAGTTTGTGAGTTACCAATCACTTAAAGGGACACTGTTGCACAAAAATGACATCCTCTAATTCACCATAGTGTTACCTTTTTGTATTTCTCACCCTAAATAACTAGCTAGTTACAATTGAATAACAAAAATATTAGTACTATTGTGCATTAAAATTGCTCAAGCGCAGGGTGTGTGTCCGGGTCGCATACATACTAGTATGCAAAATTAAGAGCTCCAAATAAAACCTTAATAATCTGCCTATTATTTGAGAGTAAGTATGGAAACTTAGTAAGTATTGGAAATTAATTTTAAACTTTCTAGAACAGGGCAGCAGCCTACAATATAGTTTTTATTAATACAAGAAGTTACAACAAAATACAGGGAACAGAAATAGCAAACATTGCCACCTACTGACAGAACAGTATATAATACAAAGACAATATACTAATAGTGGTTGTTGTAATAAATATGAGAACACTGTATTCTAACATTCCTACTCAACAACTACTCCTTACGTTAATCCCATTTTGGATCTGTTTCTTGTGAGCGGTTTTGTCATCATGGCCCAACTCTTCTTGACTAGCATAGACAGCAGAGATGTATTCTCCCTCTGTATTAGACAAAGCCACTGAGATCTGCTTCTTGCTGGACCAAGATATAGGACTGTATCCTAATTTGAACAAGTAACCACTTGCTGATTTGCGAGTGTTGAGTTCACCTGCCCAATCAGAGTCCACATAGCCCATCAGGCTTAAGTCACCAGTGGCAGACAGTTTTAGACTCAAGTTTTTCATTTGTTTGAGATACTGTATGACTCAACTATGATTACATTCCAGTCCACTTGATGTGATTTACTTACACGTCTACAGATAAGCGACATGACAGCTGTGATGTCTGGATGTGTAGTGGTTGCAATATATAGCAATGCCTCTACTGCTTGCCTGTACTGATCATTAGTAGGGAAAAGATCTTCTCCTTACAACTTTAGATATGCTGTGTCCATGGGAGTGTTTGCTCCTTTGGCTTCAGTCATGCCAAACTGCTAAAGAACTGCACCAATTTTAGATCTCTGGTTCAACAGAAAACTGCTGTCGTCCTCATACTGTATGTTGATTCCTAGGTAATACGTCACGTCTCCTAGGTCTTTCCTCATTACTTTTGTGAGCAATTATTAAGTCATCCACCTAGAGTAATATATACCTATTCAGAATCTACCCATTTTGAATGTATTTTAAAAAAAAATACACTCATTCAAAATCTGATGACTGCAACACGTTCCCAAAAAGTTGGGACAGGGGCAATTGAGGACTAATAGTGATGTGACAAGTTGAAATAAGAAGGTTATGTAAAACAGGTGAGGCAGTCGTGTAATCAAAGTATATAAGGAGCTTCCAAAAAAGGCCTAGTCCTTCAAGAGCAAGGATGGGTCAAGGCTCTCCAATCTGCCAACAGATGCGTCAGCCAATAATCCAACACTTTGAGAACAACATTCCACAAAGACAAATCGGTAAGATTTTGGGCATTTCACCTTCTACAGTGCACAATATAATTAAAAAATTCAAGGAATCCGGTCAAATCTTGGTGCGATGTCATTGTCTTAAAAACCGTCATGAGTCTGTAATAGATAGTTTGACATGGGATCAGGAATACTTTGGTAACCTTTTGTTAGTCAACACTATTCGCTGCTGCATCCACAGATGCAAGTTAAGGGGCCGATTTATCATTTGTCTGCTGTAGTGATTATGTCCGCCAGACATTGATACATGCAGACAGCATACACTGTCGGCATTTATCATTGCACAAGCAGTTCTGGTGAACTTAAGACCGCTGTTTCTTAACTCCTATTTCCAACTAGCCTGAAGGCTCGCACAGAAACAGGGGTATTTGGTCCCATTCGGGCCATGATAAATCGTCCCCTAAGGCTTTACTATGCAAAACCGAAGCCATACATTAACACAGTCCAGAAAAAACAGCCGTTGTGTTCTCCGGGCCAAAGAGGAAAAGGTCCTTCCAAGCTGTTATTAGCATCAGGTCCAAAAGCCAGTGTCTGTCATGGTATGTGGGTGTGTCAGTGCCCATGTAATTGGTAACTTGCACATCTGTGGGGGCACCATTAATGCATACAGATATATATACATTTTGGAGCTGCCATACAGACATCGTCTTTTCCAGGGACGTCCCTGCATTTACCACTAGGACAACGGCAAACCACATTGTGCCCAGTATACAAGCACATGGTTGAATAAGCAGAGAGTGCAGGTGCTAGCATGGCCTGCCTGCAATCCTGACCTGCCTCCGCTTGAGAATTTGTGGCTTATTATGAAGCACAAAAAAAGGCAACAAAGGCCCCCGTACAGTTGCACAGCTAAAGACATGCATAATAGATGAATGGGAGAAAATTCTGCTTGCTAAACTTAAACAACTGGTGTCATCAGTGCCCAAAGCTTAATAAGTGTTTTATATAAAAAGGTGATGTTTCACAGTGGTAAACAGTTGACTGTGCCAACTTTTTTTGGAGTGTGTTGCAGTCTTCAGATATGAAATAAGTGTATATTTTCAAAAATACATTAAATTCACAAATTAAAACATCAAATAATGTGTTAATCATCGCCTAGACTACGAGTTTTGCTTTATGAGCTGTGCGGTGCTAACGAGCAGTTTTTCTCACTGCTCACTTTCCTACAGCGCTGGTATTACAGGTTTTTAGAAACCAGGCGTTAAAAGGCAAGAAGTGAGCGTAGAGCAAAATTTAGCTCCATATCTCACACCAATACCAGCGCTGCTTAAATCAGCGGTGAGCTGGTCGTATGTGCTTGTGCACGATTTCCCCATAGACATCAATGGGGAGAGCCGGCTGAGAAAAAGTCTTACACCTGCAAAAAAGCAGCGTAAAGCTCAGTAACACAGCCCCATTAATTCCTATGGGGAAATAAAAGTTATGTTTACACCTAACACCCTAACACCTACATTATATTTATTAACCCCTAATCTGCCACCCCCAATGTCGCCGCAACCTACCTACACTTATTAACCCCAAATCTTCCGCCCCCAACGTCGCCGCCACTATATTAAATGTATTTACCCCTAAATCTAAATCTAACCCTAACACCCCCTAACTTAAATATAATTTAAATAAATCTAAATAAAATTACTATCACTAATTCATGATAATAACTAATAATGCTATTACTAACTAAATTATTCCTATTTAAAACTAAATACTTACCTATAAAATAAACCCTAAGCTAGCTACAATATAACTAATAGTTACATTGTAGCTATCTTACGGCTAGATCACAAGTTCTGCGTTAGCCTTAAAAAGCAGTGTTGAGAGGTCCCAATGCTGCTTTTTAACGCCCGCTGGTATTACGAGTCCTGCAGGTACAGGTGTACCGCTCACTTTTCTTCCGCGACTCAAGGCTACCGCAAATCCCCTTACGTCAATTGCGTATCCTATCTTTTTAATGGGATTTGCCTAACGCTGGTATTACGAGTCTTGGAAGAAGTGAGCAGTAGACCCTCTCCTGTCAAAACTCCTACCGTATTTGAAAGTCAGTAGTTAAGAGTTTTATGGGCTAACGCCGGAACATAAAGCTCTTAACTAAATTGCTAAAAAGTACACTAACACCCATAAACTACCTATTAACCCCTAAACCTAGGGCCCCCCCCACATCGCAAACACTAAAATAAATGTTTTTAACCCCTAATCTGCTGACCGGACATCACCTCCACTTTAATAAATGTATTAACCCCTAAATCGCCGCACTCCCGCCTCGCAAACACTAGTTAAATTTTATTAATCCCTAATCTGCCGTCCCTACATCGCCGACACCTACCTACATTTATTAACCCCTAATCTGCCGTCCCTACATCGCCGACACCTACCTACATTTATTAACCCCTAATCTGCCGCACCCAACTTCGCCGCTATTATATTAAATGTATTAACCCCTAAACCTAAGTCTAACCCTAACCTTAACCCCCCTAAACTAAATACTTACCTATAAAATAAACCCTAATATAGCTACAATATAACTAATAGTTACATTATAGCTATTTTAGGATTTATTTTTATTTTACAGGCAACTTTGTATTTATTTTAACTAGGTACAATAGTTATTAAATAGGTATTAACTATTTAATAACTACCTAGCTAAAATAAATACAAATTGACCTGTAAAATAAACCCTAACCTAAGTTACAATTACATCTAACACTACTCTATAATTAAATTAATTACCTAAACTACCTACAATTAATTACAATAAAATTAAATAAACTAAATTACAGAAAAAAACCCCACAAATTTTAAAACTAATTACACCTAATCTAATCCCCCTAATAAAATAAAAAAGCCCCCCAAAATAAAAAAATTTCCCTACCCTATACTAAATTACAAATAGCCCTTAAAAGGGCCTTTTGCGGGGCATTGCCCCGAAATAATCAGCTCTTTTACCTGTAAAAAAAAAATACAATATCCCCCCCCCCAACATTAAAACCCACCACCCACACACCCAACCCTACTCTAAAACCCACCCAATCGCCCCTTAAAAAAAACCTAACACTAACCCCCTGAAGATCACCCTACCTTGAGCCGTCTTCACCCAGCCGGGCACAAGTGGTCCTTCATACAGCAGAAGTCTTTATCCGATCGAGGCAGAAGAGGTCCTCCAGACGGCAGAAGGCTTCATCCAGGCGGCATCTTCTATCTTCATCCTTCCGGAGCGGAGCGGGTCCATCTTCAATCCAGCCGACGCGGAGCATCCTCTTCAAATGAAGTCCTAACAAAGAATGAAGGTTCCTTTAAATGACGTCATCCAAGATGGCGTCCCTTGAATTCCGATTGGCTGATAGAATCCTATCAGCCAATCGGAATTAAGGTAGGAAAAATCCTATTGGCTGATGCTATCAGCCAATCGGATTGAAGTTCAATCCGATTGGCTGATCCAATCAGCCAATAGGATTGACCTCGCATTCTAGACAGCCAATAGAATGCAAGGTCAATCCTATTTGCTGATTGGATCAGCCAATCAGATTGAACTTCAATCCGATTGGCTGATAGCATCAGCCAATAGGATTTTTCCTACCTTAATTCCGATTGGCTGATAGGATTCTATCAGCCAATCGGAATTCAAGGGACGCCATCTTGGATGACGTCATTTAAAGGAACCTTCATTCATTGTTAGGACTTCATTTGAAGAGGATGCTCCGCGTCGGCTGGATTCAAGATGGACCCGCTCCGCTCCAGAAGGATGAAGATAGCAGATGCCGCCTGGATGAAGACTTCTGCCATCTGGAGGACCTCTTATGCCCCGATCGGATAAAGAATTCTGCCGTATGGAGGACCACTTGTGCCCGGCTGGGTGAAGATGGCTCAAGGTAGGGTGATCTTCAGGTGGTTAGTGTTAGGTTTTTTTAAGGGGGGATTGGGTGGGTTTTAGAGTAGGGGGTGTGGGTGGTGAGTTGTAATGTTGGGGGGGTATTGTATTTTTTTTTTACAGGTAAAAGAGTTGATTACTTTGGGGCAATGCCCCGCAAAAGGCCCTTTTAAGGGCTATTTGTAATTTAGTATAGGGTAGGGATTTTTTTTATTTTGGGGGGCTTTTTTATTTTATTCGGCAGAGTAGATTAGGTGTAATTAGTTTTAAAATTTGTTATTTTTTTTTCTGTAATTTAGTGGGGGGTTTTTTCGTACTTTAGTTTATTTAATTTAATTGTAATTAATTGTAGGTAGTTTAGGTAATTAATTTAATTATAGAGTAGTGTTAGGTGTAATTGTAACTTAGGTTAGGGTTTATTTTACAGGTCAATTTGTATTTATTTTAGCTAGGTAGTTATTAAATAGTTAATAACTATTTAATAACTATTGTACCTAGTTAAAATAAATACAAAGTTGCCTGTAAAATAAAAATAAATCCTAAAATAGCTATAATGTAACTATTAGTTATATTGCAGCTATATTAGGGTTTATTTTATAGGTAAGTATTTAGTTTTAAATAGGAATAATTTAGTTAATAATAGTAATTTTCTTTAGATTTATTTAAATTAGATTTAAGTTAGGGGGGGTTAGGGTTAGACTTAGGTTTAGGGGTTAATAAATTTAGTATAGTGGCGGCGACGTTGGGGGCAGCAGATTAGGGGTTATTAATTGTAGGTAGGTGGCGGCGACGTTGGGGGCGGCAGATTAGGGGTTAATAAATATAATGTAGATGTCGGCAATGTTAGGGGCAGCAGATTAGGGGTTCATAGGTATAATGTAGGTGGCGGTGGTGTCCGGTGCGGCAGATTAGTGGTTATTAGTATAATGCAGGTGGCGACGATGTCGGGGGCGGCAGATTAAGGGTTAATAAGTGTAAGATTAGGGGTGTTTAGACTCGGGGTTCATGTTAGGGTGATAGGTGTAGACATATTTTTTATTTTCCCATAGGAAACAATGGGGCTGCGTTAGGAGCTGAACGCTGCTATTTTGCAGGTGTTAGGTTTTTTTTCAGCCGGCTCAGCCTCATTGTTTCCTATGGGGAAATCGTGCACGAGCACGTTTAGCCAGCTTACCGCTGACTTAAGCAACGCTGGTATCGAGGTGAGATGTGGAGCTAAATTTTGCTCAACGCTCACTTTTCTGCGGCTATCGCAGCCATTCAGAAAACTCGTAATACCAGCGTTGTTTTAAGTGAGCGATTGAAAAAAAAGGCTCATTAGCACTGCATGGCTCTACCGACAAAACTCGTGATCTAGCCGTTAGGGTTTATTTTTATTTTACAGGCAAGTTTGTATTTATTTTAACTAGGTAGAATAGTTACTAAATGGTTATTAACTATTTAATAACTACCTAGCTAAAATAAATACAAATTTACCTGTAAAATAAAACCTAACCTAAGTTACACTAACACCTAACACTACACTACTATTAAATAAATTAACTAAATTAAATACAATTAAATAAATTAAATTAAATTAGCTAAATCACAAAAAACAAACAAACACTAAATTACAGAAAATAAAAAACAAATGACAAGATCTTTAAACTAATTACATCACATCTAATAGCCCTATCAAAAAAAAAAAACCCTAGCCTAAAAGTATCAATAGCCCTTAAAAGGGCCTTTTGTGGGGCATTGCCCTAAATAACTCAACTCTTTTACCTGTAAAAAAAAATACAAACACCCCCCAACAGTAAAACCCACCACCCACACAACCAACCCCCAAATAAAACCCTAACTAAAAAAAACCTAAGCTCCCCATTGCCCTGAAAAGGGCATTTGGATGGGCATTGCCCTTAAAAGGACATTTAGCTCTATGGTGGCCCAAAGCCCTAACCTAAAAAAAAAACCCACCCAATACACCCTTAAAAAATCCTAACACTAACCCCCGAAGATCCACTTACCGGGAGAAGTCTTCATCCAAGCGGCAAGATGTCCTCAAGGAAGCCTGCAGAAGTAGTCCTCCAGACTGGCAGAAGTGGTCCTCCAGACGGGCAGAAGTCTTCACCCAGACGGCATCTTCTATCTTTATCCTTCCAAAATGGAGCTGCTCCATCTTCAAGACATCCGGCATGGAGCATCCTCTTCAATCGACGTCTTCTTGCTGAATGAAGGTACCTTTAAGTGACGTCATCCAAGATGGCGTCCCTTAGATTCCAATTGGCTGATAGAATTCTATCAGCCAATCGGAATTAAGGTAAAAAAAATCCTATTGGCTGTTGCAATCAGCAAATAGGATTGAGCGTTCATCCTATTGGCTGATCCAATCAGCCAATAGGATTGAGCTTGCAATCTATTGGCTATTCCAATCAGCTTGGAAGAAGACGTCGAAAGAAGAGGATGCTCCGCGCTGGAAGTCTTGAAGATGGAGCCGCTCCGCGCCGGATGGAAGAAGATAGAATATGCCGTCTGGATGAAGACTTCTGCCGGCTTGGATGAAGACTTCGGCCCATTTCGATGAAGACTTGTGCCGGCTTCACTGAGGACTTCTGTCGCTTCGTTGAGGATGGATGTCGGGTCTTCAAAACTGTAAGTGGATCTTCGGGGGTTAGTGTTAGGTTTTTTTAAGGGTTTATTGGGTGGGTTTTAATTTTAGCTTAGGGTTTGGGCAATGACAAAGAGCAAAATGCCCTTTTAAGGGAAATGCCCATACAAATGCCCTTTTCAGGCAATGGGGAGCTTAGGTTTTTTAGATTAGGTTTTTATTTGGGGGGTTGATTGTGTGGGTGGTGGGTTTTACTGTTGGGGGGTTATTTGTATTTTTATTTACAGGTAAAAGAGTTGATTTCTTTGGGGCAATGCCCCGCAAAAGGCCCTTTTAAGGGCCATTGGTAGTTTATTGTAGGCTAGGGTTTTTTATTTTGGGGGGGCTTTTTTATTTTCATAGGGCTCTTAGATTAGGTGTAATTAGTTTATATATTTGATAGTTTATTTTTTTATTTTGTGTAACTTAGTGTTTATTTTTTTTGTAACTTAGTGTTTGTTATTTTGTGTAACTTAGTTGTTAGTTTTTTGTAACTTTGTAACTTTTAATAGTAGATTTAAATTATTTGAGTAGGGTTAGGTTTTTAACTATATAATATATTTAATTTAATTTGTAGTTTAATGTAATTTTAGTATAACAGTTAGGGTAGATTAATTATTAGTTTAATATAGTTTAATGTCATTTTAGTCTAATAGTTAGGGTAGATTAATTAATAGTTTAATATAGTTTAATGTAATTTTAGTCTAATCGTTAGGGTAGGTTAAATAGTAGTTTAATATAATTTAATTTAAATCTAAAGGTAAGTTTAAATTTATTATAAGATAGGGATGAGTTAATATTTAACGTAAAGTTAAGTGTTAGTTAGGTTTAGGGGTTAATAGGTTAATTTAGTTTATGGCAATGTGGGGAGCTGGCGGTTTAGGGGTTAATAGGTTTAGTAAGTGGTACTGATGTGGGAGGCCAGGGGTTTAGGGGTTAATAACTTTATTTAGTTGTGGTGGGCTCCGGGAGTGGCGGGATAAGGGGTTAATACTTTTATGTAGGTGGCGGCGGTGTCGGGGCAGCAGATTAGGGGTTAATAAGTATAATGTAGGTGTCGCTGGTGTCGGGGCGGCAGACTAGGGGTTAATAAGTATAATGTAGGTGGCGGCGGTGTAGGGGGCGGCAGATTATGGGTGTTTAGACTCTGGGTTTATGTTAGGGTGTTAGGTGTAAACGTAACTTTTATTCTCCCATAGGAATCAATGGGATATCGGGTAGCAGCGAACATAAGCTTTCTCTGCTTTCAGACTCCTATTGATTCCTATGGCATCTGCGGCCTCCAAGGCGACGGATTGAAAACCAGGCATGCTGGGCCAGAAAAGTGGCGAGTGTACCTGGTAGATATTTGATAACTTGCAAAAGTAGTCAGATAGTGCCGAATTTGCATTCGGAACATCTGTAATGACGTAAGCATCGATCTGTGTCGGACTGAGACCGGCGGATCGAATGTTACGTCACAAATTTCAAGTTTTGTCTGTCTGTAGGCTTTGATAAATGAGGCGAATCAGGCTTGCTACAATTACGCTGCGGAATTCCAGCGTATTTGCGGTTGACGGCTTGATAAATAAGCCTCAAGGTGTATACTGTCCCTTTAAAGCCCTGAAGCCCCTTTTTAAAAGCATGCCCCTATTTAGCTTTTAATAGCCAGGTGATCACTGTGGTGTAAATATTTGTGCGTTTCTTTGAACAGATGCTCATAGGAACCCCTATGTGCAAATCATCATTATACCCTTAGGGCATTTTTTTAATAGGTGGATAACCCTTTCTTTTTACAAGAGAATTTAGGAAAAAGTCTCCTGAGCATACACTATGCTTTTCTGAATCCCATAACAAGCATAGCCCTTAAAAGGGACATAACACAAGTTGGGATAGAGACAAAATATAATAATATGTACTTTAATTACTTTTACCTGCACATTTATACTGCAGTGTATGATCCCTTTCATTTAAGTTTCCAAACTGTAAAGCTCTAACTCCACCCACACATTCCTTCTATGGCTGTATCTATATCTATTGTTATTTTAGTAGAATGCAAAAGTGAACAGGGATTATCTGCTGGAGCATGCCTAGAAGCTGTGAACTCAGTTAAAATACAATGGGGCCTATCTATCAAGCTCCGAATGGAGCTTGATGCCCCGTGTTTCTGGCGAGCCTGCAGGCTCACCAGAAACAGCAGTTATGAAGCAGCGGTCACAAAGACCGCTGCTCCATAACCCTGTCCGCCTGCTCTGAGCAGGCAGACAGACATTGCCGGAATTAAACCCAATCGAGTATGATCGGGTTGATTGACACCTCCCTGCTGGTCGGCCGATTGGCCGTGAGTCAGCAGGGGGCGGCGTTGCTGAATACGGAGAGCGTATTGCTCTCCGCATTCAGCGAGGTCTTGCGGACCTGATCCGCACTGTCGGATCAGGTCCGAGAGACCTTTGTTAAATAGAGGCCTATGCCTGTGTCTAAACACTGATAAGGGTGGATGGAGCACAGTGCTCCAGACAGCATGACTATATAAGTATTTTTGCTTATTTTTGCAAATTGTTTTAACCCTTTCAGTGCTGACGGCTCTGAGCCGTCACAGAGTTTTTCACTCTGGTGCTAATGACGGCTCAGAGCCGTCATGAGCACTCTCCCACCTTGAGGGAGATCTGGGGGGATCCTTACTGCTCCTACACACTGTAGAGTGACAGGCATCGCCGGGGCTTCACGTGATGTGCGGTGACGTCACGCGCAATTACGTGATGACGTCACTGCGCAACTTTATTTATACTTAACAATGTTAAGTATAGGAGGAGGGGGCATGCTGCTTAGAAGCTTGTGTCTACAGACCCCCAAGACCCACTGTTGGAAAGGTAATCGCCTAACCTTTCGAACAGTGTAAGTCTTGGGAGTCTGTAAAAAAAAAAAAAAAAGTTAAAAAAAGAAATTTCAAAAAGAAAAAAAAGAAAAGAAAATATTAGCACCCAGGTGGGAAATGGCTTAGCAGTCAAAGGTTAAAATAATTGCCAACAAACATTTTTTTTATGCAAACTATTTTTAATTTAATTAGCCCTTTTAGGATATGCACAGATCTCAACCTGTTTTATGGCACTTTAAGAAGGCTATTTCATAGGCCTGCACAAGCATGTTTTCATAACTAACAGGAAACTAAAAAAACTTGTCATCAAGGCTTAAGAACTTCCAAACTTATATACATTTGCTAAAAAAGAAAAAAAGTACAGTTTCACAAGGGGCCATGGAAATACTTGTCCAGAATATGGCTTCAAATATCAATATGAGATTCAATTTCTTCAGAAAAGTCGTTTTTCAACGGGTTTTTGAGGAGAAAGTGGTAGGGCTAAATAATAAATACCAACTATGTATATGTATTCTTAAAACCATGGCTAGAACAGCCCAGACTTCATGAGCATTATAACAAAAATGACAAATGCCCTCCTGAATATAAGCTTTTAATAGAAATTTTGGATGTATGAACCTAAAAAAATATATAATATATATATATATATATATATATATATATATATATATAATGTATATTCCCCCCCCCCCCCACACACAAAACTGTATCATCCATGTTAATAGCAGGGAAATTAGCTTCAATGATCTGTGTGTATGTATATATATATATATATATATATATATACACAGTATATAAATATACACAATGGGGCCTATTTAAGAAAGTGCGAGCGGACATGATCCGATATTGCAGATCATGTCCGCTGCATATCGATAAATGCCGACAGCATACGCTCTCGGCATTTATCATTGCACCAGCAGTTCTTGTGAACTGCTGGTGCAACGCTGCCCCCTGCAGATTTGCGGCCAATCGGACGCCAGCAGAGGGTGTCAATCAACCCGATCGTGTTGGATCGGGTTGACTTCTGGCAATGTCTGTCTGCCGCCTCAGAGCAGGCAGACAGGTTATGGAGCAGCGGTCTTTAGACCGCTGTTTCATAACTTGTGTTTCTGGCGAGCCTGAAGGTTCGCCAGAAACACGGGGCTTCAAGCTCTATACAGAGCTTGATAAATAGGCCCCAATGTGTGAATACAACTATTCAAAAGTTTTAGAAAATGTTCTTTAATGATTCAAAGCATGAAATTTTAAACAACTTTCTAAATTACTTTTATTAACATATCCCTTTAATGCAGTGCTTTCCAAACTGTGTGTCGTGACACATTAGTGTGTCAGCAGCAGTGTGTAGGTGTGTCCCTGTTTCAACACAAATTGTTTGGAATTCAACATTTTTTTTTGGTTTCCTACTTTCCGCCTGCTTGATACACATATCACGTGGTTGACTCGTGATTGATACCTAGTGGGTCACAGATCCTCTTAACCTATTGGCGCAGCTTAGCGGGAACTGAAACTATTCCCATTGGCGGCTTTGGCACATTGGCTTGTGACTGCACGTGTAGTCAGTGAGTGGGACAGCAGTGTGTTTGCAGTGCGGGCAGTAGTCAGTGTAACTTGCAGAGCTCTAAGGGTGGCAGCTTAAACGCTGAGCTGAAGTCAGAAGTGAAAGGTTTTGTTTTTTTTGCAGCTAGCTCCCAGTAGTGCATTGCTGCTCCTGCTCTTGATATATGGATAGGAAGTGGAAGCTTAAAAATGCTTGATGATGAAATGCGAGTGTCTTTATTTAATATTCCACCAAATATTCAGAAATTGTGTTCATCCCATCAACCTCATACATCCCATTAAAATAGTTAGTTCTTATTGGTGTTATTAAACTTTTTTTTAATTCTTGCACTTACATACTGTTACTTGTAAATACATTTTGTTATTATATACTTTATGTATGTGTCCGTATCTCTTAAAACAAGTTAGTTTAACCTCCTGTTTGCCAGTACAACTAAATTACTGTGTCGCAAAATGATGTAGGTCTAAAAAGTGCGTCACCGACATGAAAAGTTTGGAAAGCTCTGCTTTAATGTCTCTACTTTGAAATAAATGCATAGAACAAATAAACAATTGTAGATAAGAAATCATGGAATCATTGTTTCACATAATTTAATCTAACTTCTGACTTAAAGGGACACTAAACCCCAATTTTTTTCTTTCATGATTCAGATAAAGGCCCCAAGTTATCAAGGTCTGTCGGACCTGATCCGACAGTGAGGATCAGGTCAGACAGAACTCGCTGAATCGCTTGCCGTATTCAGCATTGCACCAGCAGCTCACAAGAGCTGCTGGTGCAACGCCACCCCCTGCAGACTCGCGGCCAATAGGCCGCCAGCAAGGGGGGTGTCAATCAACCCGATCGTACTCAATCGGGTTGATTTCCAGCGATGTCTGTCCGCCTGCTCAGAGCAGGCGGACAGGTTATGGAGCAGCGGTCTTTGTGACTGCTGCTTCATAACTGCTGTTTCTGGCAAGCCTGCAGGCTTGCCAGAAACACGGGGCATGCCCCAGAGCATGCAATTTTAAGCAACTTTCTAATTTATTCCTATTTTCTTCTTTCTCTTGCTATCTTTATTTAAAAAGCAGGAATTTAAAGCTTAAGAGTCTGCCCATTTTAGGTTCAGAACCATGGATAGAGCTTGCTTATTGGTAACTGACATTTAGCCACCAATAAGCAAGCATAACCAAGGTTCTGAACCAAAAATGGTCCGGCTCCTATGCTTTACATTCCTGCTTTTTAACTAAAGATAGCAAGAGAATGAAGAAAAAATTGATAACATTAGAAAGTGGCTTAAAATTGGATGCTCTATCTGAATTATGAAAGCTAAAAATTGGATTTAGTGTCCCTTTAACGTAGCCACATTTTGCAGCTATGGCCGCCAAATATACTTGTGGCATTTTTTCTGTAACGAAAATCAAATATTGTTTGGTCATTTCTTCCCAACACTGCTGCAGAAGTTCCCACAAATGTGTTGTTTCTTATAGATGGCTTCGCTTTCACCTTTCTGTCCAATTTACTCCAAACCAGCTGGATTGGGTTTGTGTGAAGGCTCTGGTGGCCATTCCATAGTTTGAAGCCTAGTTTTCTAAGATAGTTCTGACATAGCCTGGAGGTATGTTTGGACTCATTATCTTGATGTCAGATAAACCCCTGACCAACTAGGCATATACTAGGGTAGTCTTTTTGGTTCAGGGTGCCATGGATCCATTCCCAGGCTATCATATTTCCTTCTCTGACAGTTGGGACCTTTGCTGTATAATAACAATGCATGATAAAGATTTCAAATTGTGATTCTTCCAGTGTTCAGTAGTCTACTAACAGTGCCTCATGGTGCAGGTCATTTTATTTTGTAATCTTAGCAATGGCTATTACTGATACTCGACCTGTCATGCATGCAGTACGAAATCTTGTCTTTACAGCTGAAAGTGAGACATGCCTAATTTGACCAGTGTTAAACTGTGCTTGAACCTGTTGTCTTTTAGTTTCTGTTGTGGTTTTGGGTCTGACAAACTTCTTCCTGCCAGAGTTTCCAAGGGCCTTTTTATGTAATTGAAAACTGTACTCATTGGGGCACATTTATCAAGAAGCGTATGCTGCTGTTTCTGCACAAGCGTTCAGGCTTGCCGGAAACATAAGTTAAGAAGCAGCGGTCATAAGACCGCTGCTCCTTAACTCGTCCACCCCCTCTGAGGTGTCGGACAGCAAGCATCCCGATTGTATCCAAGATGATAAACACCCCTGCTAGCGGCTGATTGGCCGCAAATGGGCAGGGGGCAGTATTGCACAAGCATTTCACATCAGAGACTTGCCACTCCCACCAGGGTAGACCACCAAGCCTCTCAGACACTGCACTATGTGGGTGCTAACATGCAGCCAACATTCTAATCAATCATAATTCCTGCGTGAGAAACCTCACATAACTATTTTTTTAGTCTTTCAAATTCAAAGTCCTTAGAGCCCATTTAAAAACCCCACAATAAATCACTATTGTCATTTGCAACAGATTAACATCCCCTATACCTTTTTACCATGGTTCTCCACTTTATCAGAAAATATACACAAAGAGAAGAGCACTCACAGGAACGAAAAAACAGTTCAATAAAATTGTTAGCCTGTTCAATGGCGGTTTACCACCTGGGTGCAGCTTTTTTTTAGCCCAGTAATGCTTTTTTACAGAGTAGAACTTTTCTGTAGTATATCAGTCTGATCCCGCCTATAACGGTCAGTCCAGCACTGAAATACCAGGCAATTCTTCTCTGAACAAGGAACACAGCAACCCCAGACGATCGTTTCAGCCTCCAATGGGCCTTGTGTTTTCCCATTGCTTTTAATACATTAAGCATTTTTTTAACCATTTTATTAAATTGGTTAAGCTGGAATACATTGATCTATAATTTTGTCAACCCAACAATATGGGTCTATATTCCCTTTTATCAGGGCTTTGTGTATTGTACTATACGATTTTTCCTTATTTTTGAGGATTACTTGATATCAGACAACTACAGGGACACATTGTTGGAAGATTCGAAAGGGGACAGAGACATAACAGTTCCATTTACTGAGGGGGACCACACCACCATTTTCATATTGATCAAATATTTTCCCCATCCACAGATGTTAAACTCACAGGTCTGTAATTTTTCATCTGATCTTTGAATACCTTTTTAAATATTGGTACTAGATCTCTGCAAAGAATAGTTCAGATCCATTAGAGTATGTGATATCAATAAAAACATAAAAAAATTAAAAATAAAAATGTTAAAATATAAATTTTTATTAAGGTTATTGATTTTAAACATAAATACAAAAATAAGGTACAATAGTGCATATTCCTATAATATCTTCTTTTCATTAGAACAAGAAAGTATATATTGAAATTATCATATTCCTGTGCATAAATTTGAATAAACATATAAGATTTAGCTGTATGAGGGTCATCAATGATACATAAAAGTACAGGTACCATAAAACAGAAAAAAAAACAAAAAAACAGGGGACTTTCATATATGCCCTGACAAAAAAACTAAATTATATACTCTTAGCTTTTTCCCCTAAAACAGACATATAGGTAATATCATTTACATACACCTGTACCACTTGACATAAATCATTAGTCTTATACCTACACAAAATATTTTGTTCTATGTGTAAGAGGATAAGTAAGGACTAAGAAATGTTGAAACGTTTTTATAGAAAAGAACAGAAAAAAAACAAAAAAAAGCAAAATAACAACATCTTTATACAAAAAAATACGTAGTGGCTCCACCTTCTACTATAAAGTAGAGTTAAGTTGAATCCTGGTAAGTGAAGAAAAGGAGTGGGGGGGGGTAGAAAAGGGGGAAAAAAAAGTGAGGGAATTTTAGGTACCATCTGGGGCCCTACACTCCTTATCCATTCATCCCTAAATTTTGAAAGGGGGTCATAAGTTGTCTCTGAGGATTGCTCCGATATAGCTTAAGAAAGTCCAACCATTTTATACCAAACCTATCCTGCTGTGTTTCTGTGTTATTGGAACTGTCAAATTGTTCAATTATAAATTGTGTTTGCAACAGAAATGTTAAGTTATTAACATTAGGTTCCGTTTAATTCTTCTAATTCCTAAGGATAAGGTATCTCCCTCCCAAGATAGGTGTATTAATAAAATCAATATTATCTAACTCATCCCTTTTATCTAGCAGAAAAAAAGATATGCTTTATCTCTAAAGTAATATTAGTTCTTGTCACTTTCCTCAACCAAAATTGTAATATGTTGCCAAAATTGTTGTATTTTCGGACAGCTCCAAAACATATGGACCAAAGTGAGATTCTCGCCATATTGCAGATAGTGTAGCGTTCTCACACTCACAATACTGCGCTTCACCATGTCTACGTCTATTGCCGGGAAAACATGCAGATATCAAGAGCATTGAGCTCACTATTGGTTAATATCATTTTATACCAATAGCTAATAGAGTGCTTGCCCATTTTAAAAAGATAGGTCCATTTTTATTGGATGTGACCAAACCATATTAACGTCTTTGGTTATTTCAAAAAAACAGTGCCGTACTTGAAGATATGCATAGAAATCTGTGTTCCTAAGACTGTAGCGGTCTTTAAGAGTCTCAAAGGTATATAATCTGTGTGTATCACTTTCATTAAATTGCCATACATATATCAACCCATAATTAGCCCAGCTATTAAATAGCTTATTATTAAGACCACCAATAAATCACGGATTCCCCACAATATGTACTAGATCCGAAATATAGGGATTACAATTTAGAGTGGTTCTAATAGTCTGCCATACTTTAAAGGGACATTCCACCCACATTTTTTCTTTTATGATTGAGAATGCAATTTTTAACATCTTTCTAATTTACTTATATTATCTCATTTGTTTTATTCTCTTGATATTCTTTGATAAAAAGCATATCTAGATATGCTCACTAGCTGCTGATTGGTTGCTGCACATAGAAGCCTCATGTGATTGGCTCACCATGTGCATTGCTTTTTCTTCAACTAAGGATATTTTAAAAATGAAGCAAAATAAATAATGGAAGTAAATTGTAATGTTGTTTAAATTTCTATTCTCTATCTGAATTATGAAAGATTTTGGGTTTAGTGGCCCTTTAATAATATAATATATGGTATGTCTTTTCTTATTTTTATTAGGAATAAGCTTAATGGGGCAGTGTAGTAAAGCACTTAAAGAAAAAGAGTAAACCAATTTTTGTTCCGCTTCCAAATATGCAACATAGTCCCCTCCAGTGAGCCAGTCCATAGCTACTTTAGCTAAACAAATATTATTATAAATGGATATTATGGGGAGTGCCAGTTCCCCAAATTGCCTTAGTTAGGCTATTTTTCCCAGAGCTATACGGCTTTTACCGGGCCCCCAATTAAATAACCTAATACAGTTATCAAAAAGCTTAGCATCTTTTTTGGTTATAAGCGTGGGAATATTTTGCATTAAATACAAGAGCTTGGGTAATACAATCATCTTAATTAAATTGACTTTTGCAGTAATTGAGAGAGGTAAATTACCCAATTCATCAGATCTAGTTTAATTTTCGCAAACAGAGGGGAATAGTTTAACTTGTACCAACTCAGAGGATTTGTACCAATTTTTATTCCAAGATATGTAATATATTCTTCAGAAATTTTAAAGGGGAAAGAATAACCATCCTGTATTGGTCTCTTAATCCAAATTTTTATTTCCGATTTAGAGACATTAATTTTATACCCAGAGAAAGATCCAAATTCTGAAACTAACTCTAAAATCATAGGTATCTCTATTTGTGTATTGTTGAGGAATAACAGCAAATCATCTGCATATAATAGTAGCTTAAGACGCTTATTTCCAAGGGAGATCCCCTTTAATACTTTCCTAAGAATTATGGCCAAAGGTTCAATGGCTAGGTTGAAAAGAAGTGGAGAGATTGGGCAGCCTTGACGCATTCCCTTAGCCATAGGGAAATAGTATGTAAGTGAGCAATTTATGAATAAAGTTGAAGAAGCATTTGCGTATATAGACCTAATAAAATTTAGAAATTGATCTTTGAACCCAAATTGCCTCATAGTAAAGAATTAATGGTCCCACGTAATTGAATCAAACGCTTTGTGAGCATCGACAGAGAGTATAGCAAGATCATGGATAGATTTAGTATTAGGAGTTGCAAAGAAATCCAATAAAAGAAATTTTTTACGAATATTAGCAGAGGGACTTCTGTGTGTCATGAAGCCAACCTGGTCCATATGTATCAGAGAGCCAAGAGTTGATTTAATTCTATGCGCTAAAATAGCTGTCATTAATTCATAATCCGAGTTTAACAAGGAAATTGGACGGTATGAGTCCATTAGCTCCAAATATTTGCCCTTTTTGGGTATTAACATAATTTTAGAAGCAGAAAAGTTAGAAGATAGGATCTTACCATTACAAAAATAGTCGTTAAAAAGTTCAGCAGGGTAGGAGTTACTTCGATTTTCAGAATTTTATATAGCTCACCAGGCAGAAGATCTGGGCCCGGTGCTTTGTCTAATTTAAGTCTATCTATTGCCTGATGGATTTCTCGCTCTGTACTGGGTGCGTTTAGAATATCTATCGCTTCCATGGACAATTTAGGCAGCAAAATTTTCTGCCAAAACTTACTTTTATTTTGATAATTTATTTCTGGGGCAGAATACAGATGTTTGAAATATTTAAAGAATTCCAAGTTAATTAATTCAATATTAGTTAACCTAATTCCTTCTTTATTGATTGCCTTTATATATTTATAGGGCTCCTGAGTTTTAACACATTAAGCTAGAAGTTTCCCTATACCGTACCTATAGAATTTAGCTCTGGATCTAAGCTCCTGAATTGACATTTTCTGCATGTTAATGATTTCCCATTCCTGCTTAGCATTAATATAGCAATTCCAGTTTGTCTGATTATGCAAGGTTAGGTATGCATTATATTTATTTTTGAGATAGTTTGACAGTTAAACTTCCTTGGCATAATATTTTTTCCTCAGTCTAATAGTATATTTTCTTATTACCCCTCTAATAACAGCTTTGGCCGTTTCCCAAAATATCTCTTTTTTATGGCAGTAAGAATTATTTTGTAAGGTATATCTTAAGTGTACTACAAAAAGTTTTAAGAAGTCTAACAGTTTTTTTACAGATTCTAACCCCATGATTATTTGTTGTTTGCAATCTAGCAATGTTATTGAACACCATATTGAAGTCACCTACGACAATTAAGTTTGAGTTAGCGTATTCAAACAAATTTTTTTCTTCAATTGTCCCCAAAAATTCTCATCAATATTATTCGGTCCATATTCATTACATAAAGTGATTAGACATTTTCCAAAATTTATTTTTAAAATTATAAAATGTTCCCTCGGGTCTAACTCTTGAAATGTAATTTGATATTCTAATCCTCGTTTAAAGAGGACTGCTACTCCCCGTTTGCGCAAAGAACAAGGGGTGTAAATAATAATAATACATTTTCTAAAATTAAAAAAATATAATTTTTTAAACCTTACTTTAATGTCAATTAATTTGCATTCAAAATAATAATTAATGTATGCAAAAAGGAATAAATACATATTCAACCTCAGTTCAGTACTCTCACCAAGAAAACAGTTATACAGGAAAAGTGACATATGGAAGTTTTTATATCAAAGTAAGTCGATGGAGTCCATCCTTGTACGGCAACTTGTATCTTTGTGCCATAGCTTCTAATCTTTGTAGCTCAATTTAATATGAAGTGTTCCTTTGTAGAAAACAAAACAGAACATTTACATTACAATAAATAGGCAATAAGAACCTCACAGGTACAGACTTAAGAAAAACTGCTAAAATGTATACAATGGTAACACTATACTCAGTGGTGTATTTATTTTTTGTGGAGCCCTAAATAGTGGCAAAGCTGCACTCCCTTCCAAACTCCCTCACCCCAAAACATTCCTTATATTTACCTCATATACTTTATTTCTCTTTATTTCTGGAGATCATTGACACATGTAGAGATAATAGATTTTTCCATGGTTATGCTGTTCATGGGGTGTCTGGGTGGTGGGGTTAAAGGGACAGTCTACACCAGAATTTTTATTGTTTTAAAAGATAGATAATCCCTTTATTACCCATTTCTCAGTTTTGCATAACCAACACAGTTATAATAATATACTTTTAACCTCTGTGATTATCTTGCATCTAAGCCTCTACAAACTGCCCCTTTTTTCAGTTCTTTTGACAGACTTGCAGTCTAGCCAATCAGTGCCTGCTCCCAGATTACTTCACGTGCACGAGCACAGTGTTATCTATATGAAATATGTGAACTAACACCCTCTAGTGGTGAAAAACTGTTAAAATGCCATCTGAAAGAGGTGGGCTTCAAGGTCTAAGAAATTAGCATATGAACCTCCTAGGTTAAGCTTTCAACTAAGAATACCAAGAGAACAAAGCAAAATTGGTGATAAAAGTAAATTGGAAAATTGTTTAAAATTACATGCTCTATCTGAATCATGAATGTTTATTTTGGCCTAGACTGTCCCTTTAAGGGAATTCTGCAAATTGGACATAGCTCTCTCAGAGGGACAGAGCTCAGAATTAGGGACTATCCATATCAAATTGGGGCAGTTGGGAGGTTTGGATTAAGAAGTACCTTCATAACATCCCTTTTTTTTTGCATTTTGACCTGCAAAGCCTAAAATATTTACTCTCTGGCCCTTTACAGAAAAAGTTTGCCAACCAGTAATCTAAAACATAAAATTGAGGGCACAAAATGGTGACAAAAACCTAAACTTAAAGGATGTAAGGGGATACTGGGTACATTAATGGGACATTTGTTCTAAAACATTGTGGTTATCCCATGCCATAAAGGATAAAAATCAAACCTAGGCTTGGAGCACCCTAAGTTTTAAGGCTGGGAGGGAATGATATAGGAGAAGAGGGAATAGTTAAACAGAGTAACAATGTTGCAAATTGGGGGAGGCACTCACTCTATAGATGACCATGGCAACACATTTCTGGTCTCTTCTCCTTTCAGATCTGAAGATGAAAAGTTTTTACCACCCAACCTCCCTGGGTGTTAGCTGTTTGGATGGAAACTTGAGCTGAAACTGTTGTTTTGGATATTATTATTATTATTACAGGTAATTTGTGTTTTTCTTTATGAGGGTGAGGTTAAGGTAGCTCATCTTTAACTGGAAATGACCTCATTAAGCCTTTAATCCCTTATGCAGAACAATTGTCCAAACCTTCTAAATGCAATGCAGAATTTTAAAAACTAGTTTACAGATGATACTTTTTAGTTTATCTAGGGCCTTTTAAATGCTAAAGATATTAGATGAATGTGTTCACATTAATGTACAATTTGCATGTTTATATATTTTTAATCATATTAGATGTTTATTTATCAAATAATTTTACAATTTTAGCAATATTTAGGATAAGTTAGATAGGTTGGTGACTTCTGTTTGTATGTGATCTTCTGATCTTCTTTTCAAGGCCTGAAAATAAATTGGTATATTTGGGAATACCTTCAAATTCTGATAAAATGACAGTAAATACCTTGTAATTACAACATTTTCCTTCAGTTGTCCAATAAATTAAAATATAATCGGAGTCTGAACAATGTTAAAACAGGTTCACTCACCACTTTACATATTTGGAGGAGCCAATTCTCAGAGATGATAAGGCTTGTTAAAAAAATATCTATTGTTTGGCTTCAGCAAAAAGGATAAGATAAGAAACTGCAAATTAAAGAGACATGAAATCCAAAATTTGCATTTCATGATTCAGATAGAACATACAATTTTAAACAACTTTCCAATTTACTTCTGTTATCTAATTTGTTTGGTATTCTTGGTGTCCTTTGTTTAAAAACATTCTTAGGTAGGCTCAGGAGCTGAGATCTAGCTAATGATTGATGGCTGCTCATATATACCTCATGTCATGGGGTAACCGGTGTGCTCAAATAGCTCCCAGCTAGGGGCGGACTGATCAGCCGGGCAAATAGGACCTGGACCAAGGGCCCAGCATGTAAGGGGGCCCACAAATGGCAACTCCATGGCTCCGGGTGTGCTACTTAAGCTGGGGTTAACAGCTGTCCTATCAGAAACTAAGCAGTGATGTGTGGGTTCACATTGCTGTGAAGCATTGCGCTCACAAGAGTACGCTTCCATAGGTTCCCATAGGAGCCTTGTTCTAATACCGTCAAAGAACTTCAGCGCAGCGAAGGGGGTGAGTAGCGCAGTGATGGCAGCAAATTTAAATATATATATGTATATGACTATATACATATTTCAATATATACAGGACACAACCTGGACTCTATATATGCATCTGTTCATATAATACTCAGGACTGGACCAGCACGGCTAGACATTTAATGCCCCACGGAGACCAACAGATGAAAGGGTCACACAACAGCCAGCAGCTAGGTGTACGGGGTAAAGCCTACAACTACTTCCAACTATTGGTCGTCTCTGAGCGCACACTCCCACAGCCTGCAGTGGCTCCTACCTGGGGTTGGATCCTATCCTGCGCACTCCAGAGGAGTTATATAGTAGTGTGGCACCTGTCTCCTTCCACCTTTACATATGCAAATGCTGCTGTGCTGTCTTTGTTATTCCCAAACTGCTAATACAAAACTCCTCTCCGGCTGTGAAACATCTGAGACCTAGGTTAAATTGTAGCAAAGTCTCCAAGCCTCGATATTGCCCTGTGTCATTACGGTCTAAACTCCTTGGATCCAAAAAACAAGCTCCGCCTTTGCTCGTTTGGAAAATGTCATCAAGAAAAACAGAAGCGATCCAGGCGTCTTAGAGACGCCTAGATCGCTTCTGTTTTTCTTGATTTATACATATTTATGTGTTTATTTATGTATATACAGATATTAACACATAAATATATGTATATAAGCATATACATATATATTTACTGGGAACAGTTCCAATAGACCGCAATGTAAAGGCACTTATAAGTGCGTTTTTTTTAACACTCCACTCCCACCAACTTTACCCCAAAATACTGCCTAGTGCGGTCATTTTATTAAAAAATAAAGATTCTGCTATCTTTATTTCTAAATAAAATACGCTAGACAGTATTTTGCGGCCATTTGGGGCAGATTTATAAAATTAACTAGAGATCTGGTCTCTGGTTAATTTTATAAGCGATAATTGCTACCGCGAGCTCACAGTAACAATAACCAGCCACTAATGGCTGATTAATTATTGCGCGTGCCCGTAAACTGGTAAATTTGCCCATTTGCGGGCGCTCGATAATTCAGCGTTCCACTTATAATCTAGCTCAAAATGTTTCTCATGCTAACAAATTATGGTAAAGCTCTTTATTTTAACAGGAAATGCATGTATGTGCACAGCTTTTTTTTTTTTTTTTTTTGGGATAGACGTTTATTGCCTGATATAGGCATTTTGTGGATGAACCGCAACATGCCATACAAACAAACACACACACCAAAAAAGAAATGGAATCATTCTAAAAATACACTGTTTTAAATAAAAATAAAAACCATACTTTAATGCCCCTTAAAAAAGTTTTGAGACTTAAAATTAATTTCAACAATGATCCCATACAACAGGTGGGAAATAAGTGATACGTACCTTGTGCCCCTTTTAGCTGAAACAAAAGATAAAATATAGCATTAGTTGATCCTATTCATATATTTCACATTAGAAATATATTTTCTAATCTTAATGTTATAACCATTTATCCTCCCAGTATATAACATCGGTTTGAAAGTTTGTATTTGTAATACCTATTTAGGGCTCGATTGCGAACAGATCGCTATTGTTTGCGTGCAAGCTATATCAGCGTTTGCTTGAGCACAATTGCGGTTTACGTTTGTCGGGTTAGCTAGCATGACTTGAAAATTTGAGTAAAGGGTAGGAGAAGAAAAAAAGTTATATTAAACACAGCATAAATACAATTAAAAGTACACTCATATAAACAATATCTGATAAAAAAAAGTAATTTTAAAAAATTAATAAAAAAAGTTATAAGGGCTTAAAATATATGGTATAAGGTGTTTGACAAAAAGGACTGCAAAGGGCTTTTAAAATATATTTATATATTTATATACTGTCATGAGCACACCTGAGCTTAGGTGGGGTGCTTATACCAATGGGAGATGGTCAGTCTCCCCGATTATTTTTAAATACAGATACAAAATTTGGGGCACCTTGTAAGTGGTGACTGGCTAAGCAAAATATGGCCATATTGTGTGACTAAGATCCCAATTTTATTTAAAAAGAATAGTTGTCTCTTGATGTTGTTTGCAGGCATTTTTTTGCAGCAGTTTAAAAAATATGTTGTGCTTTTGAAAATGGATGTGCGCCGATACCTTTTTGTTTGTGTAATTACTGGGTCATATTGGCAGCACTCCCAAAGTTGTATATATAAACTTTTTGTAAGGTGTGCTAAAAAAAACAAATTTTGAATCTGTATTTAAAAATAATCAGGGAGACTGACCATCTCCCATTGGTTTAAGCACCCCACCCAAGCTCAGGTGTGCTCATGACAGTATAATGGAGTTGTGAATGTTAGGCTAGGGAGTCTCATTCTATTATGAAGAGTAAAAGCAGGAATGATTCAGCCCTCTGTGGCAAAAGGACTGTAGTGTGAGGACCAGTCTATATTGGGGCACCTTGTAAGTGGTGACTGACATCCCCAAATGCACAAAAATACGTATCCAACTGTTTTAATAATATAGCAAGCAAATGCAATATCATATAAAGATACAAGTTAAAAATGGACAGGAACTGCTTATGTCTCAAAAGTTAGGGAACAACAACACCACAGCCGGCACCAGGCTCCACAAAAGGATTATGCCTGGATGGGTAAAATATATGATCTATGTTGTCCCTTCAGACATATCATATACACACACAAGACCTCAAGGAGAGAATAGAACAACACCCGTCCTCCACCAGCCCCAACCGGACCGGAAGGGAAATTAGCTGGCAATGAAAAGGCCACCGGGATTTATGCTATAACGCTCCTTTACATAAACAACACAATGTATCTAGGTACGTGAAGTGCCAAAAACCTGCAATCATAAATAATACAAAGATGGATGCAGTAATGATAAGCTAGATACACCCCGTACAGTCTTTGAGCATAGAGGACAGTCTTTGAACCATAGTATCCAAGTGTATCCTTTTGCCTTATATATCGACCCTTTAAATGCGGGAGTCTGTGAGCCAGTTAGCACACAAACTGAAGCAGATTAATACCTTGGCAAAGGTTTCAAATATGATCAGCAGAGACCATAGGATATTGGAAGTAATGCTAGTGATCTGTAAAATAGCATAACACTTTTTTTTTCTGCTGTTAATACCACTTCCCATAGAGTCAAACATGTTTACCAATATGCAGTTCATCAGAAATAATAATTCCTAAGCCCTCTTCCTCTTCTGTTACTGTCAGTAAAGTACCATTGACTCTATAATTAACCTTTGGTTGTTTGCATCATAAATGCATGATTTTACACTTTGTGATGATCATTTGATGATCCACCCCACCTGTTACAATTTTTTGCACCACCTGCAAAAAGACACACCACCCGTGGAGCCTACTACCAACAGCAATAATGAATATGTTAATCAAAACAAGCCCAAGTACTGACCAAAGAGGAACACCACTAGTAACTGGCCCAACGTTTCAATACACTCTTTCAATTAAAACACATATACCCCATAATCCATAATTTTATCCACTGTAATTTCTTTGTCTCTATGTAAAGACTATGAGGTAGATTTATCAAACCCGTTCGGACATGGTTCACTATAGTGAATCATGTCCATCCTGTATCAGCACCTGGGTAGCATTTGTTGATTGGGGGCTAAATGTAAAAAATGTAGGTATCATATCCCTTTAAGTATGTACTAAGAAACATATTTTATTTTTACTAATTGTACCAGAAATTAGGTATTTTGTCTGAGAATTACAGATTATAATAGTGGAGACAGACTTTTAGACTTTTATTAGAACACTTCGTATATCCACATACATAGTAGTAAAACTATGAATGAGGATCTGAGAAGAGAATGAGGAATATAACATACTTGATTGATAACTCTGACATAACAACAAAAACAGTCACATAATTAGCAGTTTCCTTGCTATGAGATAAAGGAAAATCTGATTGATTTTCCATGTGATGACTGATAACTATGGCAACATTAGCTTCTACTCTTAATATGGACTGGTATTGAGTTAAGAGTTTGTATTGGTCATTATAGACCATGAGACTGTAATTGTTTGGAAACAAAAATGTTTTTAGTTATTTTAATTAATGTAAAAACTACTGTAAAGTATTAAATACATAATTAATGAGTTTTTATTTTAATCAAAGTAAAATCAAAGTTTTGTTAACATTTTAAAAGATAGATTCTAAGATTAAATTTAGAGTTTTTTCAGGTTTAGCAGAAATTCACATTGTCTCATAGATATATTATTATCATTTAGATTACTGTTTGCTTTGTTACTGAAATTCCATGATGTAATGTAGGGTTAATATGAAACTACCTTTCTTTAGTTGTCGGCTGATAAGCAGGATAATCAATGTGAGGGCTGTTACAGCTCCAGCGGTTATGCCACCAACTAAAACTGTTGTTTTAAGATGGTTCTTCTGTGGATGTTGAACTGCGGCCTGATCTATAAACAGAATATCTCTATGTAAATATGCTATTATTTCAGGTAAAAATAGTGAAATATTTTTTTAGAAGAGTAGAATAGTAAATATTAGTCAAACTGTGAATGTATTTAAAATAAACACAAAGTCAAAAAGATATAACATATTAAATAAAATATCTTATAAAAACAATTAAAAAAATCAATCTAGTTAAAATTAAGCTTACGCTGCTAAAAAAATAATAAAATCTTGATTGAAGAAAACCTCATCAGACACCTAAAATTCACCTCCTCCATGCACTACAGGCAAAGAGAATGACTGGGGGATTGGATTGTGGGTAGGGGAGTGATATTTAACAGCTTTGCTGTGGTGCTCTTTGCCTCCTTCTGCTGGCCAGGAGTGATATTCCCAACAGTAATTGATGATGATCCGTGGACTCACTGTGTCATTAGAAAGAAATGAGATGTAAACAGAGCAAGATTTACAGTAAACCATCAACACCCTATACCAGATCTTAACTAGGGGCATAACTAGACCTCAATGGCCCACTGGACAAAGCCTTTAGTTCTACAGTGCCCTTTTTTGCTGTCTGTCCATCAAAAAAGCTGAGCTAGCAGCCACATATGTGAAAGAGCTGCCATTTTATCTGCACGTCCTGTACAAATATGGGGGCAGGTTTTCTGTAACGCAACACTGGACCAGCAATTTTGGAAGCCCTATCATTTTTGCAAAGGAAAATCCAATTACAGTACTTGCAATTCCTGTAGTTCTGGGAATTTGTTGGTATTATATATAAGAGTTAGGTGTAGAAACACATAAATATAGATTCTGATATCTGGCTAGAACAATATTTACTGTGTAAACTTAAAGGGTTATTCTAGTGAAGAAAAAAAGTACATTTTGTAATTTATTAGAGCATGTCATTTTAGTACTAGCAACACTGTAAGTCTATGTATTTAATCCATATAAAGGGCTTAGCCATATAGTTAAAGTACTGTTCAGGAACCACAGAGAACTGTTATTTCTGATTGGATCACCAACCATTTCCACTTGGGGCCAAGCAGTTCTCTGCATCTCCTGAGCAATACTTTCACTATGTGTTTAACTTATTTGGAGGGTTTAATACATAGACTTGCAGCATTATTTTCAATAGAATTGTCCTTTAATTTATTCTTAGGATAACCTTAACCATATCCTCGGCATCCTTGAATTCCCTTACTAAATTTGTCCTTACCATCACTACCAGAAGTTAGTTCCATAAATCTATTATCCTCAAGCAGTACAACAGCTAAATAGGTTATGCAACTTATTTAGGGCCCACTATGGGAGAGGGTCCACCAGTAGCAATGTGGATTGTCCCCCATATTTGCAGTTTTAGAATACAACAATGGCTTCCATAGAAAGTAATAGCCACCACTATTACTTGGGTGCTGTTACACTGCTTACAGAATTGTAATTGTTTAAAAAGATAGATAATTCCTTTATTACCCATTCCCCAGTTTTGCATAACCAACACGGTTATATTAATATACTTTTTACCTCTATGATTACCTTGTATCTAACCCTTTGCATCAGTGCCCTCTCATTTGTAACTCCATGTGCGTGGTCACAATGTTACCTATATGGCACACATGAAATAACGCCCTCTAGCTGTGAAAAACTGCCAAATGCATTGAAATAAGGGGTGGCCTTCCAAGGGCTTTGAAATTAGCATATGAGCCTACCTAGGTTTAGCTTTCAACAAAGAATACCAAGAGAACAACGCAAATGTGATGATACAAGTGAATTGGAAAGTTGTTTAAAATTGCATTCCCTACCTTGTCAGCTACTTGGCGAGAGTCGCATATCAGATTAATACATAACTCTTATTTTACCCCCAAAAAAGGTAGTAAAATTCGTAACCATGGTTTCAGTCACTGCCCAAAATGTTCATTGCCGGCAGCAGATCTAATGCATATGGTTTGGGATTGTCCTAAAATAAAACATTTCTGGTGGAAGTTAGAGTTCTGGCTTACCAAAACACTTAAAATCTCTTTACCAGCGATAACACAGTTACAAATTATATTTGGGCTACCGAATCAAAATGCACATCAAATAAACGATAAGTTAATCCTCCTGTCCATTTTGGCATCCATATATCTTATTTTTAAAAATTGGAAGCTTAAGACACTACCATCTATCCCAGAGATTAAACACTGTTTAAAGAAACAATGTCTGCTAGAACAAAGAGACACTAATTTAGATAATGAAGAGGATATTAGACAATTTTTCAGTAAATGGTCAGTATTTATCAAATCTCTGCCGGACATGGAGATAAATGATATCATTTTCCCGTTTGGAAACTCCGAATTGATACTCCTAGGAGCCTGGTAATAACTTTAGTAGAGAGCATCAGCTCATTAGATTGTTCTAGCGTACATTCTCTGAGATCCTGTTAAATACAGTCCCTCGGGTGGATGGGGGGAGGGAAAATGGATAGGAAGGGGAACTCCCTTCTTTCTCCCTCCCCCCCCCTTTTTTTTTTTTCTCTCTCTTTTTTCTTCTTCTTCCTTTTTTTTCCTTGTTGGGTTGGTTGTGGGGTTGGATGGGGGTTATAGACAGACTAAAAACCAGCTGATGAACATGAAAGTAACGAGTCAGAAGAGCCAGGGCTTAATCTAAGCTAACATTAAATTCTTTTTTTTTTCTTTTTTTTTTAAATTGTATGCCTTCAATTTCTCTTTTGGCTTCATGATTTGAATAATATTTGCAAGAAGGTACTATGAGTAATGTGTTAGCAAAAGTTTTGTATTAATACTATGTATCATATAACCCTTGCTTTTTTTTTTTTTTTTTTTTTCTCTTGTTTCTTTTTTTCTGTTATTGAAAATGGATTTAAATAAAAGATTTAAAAAAAAAAAAAAAATTGCATACACTGTCTGAATCATGAAAGTTTAATTTTGGCTTTATCCTCCATTTAAATTAAAAATGAGTTCCTGGGGAGGAGCTTTGTTGTGCTTTCACTGGAGAGTAATAAGGTGTATTTCCTCCAGAATACAGACATGTTTAACTCTTAAAATGCTAGTTTAATGTATTAATATCTACAATAATTTACTTTTTCAAATAAATTAAGCAATAACATCATTTTAAAGCTCGGAAATTATTGAGGTAAAGTATTCCTAAGCATTGTTAAAATTATCTTAATAAAGGACAAGTTTTCTTTTTTCATATTTTACATATTGATGCACACCTCCATCTTTTTATTTATGTGTATTTACATACCAGCAGCCATGTGCAATTTGTTATTCTGGATTTGCATAGATATTTGTGTTGCACTTTTTTCCTTATAAATCCAGCACCAGAAAAACCCGAATGCCACAGACCACTGTCATGTTTGGCATTTGTTTAACAAATGAATAACAAATTACACATGTCTACATACTAATATTAATTTAATGTTGAAAGACAGTTTTTCTTGTTAAATGTTAGGTGAGTTTTGCAATTTGTTGTTTCTGATCTGAAACTAAATTCTTGTGTCACAGTTTGATAACTATACTCCATATTCTATAACATTTGCTCTCATCTTTGTTCATACCCTCTGTGTGGCGGGCCTACTAGTCTAATAGGAACCACTTTTAATATACAGATGTATTTTTCAGGTTGGGGAACGTGCTTTGTGCAAGGAGACTTTCATTGTGTTTTACTTCTTGTTAAATAAAGGGATATTAACTATTTAAAAAAAAAAAAAAAAAAAAAAAAAAAATTGCATTCCCTATCTGAATCATGAAATTTTGACTAGACTGTCCCTTAAAGCTTCTCAACTTCTGAGGAGCTTGAGCATAATTGTTAATGACCTAGTATTGATAGTGACATTTCTGTTACTAGCAGAGAACAGAGAATAAAGTCCAGGGATTAGGAAACATATGGCACATGTGCCCAAGGGCACATTAAAAACAAATGTGCTTCTGGGCTACCACTGTACGGTTTGGTTTCATTGGCTGTTTATTTTCCCCTATACATTCAGCAAATATGCTATCATTTATTTAAATATGGATTACCAAGACTTAAATGTTTCTTTAATGTCCTTTTAAATAAATTGCAATTATGTTTTTGGACATAACATAATCTCAAGGAAAGCATGGCCGAAGGGTACACTTAGGAAATGTCACATTAGAAAGTTTGGAGGAAAGTGCACCAGTGAGCAACAGAAAACACATGAAAATGAAATGTATGAAAGCAAATGCAAGAAGCATTATGGGTAAAATGGGGGAGTTGGAGCTATTAGTTTCAGAAGAGGACTATGATATTATCAGTATAACTGTAACCTGTTTCATGTGGTGTAAATAATGACAGTACAAGCATTAGTGTACAAAAGCCATAATCTTAGCATAGAACTAACAGGAACAGGAAATGCCAAACAGGAAACAAGTGCAATAGAAATAAATCATAGAGTTGCATATAAGCTAAACATAACACCCATAACATCTCCCTCTTTTAGTGTTAATAAATCAGCATTGTAAAATTTGGATGAGTCCTTGTAATAACACATTCTACAGGTTAAGTCTCTTGGGCGGTTGTGAATGTCTGCCACTACGGGTGAAGACTGGCCCTCCTTGTACAAAGAGTTTCTTAGCCCTCTCTGAGGTTAATTGGCTCTTCTCAATACTTGCTGGCATGCTCTGTGCTTGACTGCCATGAGGTATACCTGCTTGCTCAGGACTGTCATTAATATTAGTCTGTGGCATCACCTCTGTACATTCCTTACTGCCAATGGGTGAGTGTGTCCTTATAATATCAGACAGGTACCCATTCTCCAACGACTTGTTCGATCTCCAGGCAGGGGTTTCATACAGATTCGTTCCCCAATATTCAATTCAGGCAAATCTCTGGCAGATGTGTCATATCGTGCCTTGAACACTTGCCTCTTAAGTCGTAACTTTTCTGGTATACCATGTATCACAGAGGGTTCAAGTAGCTTGTTGGCAACTGGTAAGGAGGTCTTTAATCTCCTTGACATCAGTCTCTGTGCCGGACTACTATCCATGCCCTCGGTTGGAGTGTTTCTCCAATGTAAGATGGCCTTCCACGGGTCTTTACCATCACTTTGTGCTTTCTTGCATACATTTCTAACAATCTTCACAGCAGATTCAGCTTTGCCGTTAGCCTGTGGATGACGTGGTGAAGAAGTCACATGCTCAAACTCCCATTCAGTGGCAAATTTCCTGAATTGTAAGCTTGCAAACTGAGGGCCGTTATCAGAGATCACTTTATCTGGTTGTCCATGACGTGCAAACTGAGCCTTGCACCTCTTAACTGTAGTTTCAGTGGATAAGTCAGGAAGAAGTTCAATTTCCCAGAAGTCTGAGTAATGATCAACTAATATCAGATATTCTTTTCCTGCGTAGTTGAATAAGTCTATACTGACGATCTGCCAAGGACGTGTAGGTATCTCATGTGACATCATGGTTTCTTTTTGTTGCAAATGTGCATATTCATTGCAAGTGGGACAATTGCTGACAAAGTCTTTGATTTCACCTTGCATGTTGGGCCAGTAAAGAGTATCACAAGCTTGTCTATAGCATGCCTCACCCCCAATGTGACTTGAGTGTATGCGTAATAACATCTCTGCTCTAAGTGACTTTGGTATTATGACTCTTGGACCTTTGTATAAGATACCATTTTGTACGCTGATCTCATCTCTGAAGGACCAATATTCTTTCACTATTGCAGGTGCTGCATCCTTTTCATCTGGCCACCCAATCAAAACAATAGACTTCAGTGCTTGTAAAGTTGCATCTCTGTCTGTGTGCTGTATGAGCTGATGTAGCCGCTGATCTGTGACATTTAGATAGTCCGCTTGATTGACTTCAGCAAAGAAAGTTTGTTCCTGTTGCAGCAAACAAACTGTATGATGCTCATGCTCACCACCGGGTGCCACATGATCCGTTGTAGCTCTGCTCAGGGTATCACTGATATACATTTCACATCCTGGCTTGTAGACAACATTGAGGTTGTAATGCTGAAATGTAAGCATCATGCTCTGCAAACGCTTGTGAGCACATAAAAGGGACTTTTTGAATATGGCTATTAGCGGTTTGTGATCAGTTTCAGCTCTGATTGTATCCCGGCCATAAAGATAATGATGAAAACGCTGGCAAGCAAACACAATGCTTAAACATTCCTTTTCAATTTGAGAATAATTCTGCTAGGCTGACGAAAGAGCTCTGGACGCATATGCAACTGGCTGACCTTCTTGCAATAGACAATATCCTAGGCCATTTTTGCTTGAGTCACTTTGTATTGCAACAGGTTTTGTGACATCATAATATTTCAACACTGGGGCAGCGGTGACCAAGCGTTTTATCTCCTCCACTGCCTGGTCATGCTTGGGAAGCCAGTGCCAAACTGCATCTTAGTCTTCTCAATGGCTGACACACCTCAGACAAGTGCGGCATGAATTTTGCTAGGTATGTGACAAAGCCAATAAAATGCTGTACCGCTTTGGCATCACCAGGGTGTGGCATGTCTACAATGGCTCTAATCTTATCTGGGTCAGCTTTTAAGCCTTGTGAGGACAGGATATGTCCATGGAAACGAACTTCTTGCACCTTGAACTGCAATTTCTTTACGCTGAGTCTCAGCATCACCTGCCTGCAACGATCCAGTAGCGCTTTTAGATTCTCATCATGGTCATGCTCAGCTTCTTCATCTGTATTACCACAGCCAACTATAAGAATGTCATCGGCTATTGGCTCAATTCCGTGGAGCCCACATAATAGTTCATGCTGCTTTCGCTGATACACCTCCGGTGCTACAGAGACTCCAAATGGCAGTTTCAGCCATCTCTTTCTGCCCCAAGGAGTCCAGAAGGTGGTCATGTAGCTACTCTTTTCATCCAGTTTGCACTGTAAAAAGGCATCTCTTGCATCAACAAGTGTAAAAACCCGTGCTTTGGGTAGTTTGTGCAAAACATCGTCAAGTGTTGGCATTAAGTAGTGTGACCGTTTCAGGGCCATGTTCAGAAACTTGGGATCAATGCAAATTCTGATCTTCTCAGGCTTCCTAATAACTACCATGTTGCTTATCCAATCCGTAGGCTCTGATACTGAAGTAAGATGTCCTTCAGCTTCATACTTATCCAGTTGTGCTTTGACCTGCGGCTTAATGGCTACTGGCACATTGCGTGGGGCACATTGTACTGGTGGAATGCTAGGATCAAGTTCAAAATGTACCTCTCCTGGAACAGATACTACTGGGCCATCAAACACATCATTATAGACACTTAGGATTTGCTGTTTTGTCAGTGGCCTAGTCAGGGATTTTGCAGGCTAATTATCAACATTGTGTAGTTCAGCAGGAATGGTGAACTGCATCAGACCCAGGCGCTCACATGTTGAACCAGACAATAGCAGTTTCTGATTGGCCTCAACAATCTCAAACTCAAGTTTGTGAATACGTTCACATATGCTGCATTCTGTTTGGAAAAGTCCCAATGAATCCATTAGTTCCCCTGAATATAACTTCAATTTAGTGCTACTTGGCTGAAGAGGTACCCTAGGTGCCAGTTTCATCTTGTCTTTTAAACTCATAACATCACATGTTGCACCTGAGTCCAGCTGGCAGGGTTGGCATATATTATTTAGTCTGAGATTTACAAACCATTTTTGGCCCTTAGATTTTACAGCACCAATGCATTCTTTTGAGTAAACCACCTCAGTGCTATGTAAATGTGCATCCTCAGAATCTGACGTTTTCTCAATTGTATGCATCTTTCTTGCTTCCATTCTACTTGACAAACATACTCCAGCAAAATGATTTAGTCTACCACATGCTCTACAGATTTTCCCATAAGCAGGGCACTGTTCTTTCTCTCGTACATGCACACTACCACAGTACTTGCAGGATGCAGGCTTGCTCATAGGTGAGTTGCGTAGGTGATTTTTGTGCTGAAACTTGTACTGGTGGTTCTTCAAGCTTAGCTGTTGCTTGGAGGCTGCATTGATACTGTCAGTCTGTTTATCCTGCTCCATAGCTCTCATATGTTTGTCAGTAAGTTCTGCAGTGCGACATATCTCAATTGCTGCTTGTAGGTTTAAATCATGTTCCCTCAATAGACGGTGACGTGTGCTTTCACTATTAATACCTAGAACTATTTTGTCTCAAATAAGTTAATCTCTCAGAGAGCCATACTCACAGCTTGCAGCTTTTTCTCTTAGCCGTGTGACAAAGTTGTCTATTGCTTCACCTTCTTCTTGCTTGCAGCTGCCAAATATATATCTTTCATATATGACATTTTTAGAAGGTCTGAAAAAAGCTTCTAATGCATCTAGGATGGCTTTAGTGTCCCTCTTTTGCTCCTCTGTGAGGTTTAAATTATGCTTGTAAACATGGTGGCATTCACTGCCCCTCACCCTCCTCAGTGTAGCTGCTTGCACTGCTGCACGTTTCTCATTTAACCCTGTGGCTAGGGAGTAATCCTCAAACTCAGCTCTGAAGTTGTCCCAGTTACTGCTGCAATCCCCACTCACCCTCATTGCCTCAGGCAGTGGAATGCTGTTAGCAGCTGCCATGGTGCTGGTTTTCTTGCTTCCAGTGCTCAGCTTTTAGCACAGGACTGTGATTGCTACAGGAGGCACAATCAGCTCTAAAGTCTCTCACTGCAAGACTGGCAAGTTCTTAGCATCAGATGTATAGAAACAGCGCAGATTCAGATACTTCTGACACCATGTTTCATGTGGTGTAAATAATGACAGTACAAGCATTAGTGTACAGAAGCCATAATCTTAGCATAGAACTAACAGGAACAGGAAATGCCAAACAGGAAACAAGTGCAATAGAAATAAATCATAGAGTTGCATATAAGCTAAACATAACACCCATAACATAACCTGGTGGGATAATTCACATGACTGTGCAGTTAACTTATACATTATTTGGGAGGGACAGGAGTAATAAAAGGAAAGGAAGACTGTGCATGTACATAAAATCCTAAAAAAACATTACTAGGAACATGCTACAAGCCCCTCAACATTAGTGACATGGAATAAACTCAACTACTAATGCAAATAGGAAAGACTGCTAATAATACCAGTGCTGTAATTATGGGTGATTTTAACTACTGTGACATAAATTGGGCCAATGAAACTAGTAATACAGCTAAAGGAGATAGATTTTTAAATGTTCTCAAAGATAACTTTATGTCACAATTAATAGAGGAGCCAACTAGGAATAAAGTTATATTGGATTTAGTGCTACCAGACAATACATAAATACTATCAAACATTGAAGTCAAAGAACATTTAGGTAACAGTGATCATAACATGATCACATTTGAAATCAATTTCCATAAGCAGTGTTATAAGGGTCCAACTAAAAGTTTTAATTGTAAGAAAGCAAATTCAATGATTTAAGGAAATTGTTAAATAACATAAACTGGGACAAAATAAAATTACAAATAATAAATGGATAACATTTAAACTTTTTAAAATAAATATACACATCAATACATACCACATGGTGAAAAAAGTATAAGAAATAAATCCAAACCAATGTGGCTAAATAAAAATGTGTTAAGAGAAATTAGAAAAAAAACATAAGGCAATTAAATTATTCAAAGAAAATAGTACAGACTCAACATTCCAAATATATAAGGAATGTAACAAAGCAAGCAAAAAAGCAATCAAATCAGCCAAATTTGGAAATGAAAGATTTATTGGAAAGGATTCTAAGTCAAACCCTAAAATTTTTTATAAGTATACAAATGGCACAAAATCTAAGAAGGAAAATATAGGTACATTAAAATGTGTGAAGGGTAGCATGATTAACAGTGACAGGGAGAAGGTTGAGGTACTAAACCAATTCATTTCTTTAGTATACACAAGAGAGGAACCAATCAGAGATACTTTGAAAAAAACAAGAACATACAAGCCCATAACATTAACTGGGTTATCTCTAGATGGTATAAGGAAACAACTGGATAATATTGAGGTAAATAAATCTCCATGTCCAGATGGAATACACCCAAGGGTTTTACGGGAACTTAGCAGAGTGGAAAGTTTGAAAGATCCTTCAGAACAATATGTTAAAATTTAAAAACTTAAAATTAAATTTTTCATTAATCCCTTCATAGCCCAGATGAATACGGAATTGCTCAGATTTACCACTTCCCAAGTAGTCACACCAATAAAATTCAACAGTTCCACAAGGCTAGGTGGGAAAGAGACAATAAGCCACACAATCACCACAGATTCCACGTCCAAGTGGCCATTTCTATCAAAGAAGTAGTTTGCACAAAAAAAAGGGCCAAAATGCTTAAGAAGTCTTATGCACCCATTCCAAAAGGCTAGGTGGGAGAGAGACAACGAGCCACACACCTATTAAAAACTCCACATCCAAGTTTCTCAGCCGGCACAGGATACCCAATAGGTACTGTTGGTGAGACTGTTACGGGATACCAGATAAGTACAGCAGACACAGCTGATTTGAGAAAGGCTGTAAGTAGAATTGTAGACACAGGTTTCTCAGCAGGAACAGAATACCCAGCGCGTACTGTTAGTGAGACTGTCATGGTATACCAGAGACGTACAGCAGGCACAGCTGGTTTGAGGGAGGCTGTCACTGGTATGGTAGACACAGGTTTCTCAGCAGGCACAGGATGCCCAGCTGGTACTGTTGGTAAGACTGTCAAAGGATACCAGATCGGGACAACAGGCACAGGTATCAAGCAAGACCATTTGGCTTTCAAGAACCAGGTGAGCATACACAGGTACCAGATAAGTATGGTTGGTCTCTAAAGCAAGGTGAGCATACACAAGTATTAGATATGTATGCTTGGTCTCTGGAACAAAGTGAGCATATGCAGGTACAAGGTAGGTATGCTTGGTCTCTGAAGCAACGTCAACATCCTCAAATATCAGGTAAGTATGCTTTGACTCTGGAAAAAGGTGAGCATACACAGGTATCAGGTAAGTATGCTTGGTATCTGGAACAAGGTGAGCATACACAGGTACAAGGTAAGTATGTTTGGCCTCTGGAGCCAGAAACAAGGTAGGTAAGGCAATAAATCATGCCAAAGTGATGGGCTCAGTCAACTTTTATAGGAACTCCCATACCTGAGTCCTCCTGGTGGGAGTTCCTGTAATTAGGATATGGCCCCTTTAAATCTAGGCAGCACGTGGCCGTGCATGCAAAGAAGGCTGCAGCAGCAGCTGAAGGGGAACCGGGGTGGGCTGGTGGGACGCCGAGAGGGAAGGTGGCACTCTCAGTGTTCACCGAGACCAGACCTGGAGCTCAAGGTGAGTATTCTGACAGTGGGCTACTTGGAAAGTTAGCATTCTGGGACAATTTTTGTTCAAAAATCTTTTTTAAATGGGACGGCCCTTGAATGTGGATTTGGGGGAGGATGTGTAGCTCATTATCTCTCCCACCTAGCCTTGTGGAATGGTTGAATTTGGTTGGTATTGCTACATGGGAAATAGGGGTTGTAGAATGGCTAGAGTTGATTGGTGTCACTATTAATAAGGGACCAATTGGATGTGGATTTTGTTGTGATGTGCAACTTATGGTCTCTCTCCCACCTAGCCTTGTGGAATGGGTGAATTTGATTCTGTGACAAGTTGAGAAGTCGTGTGTTATGTGCCTTTTTTGTACAAAGAGCTATTTTAATTGAAATGGCTACTTAAATGTGGATTTAGTGGTGAGTGTGTGACTCATTGTCTCTCTCCCACCAGCTTTGTGGGACAGGTGAATTTAGTTGATGTGGCTTCTTGGGAATTGGGTGTTTTGGACTTTTTCATGCAAAACACATGGATGTAGGTTTTGGGTCGAGTGTGTGACTTATTATCTATCTCCCACCTAACTTTGTGGAATGGGTTAATTTGGTTAGGCTACTTGAGAAGTAGGGATTCCAGGTCTTTTTACACAAACATTTTTTTGACAGAAATAGGCACATGGATGTGGGTTTTGGGGTGGGTGTGTGGCTCATTATCTCTCTCCCACCTAGTCTTCCAAACCAGGTGAATGTGGTTTGTGTGGCTACTTGGGAAGTCAGCGTTTCAGGCCTTTTTTGTGCAAAAAGCTATTTTGACCGAAATAGCCACTTGGATGTAAACTTTGTGGTTGGTGTATGACTCATTATCTTTCTCCCATAGTTTTGTGATATGGGTGAATTTAGTTGTTGTGGCTACTTGGAAAGTTGGTGTTCTGGGCCTTTTTTTTTAACAAAACTGCCTCTTGGATGTAGATTTTAGGGGGAGTGTGTCGCTCATTTTCTCTTTCCCGCCTAGCTGTGTGGAATGGTTGAATTTGTCTGGTATTGCTACTTGGGAAGTGGGTGTTCCAGGCCATTTTTTTTATAAGCAAAATATATATTTTTTACTGTAACTGTAACTTGTATGTAGATTTTGTGGTGAGTGTGTCGCTCTTTGTCTTCATCTTACCTATCATTGTGGAATGTTTGAATATGTCTATTATGGCTACTTTTTCACCAGAGCAGTTACTTGAATGTGGCTTCTGTGGTACGTGTGTACCTCATTTTCTCTCTCACAACTAGCGTTGTGAAACTAGGGAATGTTATTGTTGTGGCCCTCTTGGGAAGTGGATGTTCCAAGCCTTTTTATTTTTATGCATTTTTTTTCATTTAATTTTTTTTATATTGTGGTTTATTTTCTCTCTCCCACCTTGCCTTGTGGAATGGGTGGATTAGTTTGGTATGACTATTTGGGAAGTGGATGTTTCAGCAGTTCCATACTTACCTGGTCTATGAAGGGGGTTAATAAAAATATTATTTACATTTTTTTCAAACCCTAACAAATTGTTCTGATGGATCTTTCAAACTTTCTACTGTTTATATGAATTATTTATCTAATTATATGGCCGTTACAGCCTTTTCCATTTCATCTTTATCCCATCAGTTCATTTTGGAATTAGTTTCTAATGTTTTGCTTTTAATTTGGCCACATTAAGTTTGCTTCCATGATGATCTGTAAACAAAATCATTATGAAAAAAAATCCTATATTTTTTTGTATAGTTTGTGTTTTATTTTCTTCTTACAATGCTTACTAATTCCAGCAGTTTCATTAATTGAAATGGCAACTGAAATGATGTAAAAACAAAAAAAAAAAAAAAAAACTTGTCCCTTTGACTAATCATTCTCTTAAAATTGTGAAAGCCATAAAATATTTTATTTTTTATTGACACGTTTAATTATATAACAATGATTCTGCAATATTTTTTACAGGATACCCACCAAACTGACAATGATATCCATAGAACCCTTTGTCACAGTTGCATGTATAGTTGTTAATTGTCTTAACACATTCTCCGTGCTGTCCACACAATTTTTTGTTACATGTTGCTATGGAAGAGGAAAAATAACATTATTATTAGATCGTTTTTATTACCATTACCTATTAAAACTAGAAATTATTTATAGTTATATATTTTTAGGAACTAATTTAGAACAATAGCAAGATATTTTAAAAAACAAACAAAACAAAAACAACAACTAATTATTCCCTTAAAATAGTTAAAGCCATAAAATGTATTTTTATTTATTTTTGATGTTTAATTAAATAACAATGACACTGCAATATGTTTTACACAAAGATTGTGAGTTGCCCCAGTACCTATACAGCTTGGAGATGTGCTGCTCCAGTTCCCAGAAGATAAACATTCAACCTCAATAGATTTGCTTAGTTGAAATCCCTCAAAGCACCCAAACAAGCAGGAAGATTTGAAATTAAAGTTCCCCCATGGATGCGAACAGTTAATATGTCCTTGAGGTGATGCCACTAGTCTTGGACATTGAACAACTAGGGAGAAGAAGTATATAATTTATTTTCAGGATCACTTAATGCATATCACAGACAATCTTGAATTCTATTACAGTATATGTTAAGTAACAAAAACTAATGCCCACTATATTGATGTTCACTGTAAAAAGACATACACCCATAACTACATAGCTACCACTGTCCTTTTCTCAGCACTCTCTGCCTTTTTAGTGACTGTGTTTTCAAAGTAAAACCAGGAACAAAAGCTATACCCCTGCTCATCCTGACTCCACCCACAGGAGAAAAAAAACCTCATGTCTCTTGATTTCCATTATAACACCACCAACATAACACATGTGACTCTACCCACAGGCCAGATCTCTTTCTATTACAGCTGTTTAGTTAAATAAAAACTGTATAACTACATTTCCTATGTATGTACACTATGTATATGGGGTTTCATTACTGTAAAGCTAGCAAAAAATAAATAAATACAAAATGAAAAACTTTGGGACCCACCATACTGACAATGATCTCCATAGAATCCTTCATCACAGTTGCATGCATAGTTGTTCATTGTCTCAATACATTCTCCATGCTGTCCACATAATTTGTTGTTACATGATACTATGGAAGAGGAAAAATAATATTATTCTAAGTAGAGCATTTTTATTACCATTACTTATTAAATACTACAAATTATTTATAGTTATAACTTTTTAGAAACTAATCTAGCAAAATAAGCAAACAACAACTAATCATTCCCTTAAAATTGTGAAAGCCATAAAATGTGTTTATATGTTTTATTGATGTTTAATTAAATAACAATGACACCACAATATTTTTTACACAAAGATTGTGAGATGCCCCAGTACCTATGCAACTTGGAGATGTGTTGCTCCAGTTCCCAGAAGATAAACATTCAGCCTCAACAGATTTGCTTAGTTTAAATCCCTCAGCGCACCCAAACAAGCAGGAAGATTGGAAACTAAAATTCCCCCATGGATGTGAACAGTTGATATAACTTTGAGGTGATGCCACTAGTCTTGGACATTGAACAACTAGGGAGGAGAAGTATGAGAATGTTAAACAATATCAAATAGGAGTGAAGCCATAAAATGGTATGGTGTCCTAGGAACATATATTTTTATTTTTGATAAACATAATTCATTTTTAGATTCACTTGCATATCCCAGGATATCTTGAATTCTATTACAGTATATGTAAAGCAACAACCACAGAATACAAAGTAATAGGATGTGAAACGTTAAATAAAATATAACATTAATTATTATAAAGTAAAAAAACATATTACAACAACAAGGAGAGCTTTGCGGCCAACGCCTTAATTCCAGAGCTTACGCATTTCAACATGGGCAGTAATCATAGCATACTGGTTACAAGTTCATATGCTCAATTTAAAACAGGTGAAAAAACAACCATTGGATAAAAACAATTAACATACTGACATATCACAGCAGATCTATTGTGTTGGCTAAATAAATACTATTCTCAACTCCATGAACAAGAATTCAGATCTGATATGTATCTAATTTATATACAAATTCATAAAATGTTATAATAAAAATTAAATTGAGATAGCCTAAGACACATATCTGAAGACATGCATATTGCTATTAATTATTAGACATTATTGGTCATACATATTGTCATGAGATGCAGGACACAGCATAGAAGGTACAACACTATTTTATTGCAGAGCATAGAAGTATACAGACTGCACAACACATCAGACTTAGTAACTGCAAAATTGACTATAACGGCTATATACCGCGCCCCCATCTGGTGACGTCACACTCCCACTCTCATCACATCTTCCCCTTTTTCAAAGAATAAAGCATACTTTTTTTTTTTTAGAATACAACAAATAACAAGGTATACAAGAAGCATACAAAAATTGTTTTGGTTAGTGTACAACAAATAACAAGTTATAAGAGAATATATATGAACAACAAGAAATACAATCCTGACTTGAACATTGGGGTAGACTACCCTAGTCCACAGTGACCATGGGATTATTCTGCCCATTCTTCTGGTCACTGCTCTAACTACAGTGCTAATCCAACTCTTCCACTTGACGTCATTTTACATGAACTGTCCTCTGATACAGAAGAAGGTGATTGAGAGTCTGCTGAAAGCAAAGAAGTATCCCCGCTGTGGTCTTGCTGAGGGGAAGTTACCCCTCTTAAAACAGGGGATCTCACGGGCTGTGGCTCTGTGGCATCCAGTCCCAAACTCTCAGGTACTGGCTGAAGATGTCTTCTATTTCGACGTGTTACTGTCTCTCCATCAGTAAGGACTACATAAGACCTTGGTTCTGAAGAGCATCCTATTACGCTAGCAGGCATAATCCAGTTTAATTCTGACATTTTTGCCCACATTCAGCTCCTGCAAAGGCCTCACAGAGTGTTTTCTGTCGTAGAAGAATCGGTAGCCCCTTTTTGCCTATCCATCCCTCCTAAGGACCTCATCCCGAGGAATAGAGGGGGCTGGCTGGAAGACACCCACAGAGGGTAAAGTGATGCAGATCTGACATCCTAGCATCAACTGTGCTGGGCTAAAACCTGTGGCTTGGATGGGAGTCGCCCTATAGGCCAAGAGAGCTAGGTACAGATCCGATTGCTTCAGAATGAACTTGGTTGCTTGAAATGCCCTTTCAGCCATTCCATTGGCCTGCAGAAAATGCGGTCTTGACATAGAATGGATGAAATCATATTCACTGCTGAAAGAAATGAACTCCATGGAAGCAAACTGCATTCCATTATCACTCACTAGCTCCATCGGTATGCCCCACCGGGCGAACAAGCTGTTGAGACGAGTGATAATGGCCAGACTGGTGGTCTCATTCAGGGGTGCAATCTCCAAATACCTAGAATAGTAGTCGATCACAACCAGGTACTTCTTCCCATGAAGTTCGTATAAATCTGTGGCTATCTTCTGCCACAGGCCTTCAGGCGCTGGGGTAGAAATTAAGGGCTCTCTTCTCTGAGTAGGCCGGCATTCCCAGCAAAAGGCACATTTTGACACGTGGCTCGCAATGTCAGTACTGATTCCAGGCCACCATACCGCCGTAGCTGCCCTTTCTCTGCACTCTGTAATGCCCAAGTGGCCATCGTGAATTCTGCTTAACATCTCCTGCTGCATGCTAACAGGAATGACAATGCGGTCTCGGAACAGCACTAAACCATCTAGATCCATGAGCTATGACCTCTCTGACTGGTAAGAACTCAAAGACATTCAGGCTGCCCGGCTCTCGGGCTAACCTTTCTTTATTTATTTAATAACTTCTTGAAGATCTGTATCTAAACAGGAACCAAAGCTATGCCCCTGCTCATCCTGACTCCACCCACAGGAGAAAACTAATGTTTCTTGATTTTCATTATAACACCACCAACATAACACATGTGGCTTCACCCACTGGTCAGATCTTTTTCTATTACAGCTGTTTAGTTAAATAAAAATGGTATAACTACATTTTCTATTTATGGACACTATACACATGGGGTTTTATTACTGTAAAGCTAGCAAAAAAATAAATAAATACAAAAAGAAAAAACTTTGGGACCCACCATACTGGCAATGATTTCCATAGAATCCTTCCTCACAGTTGCATGTATAGTTGTTCATTGTTTCAATACATTCTCCATGCTGTCCGCACAATTTGTTGTTACATGATACTATGGAAGAGGAAAATAATATTATTCTAAGTAGAGCATTTTTGTTCCAATTATTTATTAAATACTACAAATTATTTATAGTTATACTTTTTAGTAACTAATCTAGCAAAAAAAACAAACAACAACTAATCATTCCCTTAAAGGGACATTAAATACTAGATAAATGCTAGATAGAATGATGCATTCAAAGAAAAGATTAGTGCATGACTAACATGTAGATGTATTTTTTAAAGTTTCATTAGTTGTTTAAAAAGTGACAAAATAAGTGTAAAGTTTTAGTGTCTATAAAACACTGGGAGCTGCCATGTTGTAACTTGTGTTACCTTCTCTGCTGTGGCCAATTAGGGTCAGTTATAAATAAGTCACTAGAGTGTGCAGCCAATGGTTGTGCTGGATTTAACAGTGTTCTGCACTTCCATTTCTAAAAGGAACTGAAAAGCTCACAATTTCAGAATGGAATTACAGGCAAAGAGGACAAAATAAATAATGAAAGTATATTGCAGAGCTGTTTTATATATACAATTTATCATTTTATATTACCATCTCAAAGTGTTTAATGTCCCTTTAACATTGTGACAGCCATAAAATGTGTTTTTATTTCTTATTGCTGTTTGATTAAATAACGACACCACAATATTTTTTACACAAAGATTGTGAAATGCCCCAGTACCTATGCAACTTGGAGATGTGTTGCTCCAGTTCCCAGAAGATAAACATTCAGCCTCAACAGATTTGCTGAGTTGAAATCCTTCAGAGCACCCAAACAAGCAGGAAGATTGGAAACTAAAGTTCCCCCATGGATGTGAACAGTTGATATAACCTTGAGGTGATGCCACTAGTCTTGGACATTGAACAACTAGGGAGGAGAAGTATGAAAATGTTAAACAATATCAAATAGGAGTGAAACTATAAAATGGTATGGTGTCCTAGGAACATACATTTTTATTTTTGATAAGAAAATGCCAAAAGGCCCACTGGGTCTGCCCAAATTGCCTCCTGAGGAAGAAGCATAATTCATTTTTAGATTCACTTATTGCATATCCCAGGATATCTTGAATTCTATTACAGTATATGTTAATCAACAAACAGAGGATACAAAGTAATAGGATGTGAGATGTTAAATAAAATAAAATATAACGTTAAGAACTATAAAGTAAAAAACATATTACAACAACAAAGAGAGCTTTGAGGCCAACACCTTAATTCCAGAGCTTACACATTTCATCATGGGCCGAAATTATAGCATACTGGTTACAAGTTCATATGCTCAAATTAAAACAGGTGAAAAAACAACCATTGGATAAAAACAATTAACATACAGACCTATCACAGCAGATCTATTGTGTTGGCTAAATAAATACTATTCTACTCTATGAACAAGAATTCAGATCTGATATGTATCTAATTTATATACAAATTCATTAAATTTAAGAATAAAAATTAAATTGAGTTAGCCTAAGACACATATGTGAAGACATGCATATTGCTATTAATTATTAGACATTATTGATCATACATATTGTACTGAAAGAACTGAACTCCATGGAAGCAAACTGCATTCCATGATCACCCACTAGCTCCATCAGTATGCCCCACCGGGCGAACAAGCTTTTTGAGACGAGTGATAACGACCAGACTGGTGGTCTCATTCAGGGGTGCAATCTGCAAATACCTGGAATAGTAGTTGATCACAAACAGGTAATTATTCCCATGAAGTTTGCACAAATCTGCAGCTATCTTCTGCCACGGGCCTTTAGGCAGCAGGGTAGAAAGTAAAGGCTCTCTTCTATGAGTAGGCCGGCGTTCCCAGCAACAGGCACATTTTGACACGTGGCTTGCAATGTCGGTACTGATCCCAGGCCACCATACTGCCTTAGATGCCCTTTCTCTGCACTTTGTAATGCCCAGGTGGCCATCGTGAATCCTGCTTAACATCTCCTGCTGCATGCTAACAGGAATGACAATGCGGTCTTGGAACAGCACTAAACCGTGAGCTGTGACCTCTCTGACTGGTAAGAACTCAAAGACATTCAGGCTGCCCGGCTCTCCGGCCAACCTTTCTTTATATATTTAATAACTTCTTGAAGATCTGTATCTAAACATGTCTCCATTCTTATTTGCTCTAGTTTCCTTGACGAGATGGATTTTGATGCCAGAACTGAATCCATGTACACTTTCACAGCAGCCAGCATGAGCCTGCAAAGTGTATCTGCCACAACCAGTTGTTTCCTCGTTACATGCACTGCCTGAACATTGAACCTGAGCAACCTCATCAGAAGTCTCTGGCATCTTAAGGGTGTCTTGTCAATATCATAGGAATTGATTAGAGGGACTATTGGTTTATGGTCAGTTTCAAGACTGAACTTTTCTAAACTCACTAGGTAATGCTGGAAGCACTCATAGGCCCAAACTGCAGCCAGTCACTCTTTCTCAATTTGGGATTTTTTCGATTCTGCAGTTGTCAGTGTACAGGAACAGTAGGCAATGCCTTCTTGGCGCTCTCTTAATTTATTTATACAATTGTTTGTTCTCATTTAGCTGCAAGAGGGCGGCCCCTAACCCATAACTGCTCACATCAGCACTAACCACTGTCTTTTTAGAAGGGTCGTAGAACCCCAACACTGGGGCAGACCCCAGCAGGGACTTGACCTGTATACAAGCTTCTTCCTGTGGAGGTCCCCAGACCCAGGCAACACCTTTCTTCAGCAACTCGGTAATAGGGTGGAGTACTGTGGATAAATCTGGTAGGAACCTGCCCATATAATTCACAAGGCCCAATATTTGTCTCAGCTCGTGTACATCAGAAAGACTTTCAATCTGTTCAAAAGCAAGGATTTTATCAGGGTCCGGCTTGATGCCATCTCCTTTGATAATATGCCCAAAATAACATAACTCAGATTTTCCAAAAAAGGCATTTCTCTTTATTTAATTTCAGCCCAGACTCTCTAATGGTCTGCAGCACACAGCTCAATCGCTGATCATGTTCTTCCAGTGTGACGACTGGCGTGCCCTCGTGGTCCCTTAAGAGGGAACTCTCTTTGAAAGATTTCAGGAGCAAAGGATATCCCGAAGGAATGTCTACTGAAGCCAAACTGACCTAGCGGTGTAATGAAGGTAGTCAGTTTGTGGCACTTTGGGTCTAGAGGTATTTGCCAGAAGCCAATGGAAGCATCCAGTGTAGAGAAGAACTTTGCCCCAGTTTCAGAGCTATGCCTTCAAGCGTGGGCAGCATGTATCTCTCTCTTTTTGCCACCTCATTCAGCCGTTTCAAGTCTACGCCGATGTATGCCTTCCTGTTCTTCTTCGCAACTGGCACAATGGGGGCACACCAGTCAGTTGCTTTGACAACCTCTTCAATAACTCCCATATTCTTCATTCGCAGAAGTTCCTTCTCCACTTGAGGTATGAGCGGAAATGGAAATCTACAAGGAGTAGTAATGCTGTATGGGACCAGTGGCAGCTGGTGAATTATGAAGATGGAGGTGCACTTGGCCCCGCCCCTGGCCACATCCCTTGAAATAAGACCCCGCCCCTCAGATGGCTCTATATATATATATATATATGTAGCCCAGGTACAGCAACTCCACCCTTTTCAATTTTATAATCACAATTTAAAAAAAAACAACAAGCAAGGCAGTTTAAAATAGCATTTTAAATATGCACAGTATATATAAAATAAAGAACCAATAACTGAAGAAGCCTCTGGGTTCAACATTCTTTTGACAACATCATAGATTTATACAAAGCTTGAGGTTAGTGAAATCCCTGATAGACTTAATTAACACAATCCCAAACAGTTCAACATGCTCAGAAGACAAAGTTGAAGAAAAACTTTGAGGTTGAGCACTCCTCAACAAGCTACTTTTCATCTGGTGTCATTCAATATTTAATGCACTGAGCTTGTAAGGCTATACTAGTTCTGGGTTCCCTTTCTCTGCAAGAACATTCATTTTCACTGTATCTAATGCCAGGAAAAAAAGCCCTTAGGCACAGATGACTTATAACTTTTGTTTAACACAAGCACTTTCAAGGCACTATGACAAGTGCAACCTCCAAAGCAAACACCACTTGCTCTGTTACTGACTGTAATACCAAAATCACTTTAACCATTCCCTTTTCTTGTAACTAGATTTGAGCATGTCTTATGGAGGAGCTGCCATTTTACTTAGTAGATTTATAGTTGCTGCTTTTGTCACCTCAAATAAGAATTGATTTGCAAAATGTAACAAAGCGGTGATTGATATTAAGGTAAAAATAGAATTATCAGTTAAATAGTTAAAGCCATTCTAATCCCTAAATATCTTGTGAGACAAGATGTACGTTTTGTGTAGAATACATGTGTTTAAGGTACAATGGCATGTATACAACAAGCATTTAATCTGTTTGGTTATTTTTCATGTTTTTTTTTTTACACCATTCACTCAGTACTTGTATTAAATAAACACAGGACAATCGGTTTGCAAATAAGAGGTGGAACTGGAGACCTTGAGTTGGCTTGAAAAAAGGGGACCTTAGGCAGAAGGAGTCAGGGTCCAAACGGGATCGGACTGAGGCCAAAAATATGAGGGGTTCTGATGAAGTGAAAATTGACTGAACTAATTCAGCATGAAACTAAAGGTCAAGGCAACTGTATCTTAATAAAGTGTCTTGAATCGAGGTGGACAGTTTAAAATGCAGCCAGCTTTAGCTAAGATCATTGCCATAGCAATGCTTCTGTGGCCTCAGTAAGAACAACTGAGGCACAAGTTTCACAGGAGAGGAGGGGAGAACACATTGAACCTACTATACTAGGAGTGATTACACTAGTAAGGATCTTCAGTGATATTCCTACAAGCTGTAACATAACCCCCACGCTGCGCTCTGTATAGCCTGTGTGAGGTGGCACCTAATTAGCGCTCCATATCTACCGCCACACCCCCTGTTGTCCACTTCAAAAGTAATAAAAAAAAAAGAGAAAAAAATGCTTTACCACTGCTGCGGTCTGCTTGCCCGCAGCAGGGCTAAATGTAAATCAAAATCACATGCCCGGCCCATGGAACTGCATCCCTGTAGAGAAATAAAAATTACATTTGGAACACACATACCTCTATACTGTCCTGGATACAGATGTCGCCAAAAATTACTAAAATGCCAGAGTGCCCCTCTGCCTCGCCTCTCCTCAACTCAGGAGGAGCCTCGTCAAGCGTCATCACATGTTTTCAGTGATGACGTAATCGGACCGGCTTAGCACCACCTCCCTGGCTCACTCGCACAGGCTGAACTGTGAGATTAAGCCAGTATATGGATGGGTTGGAGGGTGGGAGTGGCGTCTCAGCGTCTGCATGAAAAGCAATACAGGCAGCTATTGAGACAGGCATGTAGGCTCTACCGCATGATGTAGGCTCTACCGCATGTGCGGTTAAATAAAGAAAAAAACAGTGAAAACATTTTTTTTTATTTTACAACAAAAAACAGTTTTGCTTTCACTTTTTTGGGGTATAAATTAAATATAATTTTTCCAATAAGGGGGCTATTGGAAAAATTATATTTTCTTCAGAATTTTTTTTTCTTCTTCTTTTGACTGGGGGTTCACGTGCGGGTGTTTACATATGGAGGAGCCTCCACTGTATGGGACTGCATCAACTTTAAGTGATATTTGGACTGGGTTACAATTTAGCAGGCCCAATTCATCAAACATGTCTTCCGTAATCTCATTTACTCTAGCGACAAGGCCCAAACCACAGCCGGCTTTTCTGCTCAATAGGTTGTTAACATACTGACCTCTAAGTACCCACATGGTGAATTTCCTCTGCTTGTACTCGCAGCTGGCAAGAAACTTCCCCGCACAATCGATGCGGCCACCAGGACTATGAACTTTTGTTGTAACTTTCTCCAGCTGAGGCTGTCTAGGCAGTTTTATAAATGCTGCAAGGGACATAACAGTGATGTCTGCTCCTGTTTCAATCTTGAAGGCAACCTTGGCTCCCATTACAGTAAGGGTAACATGCCAATGTTCATCTGAACTAGACTGTTCAACAACAGACCCTACAAAGGACACTTCTTGAGCCTTCTGGTCACTATCCACCTGCATCTCCTTAATGGACTCAGTTTTACACACCACTTGAAAATGGCCCATTCGGTTACACTTTCTACACCTTTAATCTTTAGCGGGGCATATGACATTCTGATCATGGGTACGGTTACACCGCGTGCCTGCTGCACCCATCCACTTCTGGGCGTATCTGTTGCCCTTGATCTACCGCTCACACTGTGCCTTTCACCTGAAGCTCTCTTGAACTGCTGTACTCCATCCACAATACTTTCAGACCTCATGTCAGCACTTTGATTTTTCACCAGTTCACTCTGGCGGGCCATCCTAATAGCCCTATCAAACGTCAATTCAGCCTCCAACTGTAGCTTCAGTGAGACCTCAGCATCTGCAATTCCTTTAACTATTCTGTCTCTGATTTGCTCTTCTTTAGCAACACCAAACTCACAGAATTCAGCTAGTTCATACAGGTTGCGCACAAATGACTACACTGATTCTCCCATATGCTGAGCGCATTTATGGAAACAAGCCCTCTCATGAATCTCATTACGTTTGTGTACAAATTGAGCACTGAGTTTGTTCATGACTATTTCAAAGTCAAAATCTTCCCCTTCTTGGAATGTAAAGGCATTAAACACTGGCTCCACATCTTTCCCCATAGAGTATAAAAGAGAATTAACTTGTACTTCATCACTCTCCTTGTCCAGCTTGGAAGCAATCCTGAAGCTGACGCCATGTGGGCCAAGCTGCAGGCTGCGAGAAATCAAAAGGCTCAGATGGGGTAAACTTCAACATCGTCATTAATCAGGAAACAGAAGCACAGGCAAGTACTTCTGACACCATGTCATGAGATGCAGGACACAGCATAGAAGGTACAATGCTATTTTATTGCAGAGCATAGAAGTATACAGACTGCACATCAGACTTAGTAACTATGACATTGACTATAATGGCTATATACCACGCCCCCATCCGGTGACGTCACACTCCCACTCTCATCACACATATATATATTTATAAATATTTATATAGCTTTGATCCATAAACAGATAAAAAGGGGGTGTAAGCATAGGTTGGCATACACACACTGCCAGCTATGATAGAGACATGATGTCACACATACAGGAATGCCACTGCTGCCAGTAGTTTATTAGGTTGTACTGTGAATTGAAACCTGACGGGACTCTAGTACATAATTTAAAAATCGAGTGCATTTCATGCTTTTGATGCAACTTATCTCTATCACCACCTCTTTTGGGATTCATTACTTACTCTTTAGCCATCCAACAAAAATTTGATGTGCTTTTGTTGTAAAATCTAGTAAAATGTTGTAGCAAATTGGTGGATACCTTGCCTAAACTGATAGTGGAAAGATACTCCCTGATGCGGGACCTCACGTCTTGTGTCGTTAACCCTACATATTGAATTTTATATTGAGAACACTTAGCTTTATATGCCACATAATTAGAGGAACAATTGAGACATATCTCTATAGGGTAGGTATTGTTTGTCAATGTTGATGAAAATGTGACAGCAACATCCACAATTTCACAAGGTTTACATCTAATGTGACCACATTTGTACATGCCTATACAATTTAGCCAAGAACTCAAAGGCTCTGTGCTAGATCTCAATTGTGAAGCTGGTCAAATATTACCCAGTGACCGAAATCTCCTGTAGGAACATCTTATGCCATAATTTGTCAACTGTCGGTACCAATTTATCATTAGCCACTAGCACATTAGTGTTTGCACTAATAGTGTTTTACTAATAGTGTTTTACTATCCTATAGATCTGAGTATATTGTGTACTGTAATCTGTAGCAAAATGTACTCCTTCAAACTTATTCCTACATTTTTACTACTTAGAACTGAAATCCCAAATTGCCTTTTGAAGAATAAACATAATTCATTTTTAGAATCACTTAAAGGGAAACTGAACCCAATTTTTTTTCTTTCGTAATTCAGATAGAGCATGCAATTATAAGCAACTCCTATTATCAATTTTTCTTCATTTTCTTGCTATCTTTATTTGAAAAAGAAGGCATCTAAGCTAATGAGCCAGCCATTTTTTGGTTTAGACCCTGGACAGCTATTGTTTATTGGTGGGTGAATTTATGCACCAATCAGCAAGAAGAACCCAGGTTGTTCACCAAAAATGGGCTGGCATCTAAACATACATTCTTGCTTTTCAAATGAAGATACCAAGAAAATGAAGAAAATTTGAAAATAGGAGTAAATTAGAAAGTTGCTTAACCCCTTGAGTGCTAATGACGCTCTGAGCCGTCACAGAGTTTCCCACTCTGGTGCTAATGACGGCTCAGAGCCGTCACTAGCACTCTCCCAACCTGAGGGAGATCTGGGGGCTCCCACCCACTCCTACCCCGGCGATCGGTGCTGCATAATGAAAGGCATCGCCGGGGCTTCCGTTTTGCGTGGTGACGTCACGCGCAATAAACGTGATGACGTCACTGCGCAACTTTATTTAACATTAACAATGTTAAATATAGGAGCAGGGGGCATGCTGCTTAGAAGCCTGTATCTCAGGCATCTAAGCAGCTACAGACCCCCAAGACCCACCGTTGGAAAGGTAATCGCCTAACCTTTCCAACGTTGTCTTGGGGATCTGAAATAAATAAAAAAAAGTAAAAATATTAAATAAACACCCCTTTAAGAAAACCTTAGCACCCAGGTGGGAAAGTGCTTAGCACTCAAAGGGTTCAAATTGCATGCTCTATCTGAATCACAAAATAAAAAAATTGGGTTCAGTGTCCCTTTAATGCATATGCCAGGCAATCTTGAATTCTATTTCATTAGCAACAAACACAGATGTCCATTATACTATTGCTCAAGGTAAAAAACATACATGGCTACCACTGTCCTTTTTCTCAAAACTCTCTGCCTTTTTAAAGGGACAGTATACACTCATTTTCATATAACTGCATGTAATAGACACTACTATAAAGAATAAGATGCACAGATACTGATATATAGATCCAGTATAAAACTGTTTAAAAACTTACTTAGAAGCTGTCAGTTTGGCTCTGTTGAAAAGGTAGCTGGAAAGCCCACTGCAAGTGGCAAATAAGACACTCCCCCCTCCCCCTTCTTTTGCATATGAAAAGACTCTTTACACAAACAGGAGCAAGCTGGAGAAGGTAGCTGACGGTATTCACATAAAGCTTTGGGGCTTGGTTAGGAGTCTGAAAATCAGAGCAATGTTATTTAAAAATAAGCAAAACTATACATTTATTTTAAAAAAAAACTTTATGGGCTATATAAATAGATCATCTACAAAACATTTATGCAAAGAAAAAATGAGTGTATAATGTCCCTTTAATAACAGTTTTTCCAAAATAAAACCAGTAACCCAAGCAATGCTCCTGGTCACACTTAATCCAATCATGACACACCCACATGTCAAAACAATACTTGTGCCTCTGTTTGTTTCCATTACATCAGCACCAACATAACACACGTGACTCCACCCACCAATCCTCCTGGCTCAGCTTAAGCCCCTCAGTCCAGCTTAGTATCCAGAAAAGATTGGAAGGTGTGTAGATCTTTTTCTCATACAGTTATTTTGTTGAACAAGAAACTGTATAAACTTGTACACATTTGGTATTTATGTATACTATACTTGAAAAAGGGTGCAGTCCCGAAACGCGCATCAGAGTTGGTTTGTTATGCTGCTCATCCCCGGACTAACATCCATCTGATATATGGGCCCTTGGAGATGCTGTACTTAAAAAGAAAGCTTTTAGTTTCCAGATTTCAACAGCGTATGGTGTCTTGGACACGAAGTCACCCTGCCGCGAAAGTGGATTAAAGCTGGGAGTGACGTATACACTGAACATGGAAGCGATACAAAACAGAACCGCAAGTATTGTGCTGTATACTAACATGCATGTTGACAAATTGCTATACCTTGCTAACATACTGGCACATTGACAATTGACTTTTACAATCATACACAGCGGGACACTTTATTGCTGTTTGAACCAAGATTACCGTATGTATAGTTTTGGAAACATTCTGCAGTGTAAACGCATACACTTGGCTTTTCATTCATGCTACATTCCTGTTAACTCTACCCTGCCGCAAAAGTGGATTAAAGTTGGGAGTGATATATGCATAGAGTTGGGAAATTATACAAATGGAATACTGGGTTTCATACTAACATGCATGTTGAGAAATTAACTGCTTCACCTTGCTAACAGATTGGCATACTAACAAATAATATTGACAGCTATACACAACAAGATAATTTAATGCTGTTTACATTAAGGTTGCCATATGTATAGTCTTGGGAACTTTCTGCAATACAAACACATCGATTGGTGTATGGAGTACAAAGTGACAAACCCACTGAAAAGGGGAGTGGTTTACAGCTAAACTTTATTGTCAGCATTTATCCGAGTGTTTCATAGAGTGCCTCATTGAGCTCTGATACGATAATTCAGCAGATGAGATTGATGGACGTTGACTTGGTTTATTAATACCCTCAATTTTGAGATTATTTATAATATAGTCAACATTTGAATTTTTTACGTCCTCCCAAAAAAAAATTCTCACAAGATGGCAGCATATGTTTGATTCCCCTAGGGACGCCTGGGGTGTAATCTTTTTTTATGTGTATGTATGACTGGCGAATGTTTAGAATGACATGAATTTTGGGTATTGATATACTTCTTTTTTTTGTATAGGCATATTAATAAAGTTGAGCCTTTTTTCTAATTAGGTGTGCTGAGTTTTATATTATATTAACTATACATATGGGGTTTTACTATTTTTAAGCTAGCAAAAAAAAATAAAAAATTGGAACCCACCATACTGACAATGATCTCCATAGAATCCTTCATCACAGTTGCATGTATAGTTGTTAATTGTCTCAATGCATTCTCCGTGCAGTCCACACAACGTTTTGTTACATGATGCTATGGAAGAAAATAAATAATATATTTTAAGTAAACAGTTTACATCATTTCCTATCATATACAATACAACATACAAGTTATAGTTATATGTGTATGTAAACATGTCTATATATGTGTATACATGTGCATTTGTGTTTTTGTATGTACATACAGATACATTTAAACACATAAATACACATCCATACACACATACACTTTTGAGCAATATCATTTTCATTCATTTTCATATATTTTAATGTGTTTTTTTAATATAAATACTTGAAATTCCTATGGCCTAGATTTAGAGTTTAGAGGCTCCTAACGCTGGTTTTTAACGCCCTCTGGTATTTGGAGTCAGTCATTAAAGGGTCTAACGCTCACTTTCCAGCCGCGACTTTTCCATACTGCAGATCCCCTTACGTCAATTGCGTATCCTATCTTTTCAATGGGATCTTTCTAACGCCGGTATTTAGAGTCGTGGCTGGAGTGAGATTTAGAACTCTAACGACCAAACTCCAGCCGCAGAAAAAAGTCAGTAGTTAAGAGCTTTTTGGGCTAACGCCGGTTCATAAAGCTCTTAATTACTGTGCTCTACAGTACACTAACACCCATAAACTACCTATGTACCCCTAAACCGAGGCCCCCCCACATCGCCGCCACTCGATTAAATTTTTTTAACCCCTAATCTGCCGACCGCCACCTACGTTATACTTATGTACCCCTAATCTGCTGCCCCTAACACCGCCGACCCCTATATTATATTTATTAACCTCTAATCTGCCCCCCACAACGTCGCCACCAGCTACCTACAATAATTAACCCCTAATCTGCCGACCGCAAAGCGCCGCCACCTACGTTATCCTTATGTACCCCTAATCTGCTGCCCCTAACACCGCCGACCCCTATATTATATTTATTAACCCCTAATCTGCCCCCCTCAACGTCGCCTCCACCTGCCTACACTTATTAACCCCTAATCTGCCGAGCGGACCGCACCGCTACTATAATAAAGTTATTAACCCCTAATCCGCCTCACTCCCGCCTCAATAACCCTATAATAAATAGTATTAACCCCTAATCTGCCCTCCCTAACATCGCCGACACCTAACTTCAAACATTAACCCCTAATCTGCCGATCGGAGCTCACCGCTACTCTAATAAATTTTTTAACCCCTAAAGCTAATTCTAACCCTAACCCTAACACCCCCCTAAATTAAATATAATTTTATTCTAACGAAATAAATTAACTCTTATTAAATAACTTATTCCTATTTAAAGCTAAATACTTACCTGTAAAATAAACCCTAATATAGCTACAATATAAATTATAATTATATTGTAGCTATTTTAGGATTTATATTTATTTTACAGGCAACTTTGTATTTATTTTAACCAGGTACAATAGCTATTAAATAGTTAATAACTATTTAATAGTTACCTAGTTAAAATAATTACAAAATTACCTGTAAAATAAATCCTAACCTAAGTTACAATTAAACCTAACACTACACTATCAATAAATTAATTAAATAAAATACCTACAATTACCTACAATTAAACCTAACACTACACTATCAATAAATTAATTAAATACAATATCTACAAATAAATACAATGAAATAAACTAACTAAAGTACAAAAAATAAAAAAGAACTAAGTTACAAAAAAAAATATTTACAAACATTAGAAAAATATTACAACAATTTTAAACTTATTACACCTACTCTAAGCCCCCTAATAAAATAACAAAGCCCCCCAAAATAAAAAAATGCCCTACCCTATTCTAAATTAAAAAAGTTCAAAGCTCTTTTACCTTACCAGCCCTGAACAGGGCCCTTTGCGGGGCATGCCCCAAAGATCAGCCAATCAGATTGAGCTTGCATTCTATTGGCTGATCGGAACAGCCAATAGAATGCGAGCTCAATCTGATTGGCTGATTGGATCAGCCAATCGGATTGAACTTGATTCTGATTGGATGATTCCATCAGCCAATCAGAATTTTCCTACCTTAATTCCGATTGGCTGATAGAATCCTATCAGCCAATCGGAATTCGAGGGACGCCATCTTGGATGACGTCCCTTAAAGGAACCTTCATTCGGCGAGTAGGCGTCGGTTGAAGAGGTTGGATCCGCGTCGGTTGGAAAGAAGATGGCTCCGCTCCGCTCCAGAAGAAAGAAGATTGAAGATGCGGCTTGATAGAAGACTTCATCCCGATGATGGACTTCCGACTTCAGCCCGATGATGGATTTCTTCAGCCGCCGCTTGGATCCAGACTTCAGCCCGAGGATGGACGTCACTCTTCAGCCCCCCGCTTGGGCTTAGATCAAGACTCTGGACCGATCGGTGAACCTGGCATGGTGAAGACAAGGTAGGAAGATCTTCAGGGGCTTAGTGTTAGGTTTATTTAAGGGGGGTTTGGGTTAGATTAGGGGTATGTGGGTGGTGGGTTGTAATGTTGGGGGGGGGTATTGTATGTTTTTTTTTACAGGCAAAAGAGCTGAATTCTTTGGGGCATGCCCCGCAAAGGGCCCTGTTCAGGGCTGGTAAGGTAAAAGAGCTTTGAACTTTTTTAATTTAGAATAGGGTAGGGCATTTTTTTATTTTGGGGGGCTTTGTTATTTTATTAGGGGGCTTAGAGTAGGTGTAATTAGTTTAAAATTGTTGTAATATTTTTCTAATGTTTGTAAAAAAAAAATTTATTTTTTGTAACTTAGTTCTTTTTTATTTTTTGTACTTTAGTTAGTTTATTTCATTGTATTTATTTGTCGATATTGTATTTAATTAATTTATTGATAGTGTAGTGTTAGGTTTAATTGTAGATAATTGTAGGTATTTTATTTAATTAATTTATTGATAGTGTAGTGTTAGGTTTAATTGTAACTTAGGTTAGGATTTATTTTACAGGTGATTTTGTAATTATTTTAACTATTTTAGCTATTAAATAGTTCTTAACTATTTAATAGCTATTGTACCTGGTTAAAATAAATACAAAGTTACCTGTAAAATAAATATTAATCCTAAAATAGCTACAATATAATTATTATTTATATTGTAGCTATATTAGGGTTTATTTTACAGGTAAGTATTTAGCTTTAAATAGGAATAATTTATATAATAAGAGTTAATTTATTTCGTTAGATTTAAATTATATTTAACTTAGGGGGGTGTTAGTGTTAGGGTTAGACTTAGCTTTAGGGGTTAAAACATTTATTAGAGTAGCGGTGAGCTCCGATCGGCAGATTAGGGGTTAATACTTGAAGTTAGGTGTCGGCGATGTTAGGGAGGGCAGATTAGGGGTTAATACTATTTCTTATAGGGTTATTGAGGCGGGAGTGAGGCGGATTAGGGGTTAATAACTTTATTATAGTAGCGCTCAGGTCCGGTCGGCAGATTAGGGGTTAATAAGTGTAGTTAGGTGGAGGCGACGTTGGGGGCGGCAGATTAGGGGTTAATAAATATAATATAGGGGTCGGCGGTGTTAGGGGCAGCAGATTAGGGGTACATAGGGATAATGTAGGTGGCGGCGGTGTACGGAGCGGCAGATTAGGGGTTAAAAATAATATGCAGGGGTCAGCGATAGCGGGGGCGGCAGATTAGGGGTTAATAAGTGTAAGGCTAGGGGTGTTTAGACTCGGGGTACATGTTAGAGTGTTAGGTGCAGACGTAGGAAGTGTTTCCCCATAGGAAACAATGGGGCTGCGTTAGGAGCTGAACGCGGCTTTTTTGCAGGTGTTAGTTTTTTTTTCAGCTCAAACAGCCCCATTGTTTCCTATGGGGGAATCGTGCACAAGCACGTTTTTGAGGCTGGCCGCGTCCGTAAGCACCGCTGGTATCTAGAGTTGCAGTGGCGTTAAATTATGCTCTATGCTCCCTTTTTGGAGCCTAACGCACTGAAAACCCAGCCATTCTGTGAACTCTAAATACCAGCGGTATTTAAAAGGTGCGGGGGAAAAAAAGCACGCGTAGCTAACGCACCCCTTTGGCCGCAAAACTCTAAATCTAGGCGTATGTTATTTACTTAGAACAGATATACACATCTATATGTGTATATATTCATATAGATATATAGGTATAGACAATCAAAAGAACGAATCCGCCTTCCGGTCTCAGCTACCTGGGTGCAGTTATGGTTACAATATGTATGTAAAACAAATGCACTCACAGGGATTTTGGATAACACCAGTGTCAAAATATTATTGACACTGGTGTTATCCAAAATCCCTGTGAGAGCATTTGCTTTACATATACCTAGAAACATCTTAAATTATTAGTAATAGAATACATTCTCCTAAACTATATTTGGTTAATTAAGGGATATTCAGATATTTAATAATGTATTTTGGCACACAGTTGTTGGTGCCTCATACTAATGCGTAACAGGCTGACATTTAGTGCAACATCTTTATCTTTTACTTTTTCTTGCCAAATACATCTTAATTTGTGTCACTAAATGTTCAAACCACAAAACCACAGAAAGTAATGAAAGTCCTGAGAAAAATTACATAACATTTTTTACTTTATGCTACTTAAGAAAGACTGTTAGCGCTCATCAGGAAATGTAGTAGATAAAGGATAAAGAGAACGGTTACCTTAAAGGGATAGTTAACACATATGTGATTGTAATATAAAATAGTTGATTATATGTATAAAAAAAAACCTTTTCAATATAAGTTGTTTTATTTATTTTGCCCACTTTTCCTGTAATTTAAGTCTGTTAATCAAGAGTTTTCCAATTTTGAGAACTGAAAGTGCACATGCTTCCGAAGGATTATCCTGCCACATATCTATCCATAATTACCGTCAACAAAAACGATTACATAATCACTGCAAAAAAGAAAAATGTGTTTGTTAAAGGTCTATAAAACCCCACATTTTTCATTTGTGATTCCGATAGAGCATTTCATTTTTTTTAAAAGTTTCCAATTTACTTCTATCATTAAATTTGTTTGTTCCCATGATATTCTGTGTTGATTAGATACCTAGGTCTCTTCTGGAGCACTACTTAACAGGAAATAGTGCTGCCATATAGTGATCTTGCAAATGGATAACATTCTTGTAAAAATGCTGCCATATAGTGCTCAAAACATGGGCCAGCTCTTAAGCATACGTCCCCGCTTTTCAAGAAAAAATACCAAGAGAACGAAAAATTAATGATAGAATTAAATTAGAAAGTTGTTTAATGGGACACTGAAATCAAATTTTTTTCTTTTGTGATTCAGATAGAGCATGCAATTTTAAGCAACTTTCTAATTTACTCCTATTATCAAATTTTCTTAATTCTTTTGGTATCTTTATTTGAAAAGCAAGAATGTAAGTTTAGATGCCGGCCCATTTTCGGTGAACAACCAATAAACAAGTGCTGTCTAGAGTTCTGAATCAAAAATTGTCTGGCTCCTTAGCTTAGATGCCTTTTTTTCAAATAAAGATAGCAAGAGAACAAATAAAATTTGTTAATCGGAGTAAATTAGAAAGTTGCTTAAAATTTGAATGCTCTATCTGAATCACAAAAGAAAAAAATTGGGTTCAGTGTCCCTTTAAGATAACATGCTCTATCTGAATCATGAAAGAAAACTGTTGGGTTTCATATACCTTTATGTTTTCCAATTTTGAGAACTGAAAGTACAAATGCCATATTAGTCCATAATTAACATTAACAGAAATTATTACATAAGAGCTGCAAAAAAATGTAATGTTTGTTCACATAATGACAATGCCTAGCAGTTTCTACTCTAGCAACAAGGTCTGATTGGTGGGTGGAGATTGGCTAGTAAAAAGATAGTTTAGCAAACAAGGTGATAATGTATTCAAAACATTTTCAAAGTCACCCAATTTGTTTGTTTATATAAATGAAATGTTATAGTTACAAGGTGTTTATTTTCTGTTTAAAGAGACACTTGCCAATGGAAAAATATAATGATCATTTAGCATTTTAAGTTAAAGGGACACTGAACCCAAGTTTTTTCTTTCATGATTCAGATAGAGCATGCAATTTTAAGCCACTTTCTAATTTATTCCTATTATCAATTTTTCTTCGTTCTCTTGCTATCTTTATTTTAAAAAGAAGACATCTAAGCTTTTTTTTTTATTCAATACTCTGGACAGCACTTTTTTTTTTGGTGGATGAGTTTATCCACCAATCAGCAAGAACAACCCAGGTTGATCACCAAAAATGGGCCGGCATCTAAACTTACTTTCTTGCATTTCAAATAAAGATACCAAGAGAATGAAGAAAATTTGATAATAGGAGTAAATTAGAAAGTTGCTTAAAATGTCATGCTCTATCTGATCTAAATCACGAAAGAAAAAATTTGGGTACAGTGTCCCTTTAAAGCTACTTTACATGAAAATCAAAATGAAAGGGACATTAAACACTAAGGGGCCTATTTATTAATGTGCGAATGGACATGATCCGATATTGCGGATCATGTCCGCTGCACATCGATAAATGCCAACAGCATACGCTCTCTGCATTTATCATTGCACCATTGTGGTGCAATGCCACCCCCTGCAGATTCGCAGCCAATCGGCTGCTAGCAGGGGGTGTCAATCAACCCGATCGTATTCGATCGGGTTGATTTCTGGCGATGTCTGTCCGTAAGGAGCTTGATAAATATGCCCCTAAGGGCCAGATTATAAGTGGAGCGCAAAATATCGATTTCGCTAAAACAATATTTTAGTCCAATTTGTACGCTGGTATTACAGGTGAGGTGCAATTCAAACGTGACCTCGCGTTCTCATTACACAGAAGCATTGCGCTCACAAGAGCGCACTTCCATAGGCTCCAATGGGAGCCTTGTTTTGATGCCGTCAGAGACAGCACAGAACCTAAGCGCAGCGAAGGGGGTAAGTAGCGCAGCGATGGCAGCATTAAAATATATATGTATATGATTATATATATATTTATGTGTTAATATGTGTATATATACGTATTAACACATACATATATATATATATATATATATATATATATATAAGCATATACATATATATTTACTGGAAACACAAAGTTCCCATAAACCGCAATGTAAAGACACTTTTCAGTGCATTTTTTTTTTTTTTCATATACCCCACTCCCACAACTTTACCCTCAAAATACTGCCTAGTGCAGTTATTTTATTAAAAAATAAAAATGCTAAAAAAAATTATTTTTCAATAAAAGACACTACATTGTATTTTGAAGACATTTGGGGCACATTTATAAAATTAACCAGAAATCTGATCTCTGGTTAATTTTATAAGCGCTAATTGCTACCGCGAGCTCGCAGTTGCAATAACCAACTACTTGTAATGGCTGGGTTTTTATCAAATATTTTGCAGGCGCACGATAAATTAGCGCTCCACTTGTAATCTAGCCCTAAATAAATTATTGCTTGAATGATGTATTGAGAACAAAGATTAGCCTGAGAATAATTTGTACATATATTTTTTTAAAATATATTAGTTGTTTAAATATTGAAAAAATAAGGGTAAAGTGAATTTCCATTGCTGGAGCCAATTAGGAATGGTTATACATGGCTTAGAGTGTGCAACCAATGAGTGTGTGGAATATAGCTCTGTCTATACTTCTATATTTAACTTTAATTGGAAAGCCCACAATATTCAGAATGAAATTACAGGAAAGGAGCACAAAATAAATAATAAATGTATATTGCAAAGTTGTTTTACTACATGTAATTAAAAAGTGACATTTATATCTTGAGGTGTTTAATGTCCCTTTAATAATTTATTTTTCATATAAAGCGCACAATAAAAAAAAAATGTCTCAAGAGCTAGTTTTACTCATTAAATTCACACAACCTGTTATACTCAAGAACATGCCTTTTCAAATGGACTGAGCCTGCGGTAGAGCACACTTGCTTAACTTGTGCCTATATCTATACACAGATGTCAAAACTTAGGTGCTCACATTTTTCTTTATGGATGGTTGTGTCAATGAGCAAAACCAGCTCTTTCAATTGCAAGAATAAACCAAAAAAAGCTATTTTTAATATATTTATTTATCTGTAGCTGTGCCAGCACGGAATGATATGATGTGTTTCAGAGACCTCTGGGGAAGTGTATGAGCACATGGGCAAAACGTGTCAGAGCATTTGATGCTAGCACTTTTCAACAAGTATATATGTACAAATGTTTGGTTTAATTAAATTGGTTTACATCTATTCTGAACTCTGGCTACTTAGCCTGTGGATCATCAGTCAGTGAGTCACTAAACAGCTGATCCGAAAACGTCTTGAAAAAGTGTGCAGGAGGCCAGACAAAACGCGTAGACGGGATTTACAAGTTCAAGCTGTACCCATATACCCTGTAAGTTTGTGCTTAAGGGTTGCCTGGCCGCATACATCACACACTCCTGGACAATGAGTAAAGAGACAGCCGAAGGAGGCATAAGGAACAAACGAGTGCCGTACCCGGTCACATGAAGCCACTTTGGGACACTTAGGTTGCAGAGCCTATTATTTACTAGCATCTAGTAAGTGCATTTGTGTTTTTAAAAGCGTGAATAAATTGTGATACTTTACTTTGAATAAAGGTGTGCTCTGTGCTCTTATTTTCTAGTTATTCTGAACTCAGCTTCTGCCTTTTATTTTGAGTATTTTTAATAAGCAGCTACTAGGGAGTGCTGCTTCACAAAAGTTAACAAACAACACTGCAAGTCTTAACGGTCACAACTCAAACTGTTCATATACTTCCTGCATGATTGGTCAGTGTAGGTCTACATGAGAATATAATAGGACATGCAAATGTCAAATATAAAAAATACAAATTAAAAATAAGGGGAAACGTCTCCCCAAATATTTTCTTCTACGTCTTCTCCAAGCTAAACAACGGTTAAAGAAATACATCCAAAGAAATGCTGTCTCCTTTAAAAAATGCTTATACAAAATTACAGTGTCCCAGTATTTAACATGTAGCTGTAATGCTGTATACGCAGTTAGCTTTACCTTCCTTCACACAGTCCCAATATCTCAATCTAATATGTGTAGCTATAACGCTGTATCAGTCATTGGTTTTTACCTTCTTCGCCGTTACCGTTACCGTGCATCTCACCACAGGTCTGAGGTTGATGACGTCACAAACAATCTCAATCGGTTTCTGACTTGCGCAAGTCTCTTTGCTTGTGGGTTTTCCAAGTATGCTACGGAGCGATCCTCTGTCCCTTGCACTTCAGTACTTTTTGTATGCAAGGGCTTGTCCTCCCTTAACAGCAAAACCCAAAGTAGATGGTGCAAAGTTCCAAAGTTTCAATAGACTTTCGTGAGAGCTGATACCTATAGTATAGCTGATAAGTGATAAATGCCAGTATACCAACCAACACTGCCTCAACGTGTTTCACCCGTATTTGGGCTTTATCAGCAATACTGCGGCGGCATGGAGGCTCCTCTTCATCTGAAGTCCGTCGTAGACTGAAAATTAAATGCAAGATACCGCAATCAATGTGGGGTACTTTGCATTCCTATTGGCTGAAATTTTAAAATCAGCCAATAGGATTAGAGCTACTTAAATCCTATTGGCTGTTCAAATCAGCCAACAAGATTTCAGTAGCTCGCATCCTATCGGCGGATTTCAAAATTTCAGCCAATAGGAATGCAAGGTACCCCAATAAATATGGGGTACCTTGCATTCAATCTTCAGTGTGCGACAGACGATCGCATGAAGAGGACCCTCCACGCCGCTGAGGACCGCCGCCGTTGAGGACCGCCGCTGAGGATCCAGGCATTGGGAACACAGCTCTTCAACTCCGCTCCGTGCTGCCTTCATTCCTGATGAATATAGAAGATGATGGATCCGGCTGGAAGAAGACCTTCTCTTCTCTCTTAGGCTTTTTTATTTTAATTTTTGGGGTGTTTTTTTTTTTAGATTAAGGTTTTTTTGGGCTTGAAAAAGAGTTGATTGCCCTTTTAAGTTCAGTAAAAGAGATGAATGCCCTTTTAAGAGCAATGCCCATACAATTGTCCCTTTAGGGGCAATGGGTAGTTTAGTTTTTTTAGTGTTAGGTTTTTTTATTTTGGGGGTTAGGTGGGTGGGGTTATTTTAGTTTTAGGAGGGACTTAGTATTTTTTAGAGGTAAAAGAGCTGTTTAACTTAGGGCAATGCCCTACAAAAGGCCCTTTTAAGGGCTATTGGTAGTTTAGATTAGGGGGTGTTTTTTTGGGGAGGGGTTTCTTTTCATAGGGATTAGGTATAAAAAAAATATTTTTGATCATTTTGTTTATTTTTTTCTGTGATGTTAGACTTTTTTATTTTTTGTAATTTAATGTAAGGTTTCTTATTTTAATTGTAATCTAGTAGTAATTGAGGTTAATTTAGGGGGTGTTAGGTTAGGGGGCTTAGTAATTAAATTAGTTATTTGTGTTGTGGGGGGTTTGCGGTATAGGGGTTAATATATTAATTAGGGTTATTGTGATGTGGGGGTTTGGCGGTTTAAGAGTTAATAGGTTAAATAGGTTTATTGCTATGTGAGGGGGTTGGTGGTTGAGGGGTTAATATTTTAATTATGTTATTTGTGATGTGGGGGTTGCCGGTTTAAGAGTTAATAGGTTAAATAGTTTTATTGCTATGTGGGGGGGTTGGTGGTTTAGGGGATAATATTTTAATTATGTTATTTGCGGTTTAGGGGTTAATAACTTTATTATTTTTCAATGTGGGGGCTGATGGTTTAGGTGTTTGTTAATACTTCGTTTGGGAGGCTATGTTTTTTTTGTTATACTTCGTGTGGGCAGTTACGTGTTTTTATTTTTATTTCTTGCGGGTGGTTATGTGTTTTTTATTTATTTTGTGTGGTTGCATGTTTTTTTTTTTAAGACTTTAGGTTCGCCTATGATGCATCCAGGTGGATTCTGAAAATGGCTGGGTGGATTCTTTCACCACCCTGCCTTTTTTGGAATCCAAAACATTCATTTGAGGATGCACATGCAACTGGTGACACCGACAGACGAGTTACAAACGCGATTATAGTATAGATATACATACATACACATATTTAGCAATACTTTATATATTAAATAAATAGATAGATAGATAGATAGATAAAAGATCATCTCAGAATAAGTGAAAAAGGGAAAAATTGGCTTTAAGTACATCAAAGAAATGGATGATATTGTCCTCCGAGAAGCGGACAAAGGAGGTGGTCTAGTGATATAAAACAAATCTGACTACCTCCAAGAGGCAGAAAGACTTCTTAATGATAGGAACACTTACAAAAAACTCCAAGGAGATCCCACTAGAACATTTCAAAGGGACTAGAATTCTCTTATAGACACAGCCAACTTATAAAGATTACTCAATAAAAATGAGTTGCAGTATCTCAACCATGAATATCCAAAAAGGGCTATATTCTACCATTTGCCCAAAATTCACAAAAACCAGACAAATCTGCCAGGCCGCCCCATAGTATCCGGAATTGACTCGCTTACTGCGAGAATATCTGAATATTCTGACTATTTTTTAAAACCTCTGGTTCCTACCTTAAACTTTTATTTGAGCGATTCATCGGGCACAATCAGTAAGATTGGCGGAATAGAATGGAATGACTCCTACAAATGGATAACACTAGATGTGTCATCCCTTTACACCAGTATACCCCATGAATTGGGACTAAGAGCCATGAAATATTCTCTGAACGAAACAGAATTAACGAAAGAACATCAGGAGTTTATCCTGGAATGTATACGGTTCGTTCTAGAAAAAAATTATTTTGAATTCGAAAATCAGTTTTATTTACAGATTAGTGGAACAGCCATGGGTACCACCATGGCACCCAGCTACACTAATCTATATATGGGCGTATGGGAAAATGAGTACATTTACAACAATAAACCATTTAAAGAGAACACAATCTGGTGGGGCAGATACATCAATGATATTATCCTAATATGGAATGGAGATGACCCCAACTCCAAATTCATTGAATATATCAACGAAAATAATTTCAATCTAAAATTTACGTCCAAAATGTCCAAACAATATATTGAATTTCTAGACCGTATTTTATTCCATGAGAACAACGCAATCTGTACAAATTATATTGTAAGGAAACAGACTGTAATGGGTATCTGAGGGCCGACAATGGTCACTATAAACCATGGATATAAAACATACCGTATGGACAATTCCAACGGCTAAAACAGAATTGCTCAAAAATAACTGACTACTACAAAGAGGCCGAAATATTAAAAAACAAACTACTACAAAAGAAATATCCCAAAAAACGTATAGATGATTATCTGAAGAAAGTGGAAAAATTGGACAGAAAAAATTTGCTAATATCTAACAAAGAAAGTGAAAAGAAGAATCCTATGAAATCAATAGGAATGATAACAACATACAATGAAGCAGCACCTGAAATAAAGAAGATTCTGAGAAAATACTGGCCAATTTTGCAACAGGACAAGTTACTCAAAGATAGTATAGGACCAACACCTAAAATAACATTCAGGAAAAACAAAAATCTCAAACAGATCCTAGCACCGAGTAAATTAAGACAACCCAACACTAAGACTAATTGGCTTACCTCCACAACCAAAGGGTTCTTTAAGTGCAATAGGGCCAACTGCAAAGGGTGTGAATATGCCTATGATCCAAAAAAAACAACGAAGATAGTGAATTCTAACACCTATACTCAGAAAAATTGCACAATTAATGGCCTTACAAATTGTAAAACCACATTTGTAGTGTATTTACTAGAATGCACGTGCAAGCTCCAATACATAGACCGTACAAAGCGTTTATACAATAAACGTCTGCTAGAACACCTTAAAAATATAGAAACAGGCTTCAAAGGACACAGTGTGTCCAGACATTTTAAAAAAGTACATAACCAAGACCCCAAATTCCTGAAGGGGACTATCCTGGAACATGTACAAATAGCGGAGGAGACAGGTTTAAAAAACTAAGGCAATGTGAAACCTACTGGATTCATTATATGGGAACAATGAATCCAGACGGTGTAAATGAAGACATAGATCTAGCAGCATTTCTATAATGAGCTCCCACACACTATCCATCTGAAATTACACTAATGACAGTTGGACTGACAATCTCATATACACGAACAGGGTAACATCCTCCTAAAAAGTTTTGGATACTTGTCTTATTCTCAAATCGAAATAAGTAGAGTAATAAAAACTAGATATACAACACATACACAATAAAATATACAAATAAAAATACATATCAACCAGGCTAGATTCTATATGTAAGCATTTCTTATAGATAGAGAAAATGAGACTACTAGCTGAAAGAACGAAAGAACACACGTAGGATCACCCTTCAAAGAACCCCCATGTAACTTTAAATCTGTTTAAAATGCAGTACATAACTACAAATGAATGCTTTTTATAGAAAAATCAAACATTGTGTACACTATAAAGACATCGACACAGGGGCACATATACACTTCAAAGCGAACAATTCACAATCAGAGTTAAAGTGAACAAATACATTTATACAATACACCTCAATAATTGATATATATAAAAATATTAAGTGATAGAACCTATACGTAGAATTGTTAAACAAATGTTCATTTCTTCCATATGTTGAAATCTAGGGTACTATCGAATGATGGTTAGAAATAACACCAAGTACATTTTGTACATAGGGAGGTATTGTTTCAGACTCGCTGTAAATCACATAAATTCAACATTTAAATTTTATTTATTTTTATTTCAATTTTAATTTTTCCATAAATACAAAACAGTGGGAATAGGAGTCCTCTTCATTCTTAAAAGAAAATAGCTGGCACAAAAAGCAATTACCGCTTACAAAAAATAAAGAATAGGTTGCTATGGCAACACAGCTCAGCAATAATATGACAGGTTAGGGAGCAACTAAATTATAGACTATTAAATAGAAGATGGTATTGAAAAGTATATCCCTTACAATTCCAGAAAGTTTATTCTGAAACGGAATAGGGTACAATAGGAAAAAGGTATATATTGACTAGGACACGGGTTACCATAGCAACACCAAACAAGACAGCTGCCGGAAGCGAGCGTAACGAGTGACGTCACACACTCAGAGTAAAAACACGCCCACATAGCACCCTTTAAAAAGTAAGCCGGATACCCTGCATATCCATATCCTCTGACGAAGAAGTACAGCGTTACTTCAAAACGCGTAAGGAGAGCTATAGTGGGCACAACAGGGACACTCTTATACCGGCAGCACTTCATTTGGTAACTTTTATCACATATTTACAAAAATTATGTGAGTTTAATACTCTGATGGATTTTATACTCTGCATTTGTTACTCCTCATTTGTTTGTTAATGCAAATACTCAACTGCACGCATTGGGCTATTATAGGGAGCTAACAAAACTCAGCTATTGCAGGCTCCTAGCCAGTGCTAACGTTGATACACTCTGTGTATATACTATATATATATACATATATCTGACCGTTTATTTACACCACTTCTAGTCACTGGCAGTGACTTGACATCAACATCACTTTTATTATTACCTATATGAGTGGACACTGGAATACATGATCCCTTTATAGATACTGACTACGACCACTGAAAGCAAAGTCTTTTATTAATAAATATACATAGCATCCTGCTGTAAAAATTGAACAGTACGACAAGGAACATATGAGGCATTTACTTTACCCTCCAATCTTACCTCATTACGGATTGAGGGGAATTTATGTAAGTGCAATACTTATTGAGTGTAATAAATATTTACATCTTTTACCATACTATTATTACATAATATTACGCTATGTGATTCTTTTTTCTTTTATATACGTTTCTACACTGGGGCTATCCACCCCTTTCTCCATACTCTGGAGGTGGACAAAATTATCACCGCCAGATTCTCACCACGGAATGAAAGATTAAAGAGTCCAACAATTCCATTTGATCCAAGCAAACTACATAGACTGTAGTGGGATGCATTCTTATCCAAGTCAAGACAGACCTTTTCTGGAACAGACTGACTGAGGAGTCCTCGACCACCACTTCCCCTTAAAGTCTCTAACTTTAGTTCTGGTAAGCAGAAATTACTCATTTCTATAATAGGATCTTTTGAAGTATTTCCGACTGTATTACAGGGACATTATTCATCTGTGCGCCATACATATGTTATTGATTTTCGCTTTTCTTGTTTATATATATTTTAATATATATTATTTTATTTAATATTTTTTATCAAAAAGTGGATATATGAGTGTAATACTTTGGATTTGGTGACCACGCTAACTGAACGTAGCTAAGCTAAGGTAGTTATGAATACTTTACATTCCAATGTTCTTTACATAGATTTTTTTTAATTTTAATATATATATATACATGATTATGTTTTGTAAAATATATATATTGATACATATATATCTATATGAATGTATACAGGTATTATTATTATTATTATTATTATTAGTTATTTGTAGAGCACATATATACAGGGAGTGCAGAATTATTAGGCAAATGGGTATTTTGACCACATCATCCTCTTTATGCATGTTGTCTTACTCCAAGCTGTATAGGCTCAAAAGCCTACTACCAATTAAGCATATTAGGTGATGTGCATCTCTGTAATGAGAAGGGGTGTGGTCTAATGACATCAACACCCTATATCAGGTGTGCATAATTATTAGGCAACTTCCTTTCCTTTGGCAAAATGGGTCAAAAGAAGGACTTGACAGGCTCAGAAAAGTCAAAAATAGTGAGATATCTTGCAGAGGGATGCAGCACTCTTAAAATTGCAAAGCTTCTGAAGCGTGATCATCGAACAATCAAGCGTTTCATTCAAAATAGTCAACAGGGTCGCAAGAAGCGTGTGGAAAAACCAAGGCGCAAAATAACTGCCCATGAACTGAGAAAAGTCAAGCGTGCAGCTGCCAAGATGCCACTTGCCACCAGTTTGGCCATATTTCAGAGCTGCAACATCACTGGAGTGCCCAAAAGCACAAGGTGTGCAATACTCAGAGACATGGCCAAGGTAAGAAAGGCTGAAAGACGACCACCACTGAACAAGACACACAAGCTGAAACGTCAAGACTGGGCCAAGAAATATCTCAAGACTGATTTTTCTAAGGTTTTATGGACTGATGAAATGAGAGTGAGTCTTGATGGGCCAGATGGATGGGCCCGTGGCTGGATTGGTAAAGGGCAGAGAGCTCCAGTCCGACTCAGACGCCAGCAAGGTGGAGGTGGAGTACTGGTTTGGGCTGGTATCATCAAAGATGAGCTTGTGGGGCCTTTTCGGGTTGAGAATGGAGTCAAGCTCAACTCCCAGTCCTACTGCCAGTTTCTGGAAGACACCTTCTTCAAGCAGTGGTACAGGAAGAAGTCTGCATCCTTCAAGAAAAACATGATTTTCATGCAGGACAATGCTCCATCACACGCGTCCAAGTACTCCACAGCGTGGCTGGCAAGAAAGGGTATAAAAGAAGAAAATCTAATGACATGGCCTCCTTGTTCACCTGATCTGAACCCCATTGAGAACCTGTGGTCCATCATCAAATGTGAGATTTACAAGGAGGGAAAACAGTACACCTCTCTGAACAGTGTCTGGGAGGCTGTGGTTGCTGCTGCACGCAATGTTGATGGTGAACAGATCAAAACACTGACAGAATCCATGGATGGCAGGCTTTTGAGTGTCTTTGGAAAGAAAGGTGGCTATATTGGTCACTGATTTGTTTTTGTTTTGTTTTTGAATGTCAGAAATGTATATTTGTGATTGTTGAGATGTTATATTGGTTTCACTGGTAAAAATAAATAATTGAAATGGGTATATATTTGTTTTTTGTTAAGTCGCCTAATAATTATGCACAGTAATAGTCACCTGCACACACAGATATCCCCCTAAAATAGCTAAAACTAAAAACAAACTAAAAACTACTTCCAAAAATATTCAGCTTTGATATTAATGAGTTTTTTGGGTTCATTGAGAACAGGGTTGTTGTTCAATAATAAAATTAATCCTCAAAAATACAACTTGCCTAATAATTCTGTACTCCCTGTATATATATATATATATATATATATATATATATATATATATATATTTATTTATTAAAAAAACATTTTCTTCTAAGTGAAGAAATGTAAAGTATTTTTATTCAAAACACATTAAAAAAATATTAAAATTTAATTAAAATGATATTTCATGTTTTAAGGCATTTTACAACAAAGGATACAGAGAGAAGAAAGCAAATTAGAAAACAGAACTTGCAATAGAAATCGTTTAAAATTGCACACTATGGGTCCTATTTATCAAAGGTCTTGCGGACCTGATCCGACTGTGCGGATCAGATCCACAAGACCTCGCTGAATGCGGAGAGCAATACGCTCTCCGTATTCAGCATTGCACCAGCAGCTCACAAGAGCTGCTGGTGCAACGCCGCTCCCTGCAGACTCGCGGCCAATGGGCCGCCAGCAGGGGGTGTCAATCAACCCAATCGTACTCGATCGGGTTGATTTCCGGCGATTCCTGTCCACCTCATCAGAGCAGGCGGACAGGGTTATGGAGCAGCGGTCTTTAGACCTCTGCTTCATAACTGGTGTTTCTGGCGAGTCTGAAGACTCGCCAGAAACACGGGCCCTCAAGCTCCATTCGGAGCTTGATAAATGGGCCCCTATATCTGAATCATGAAAGTTTCATTTTGACTTAACTGTACTTTTAAGGTGTCACATACACTTCAACAATTTACTAGGGATTAGTGATTGTTTTGCAACATTAAACATTTTTTTTAATATTAACGCATTCATTCGTTTGTTTCTAATTTTGAATGTTTGTACAACATTCTAGCATTTGTTTAATGTAATAGTATTTATAATGCTCTCTTTAAATGTAATATTTGACTTATGCACTATTCAAAATAGAAAGAATCAATTCAATATATTTGTATCTATTATGTACCAATTTACTAAATTTCCTACCACATGAAATATTGAAATTCTGTATATATTTGTTAAATATAATGTGACAATCAAAATTTCAAATCTGGATATTTGATTTAATTATGAACATTAGAAAAATAAAGTAACATTCGAAAATCAGAAATAACATTCGATTGCCAAATTTTAATGGATTTTCATTCTTATCAACATTCGATTGTCTAAAACAAATATCAAAAGAAAGTATGTAATGAGCGCAGGGTGGGGCCACCAAACTCCTGAATCACCTAAGAGTCCCTAACATAGGCTAAACACTAAATAAATACATAAAAGAGCAGGAGCGCTGCAGCTAAAGGTGGATAAAACTGTACAGTAAAAAATGAAAAACCATAAAAGTGAACCAAACTAGAATTAATAATGTGAATCAGTGTGTAAGTTAATACATATAGATATCAAAAAGTCCAATTGCACAGATAGTTAATAGTGGCTATGCCAGGATTTAATAAAGGTGCAATAGGAACAATATAAGCAGTAAAAACAATCAGTTAAAACAATCACTAATGTTAGCTAACATCGGCTAAAAACGGACGTCTCCGTGCAAAATAAGGGGAAAAGGTTGCCACCACATTGAATAAAACAGTTATAAATGTCTTAAACTTCAAATAGTACACATAGCAAATCCGGATAAGTTGTAAAATCACTTCTTAAGTTCAAATAACCGGCTTACCCTCAGGCAGTGTGTGGCTCAGAAGCCTCTGTGAAAAACTTACAGCCGTAGCCGGATGACATCACCTTTATGGGCGCTGTCCTAAATAAGCAATCTGATTGGTCTTATTGCGATCCACTTGAAAATGTAGCTGCCGTACTCCACACAGCAAAGTATCCGCTCATCAGTGCCTAAAAGCACGCAGGGTACTTGTTGGAGATAGTGTGTGGAAAGTGCAAATGGCAAACTTGATACACAGTAATTCCACTGTGAAATAGGTCAGTGACCTATCTGTAAACTGAGTCAGCTGTTCTCAGTGCATAAATGAGTTCCAATATGATGATAGGTCGTGCTGGCTTGTTAGATAGTTACTCCAATCTTTCCAACCAGGTTTCACAAGCGTCACAGTTCCAAACAGTGGTGTAGATAATGTAGCTCAAACTACAAAATAGGTGTACAACGTCTATAGGTTGCAACTTCACATCCCCATGTATTTGTCTTGCTCTTTTCTAGAAGGTCCTTTGAGGTGCCCTCCCTTAGAGGGCTGTTCACTAAAAAAGGAGCCTCATTATCCTTATGTCTAGGTCTCTCTTCTTCGTAATTTAATGGTGTGTATCTATTCCTTACTGGTGTCTCAAAATGTATCTCTATTATCCCAATAATATCTGTTTGTTCTATATGGTTCTTATCCCAATAATGTCTATTTGTTCTATATGGAACCATTGTTCTATATAAGAACCATATAGAACAAATAGACATTATTGGGATAATAGAGATACATTTTGAGACACCAGTAAGGAATAGATACACACCATTAAATTACGAAGAAGAGAGACCTAGACATAAGGATAATGAGGCTCCTTTTTTAGTGAACAGCCCTCTAAGGGAGGGCACCTCAAAGGACCTTCTAGAAAAGAGCAAGACAAATACATGGGGATGTGAAGTTGCAACCTATAGACGTTGTACACCTATTTTGTAGTTTGAGCTACATTATCTACACCACTGTTTGGAACTGTGACGCTTGTGAAACCTGGTTGGAAAGATTGGAGTAACTATCTAACAAGCCAGCACGACCTATCATCATATTGGAACTCATTTATGCACTGAGAACAGCTGACTCAGTTTACAGCTAGGTTACTGACCTATTTCACAGTGGAATTACTGTGTATCAAGTTTGCCATTTGCACTTTCCACACACTATCTCCAACAAGTACCCTGCATGCTTTTAGGCACTGATGAGCGGATACTTTGCTGTGGAGAGTACGGCAGCTACATTTTCAAGTGGATCGCAATAAGACCAATCAGATTGCTTATTTGGGACAGCGCCCATAAAGGTGACGTCATAAGGCTACGGCTGTAAGTTTTTCACAGAGGCTTCTGAGCCACACACTGCCTGAGGGTAAGCCGGTTATTTGAACTTAAGAAGTGATTTTACAACTTATCCGGATTTGCTATGTGTACTATTTGAAGTTTAAGACATTTATAACTGTTTTATTCCATTCAATGTGGTGGCAACCTTTTCCCCTTATTTTACACGGAGACGTCTGTTTTTAGCCGATGTTAGCTAACATTAGTGATTGTTTTAACTGATTGTTTTTACTGCTTATATTGTTCCTATTGCACCTTTATTAAATCCTGGCATAGCCACTATTAACTATCTGTGCGATTGGACTTTTTGATATCTATATGTATTAACTTACACACTGATTCACATTATTAATTATAGTTTGGTTCACTTTTATGGTTTTTCACTTTTTACTGTACAGTTTTATCCACCTTTAGCTGCAGCGCTCCTGCTCTTTTATGTATTTAAAACAAATATCCACAGGACTATTTATTCTACCAAGCGAATTGCACTTTTTTGCAGATTCTCCCATCCTTACAATTTACTAATGGTGTCCGAAAAAAAAAGTTAAGACCACTGTTTTCCACAAAACATGAAAACTTGCTAAACCTTTTTTTCTACTAGTAGAACAATGTTATCAAGCGCACTATTTTATACATAAATGATGCAGGATACATCTTGTTAACCTGTCAGAAAGCTGAACGTATCAAAGTTGAACTTTTCTCTCATTGTGGTTAGAGGAGAATCAGAATGTTGTTCTCCTGCTTCTCATACTTTGTTTAAAGTGTGAGATAGAATCTTATTATTCTGTGGTCTAACAATACACCACCCTGTAGCTGAACCAAAATACTAAAAATTACAGAATAAGGACACGCAAATATATTTATTAGAGTTCTAGTTGTAAATAGTATTCCAGTAACACAATTTCATCATGATATATATATATATATATATATATATATATATATATATATATATATATATATATATATATATATATATTGTTTTTAACAAATGATAATGAAAATAAAGTTACAAGTTTTTAAGAATAATGATTACATATGAAAAACTAGTATTGATACATTTTATCTGCACCATTAAAGGTCCACAACAGTTGAATTTGTTAGAGTTTGGGTTGCCACCCAGCCAGTATTTTACAAGCAAGAGGCACGCTAACTTTTACTTTAGCTTGCGTGCTAACTTTGCTAAAGTAAACTTTTAACGCAGGCAGGTTAGCGTGCGCATTATAAGGTTGAAAGTAAAAAGTTAGCGCGCAAGCAAAAGTCCATGTGCACTAACTTCAGAAATTTGGATATTGTGACCGCACTAATTTCCTCTCCCATAGACTTCAATGGACATGCTGTTAAAAAAAATACTTATCGCTCGCGCACTAACCAAATACTGCATGAGTCCAACAGCTCTATATTTCTATAAATATGATTTTTTTTTCTTGTAAATCTAAACCTATATATCTATGTTAAAATATACAGGTTTAGATATATATATATATATATATATATATATATATATATAGGAAAACATCAAGCAGGGGATCTGCACAAACAATAAACTTCCAACTACCGGGGTGCTCTGGGTAGGAAAAGTAAACAAATGAAATAAACGGGTCCCGCACTCTCCCCTGTGAAAACACAAACTTCTTTATTTGAACTGTGACGTTTCGGGGTAGTTAGCCCCTTCCTCAGACAGATAACAAATATAGGGCAACTTACTCCCCTTAAATACCCTCCACAATGTACTGTGAATGCTAAACACCTGCAGCTTCTCATCTGCGCAACTGAGCATGCTCAGAGATAATTATGGTGGCTGCATTGGGACAAACAACTAAAAGCAAAGTTAAAAGTGGAAAATGCCGGAAATTACAATGTAACAATATTCATAAAAACAAAAATGTAACCTAAGTAGCCCTGATATATGTGATGAATAACTCGTCTTCACAATATGTAACAAAAATAGAAAAAAACAAAAAATGGCTACAAATAAATATTACATCTTAACTAATGAGGGGAATAAGTAAGATATTACTTACAAAAAAACAGGCAAGTGATGAATATCAAGTGTAATTAAGAAATCCATACCCTCTAACAGGACATAATTAATTTGACCAGGGAGACAAATGGAACCTACCTACCGCAAAAATTGCTTTAACTAGGTGGGAATATGTCAAAAAGACACAAAAATGATGAATACAATCTGAATCATCCCTGTATAATCTAATAACTGACAGACTCAGAGTATGACTATCAGATTAGTATGAATCTATGGCTAGCTGTACTACACAATATACTATTACGTGTAAAATATGTACAAATAGGATCATTACAAGAAACATTGCATATCAAAATGGGTATTAAGGCCCCTAGGTATTAAAGTATCCAAGGTGTAAATCCACCTGGTCTCTTTTTGCAACAAAAAATAGGGGTAATAGGGCCAATTAAAGAAGTTTGTGTTTTCACAGCGGAGAGTGCGGGACCTGTTTATTTTATATATATATATATATATATATATATATATATATATATATATATATATATATATATATATATATATATATATAAAGAACTTCGTCTTCTAAATGAAAAATATTGGAATTTAAAATATTTCTATTCAAAATACTATAAAAAAAACATTACAAAATATTAAAATTTAATAAAAATTATGTTTCTTGTTTCAAGGTATTTAAGTGGAAATATATACGTATATATAGATATGTGTGTGTTTACCAGAAAAGGTGCCAACCCTAATTAAAGCATGCAATTTTAAGACTATTGACTCTACACCACTTAGTGTTTAACCAACGTAAAGGGGGACTCAGATGTCCAACTTGCGCTGCTGATTGGATGAGTGACGGTTTCCGCTTAGGACCAGCAGTGTTTTGCTGGTCCATAGAGGCACTTATACTGTGTGTTCAACCCCTTTGCTGAGGTTAAACACTCAGTAGTGTAGAGCATATCATTTTTTCAACTAATATAACCCTTTAATACGTCAACATTCTCATACCTGCTCTCACAAATATTAATTATAGTTAAAAAAAAGGTTGAGACATGGAACATATCTTTAGGTAGTTACTATAGCAACATGTTACTATACAAAACATCATTGCATTATGATACTTAATGCCCATATGGACATAAAACGACATCATGCGTTACAAAGTCCATGGTACTGCATAATGTAAATCTACGTACATAATGCTAGAAGCCACAGTAGTCTCGGTTGTCAAGTGACGATCAAGACTTGCTGCTTGTGGGCTTCAAGCATCTGCCATCATTTGTAACGGAGCACAATCAGTGCTCCGTTACCATATGAAGAATGATTGCTAGATTGTTACAGACAGTGATACTGTCTGTGTCACTGTTTTTAATGATCTTCATTGGTGCCAGTGTGAGGTGTGGGAGGAAAGGTGGGCCAAAGATGGAGGAAAGGGGGCAACCCTACACTACGGCAAATAAGTTTGGATGGGAGAGGGAGGGATGACAATGGAAAAAAAAAATCAGAGAGGAAGAGGCCCTATAAAATGATCGTAAGGAGGGGGAGGGTTTGTGGGGACCCCTACACTACAGAAAAACATTATTAATAAATAAATAAAAAATACTATAAATTGGGTACTGGCAGACAGCTGTCAGTACCTAAGATAGAATCCCGCTTTTGGGAGGAGGGATGGTTAGAAAGATGTTTGGTAGGATTCAGGAAGGTGGGATCCCTTCAGAAAAAAATAAAAAAAAGTAAAAAAAAAACCTAAACTGCATACTCGCAGACTGTCTGCCAGTAAGTAAGATGGTGACCAGTGGGGGTGTGTGTGCAATCTCTCTCTCTTTCACACACACACACATATATATATATATATATATATATATATATATACATACAGTATATGTATATATATATATATATATATATGTATATATATATATCATGTATATATTCAGACATAAAAATATATATATACATAATAGCCCTTTTCAGTCAAACACCTTGCCAAATAACATATCCCTTTCTCTAACTCTTTTAAAACACTTTTATTAACATCATATACTGTATATATGAAAAACATGATATTTTTTTCTGAAATAGTGTATATATGAGTGTAATAGTTTATTTAAGAGTTTTTGATGGGAATTATGAAAAAAAAATTTTTAACCCTTACATTACGCCATGGGGTATATTTAACAAGCAGCATGTGCTGCTGTTTCTGCGTGAGCCGGACACATGAGTTAAGAAGCAGCGTTCATAAGATCAGGAAGATTGACACCCCTGCCAGCGGCCGATTGGCTGCGAATGTGCAGGGGGCAGCATTGCACAAGCATTTTACAAGAAATGCTTGTGCAATAATAAATGCGTATGCTGTCGCATTTAGCGATCCACTACATCGGATCATGTCTGCCCAACATTTAATAAATATACCCCCAGGTCTCAAGTACTTTTTCTAGCGTAGTTTCTGCTTTTTTTACTTTCAACTTCTAATATGCATGCTAAATAGCACGGTTGCAATATTGTTTTTTTGCATTCCGTGCTATCTTTAATCTAGCCTTTTATTTTTAATGCACTTTGTTTAGTTCATCAGCACCATTCTTACCTGTATAGCACAGAGCTCGTTTCAGTTTTTTGCACGCATCATCATTCCATTTCCCAGCATCCACCTTCCGTCCAATATATATCTCTACACAATCCTCCCTGCTGCCTTTATTGTTTGGTTCTCCTTTTCCCCAATTTTCAGCTTCTCCTGTCAGTGTCTTATTAGTTCCAACCCAAGTCCATTTATCATTTATTTTTCGTATGCCTATCCAGTAATAGGTGTTGTGATAGGGGATTGTTTCTTCAAGGTGCTTAATCTCTCTCTTGTTTTGTATGGCTACGAGGTCAGTATAATGTGTCTGGCAGAATATTCGTGCCTGCTCATAGTTCAGACTACCTGTTGAATAATGGTAAGTCCAGCAACTGACAGTGGTCCAATTCAGAGATTCTGTAAGAGATTATAAATATTAATACAACACATAATAATGACATAGAATAATACTTAAAGGAATAGACTAGTCAAAATTAAACTTTCACATTTTGGATAGACCATGCAATTTAAAGCAACTTTCTAATTTACTCCAATAATCCATTTTTCTTCGTTCTCTTGGTATCTTTATTTGAATGTAAGATAAGGAGCCAGCCCATTTTTGGTTCAGCACCTGGGTAGAGCTTGCTGATTGGTGGCTACATTTAGACACCAATCAGAAATAGCTACCCAGGTTCTGAACCAAAAATAGGCAGGCTCCTAAGCTTACATTCCTGGCTTTTCAAATAAAGATACCAAGAAAAATTGATAATAGGAGTAAATTTGAAAGTTGCTTAAAATTGCATGCTCTATGTATTTAACACCTGCACAAGGATTAAACACATAAAGTCAGCTCCAGTGTAACAATGCACTACTGGTCTAGAACTGGACATGGCCTCTGAACCAATCAGTTGCAGCATATATGTGTATCTGTCAATTATTGGATGTGTCCAGCTCCACAGCTGACTTTAGTGCATTTCTCTTTTTTGTGGGGCTTAAATACATAGGTCTGTGCCAGTAATAGAGCAATAATGAAATGTTCTAGCACATTATAATATTTTATTATTGAGATATGTTTCTATGATCTAATGTGATTTGTTCTCTTGATATCTTTTGTTGAAAAGCATACCTAGGTAGGCTCAAGGACAGCAATGCACAGCTGGGAGCTAGCGGCTGATTGGTTGCTGCCCATATATACCACTTGTCATTGGCTCAACTGATGTGTTCAGCTAGCTCCCAGTAGTGTACTGCTACTACTCCAAAAAGGAGAATTAAGAACATTTGATAATATAAACATTTTTTAGAAATTTACTTAAAACTGTACACTCTATCTGAATCATGAAAAAAGGGTTTCTTGACCCTTTTAATTTATGCTGCTGTCTCCAGCTGTACTCATATTGTTGTCAACAGGCAAAAGCTCCTATTTCAAATGTCAAAATAATGATAAATTAGCTATTTGCAAACAACTTAATACACTTCAGCAACTAAAATAGATAGACTGGGAACACATTAAAGGGAGCAGATTTTACAGTAAAATGTCCCTTTTAGGGTTTAATGGTCCATAGTCAAATTATGGATATCTAGTTCTGTATGAAAGATTGTAAAACTCTGGCCTTTGCCCCTTTTTTCCCCCTTAGGCAAGTTAATGGGGTGGAGTGATGGTCAGGTTGATGAGAGGGGCTTAAAACTAAACTAAAAGTGTGCATATGGTGTACTGCTTAGGTAGTCAGTCATAAGAACTCCCTGCTAGCCCCTTTGTCATTGCCTTGGGCAAAGTATTGGGGCTACCGCCACAGATTCTGCTGAGGGGCCTTGACCTCTTGTTTCACTTGATTAGATTAGGGACTCAATTGGTGCCATCCCTGTTAATAAGTTTCTGTTTAATAAATGTGACCTTTACGGTCTTCTCTCCACACTTTGGTGTCCTTGTGTTTATTTATTATTATTTGGGGTATATTAATTTTACTATTACACCGGTGAATCCCAACTTGTGTCTTTAATCCCTTATGCCCCTAAACTGGTGGCAACATATATGAAATGTCCTTCTCCATCTAAACAACAGGAAACTCATTAAACTGAATAATTTTTCATATGGTAGTAAAAATTAGTTCTTGTTTTTTCTTTTACCTTTATTGAGAAATGCAAAATAAATAAATACATAAACAAATAAACTCCTTTGTTCTAGAATTACAAAAAAAAAGGTATGAGGATAAATATATTTTATAATGAACTGATTATAAAAATTGACAATAATATTTCATAAAAAAAATTACTTACCAATATACAACATAATAATGGTGAACAGTTTAAACTTGTTCCAAATAACTATGACATTCTGAAGTTTTCCTTCGGTTTTGTAACACTAAAAAAAACACACACACAAAAAAAAACCACCATGAATTTCTGCTTTGTTCCAAAATATTGATAATAGGTTCAATCACTAAGTTTAAAACTATTTACTGTATATAATAGACAATAGTGCTATATTTGCTCAAGTTCCTTTTACATAGCAACAGATTATATATCAATACCATTCAATACAAAATACGAATCAATTTTAATTAGCTTTGCCACCTGTAGTTCAGGCCAAACTCGAAAACTCTTGCGCCGTGCACAGCACAGGATAACATTTTTTTCAGAGAAAACACTACGAATAATGGCAAATAAACACAAACTCTCACATAGATATTCACACTCTCACACACTATCTCCCACCCACTCATGCTCACACACACTCATGCACACACTCACACTCACACTAAAACACATGCTCTCTCTCACACAAACTTTCTCTCGCTCACAGAGACTCATGCTCATACACACACACATACACAATCTCACACACTAACACATACACTCTCACACAGACTCCGAATACACAAACACACACACACACACACAAAGAGACCCGCTCTTTCACACACAGCCACCAAACACAAAGACTTTTAGCCACCAATCAGCAGGCGCTACCCAGGAGCTAATGGAAACTCTTTTAAAGGAAATACTTGTGCCTTTCCTTTAGGTAAACAACTTAGAAGACAAAGGACAGCATGATTTCACTGCTGGAAGATCATGTCAGACTAATCTAATTGATTTCTTTGACCATGTAACTAAATTAATAGACCAGGGAGGAGCCATAGATGTTGCTTATCTAGACTTTAGCAAAGCATTTGACACCGTCCCACACAACAAACTTATTCACAAAATGTATTGCCTTGGAGTAGATGCTAAGATTGTTAAGTGGGTAGAATACTGGCTTAAAGATAGACGACAGAGGGTTTCAATTAATGGAGTACATTCAAATGAGGCATCAGTTACTAGTGGTGTTCCCCAAGGGTCAGTTCTTGGGCCTGTTTTGTTTAACATGATCATAACTGATATTGGAAATGGGCTTAAGGGAAAGGTTTGCTTATTTGCTGATGATACAAAAATTTGTAACAGAGTTGATGTTCCAGGAGGGGTTGATCAAATAAACAGTGATATTAAAAAAACTAGAGGATTAGTCAAATAAATGGGATCGGAGATTTAATATTACCAAGAGCAAAAAATATGCATATAGGATCCAAAAACCCAAAGGCCAATTAGTGGCCCCTATTTATCAAAGGTCTTGCGGACCTGATCCGACAGTGTGGATCAGGTCCGCAAGACCTCTCTGAATGCGGAGAGCAATACGCTCTCCACATTTAACATTGCACCAGCAGCTCACAAGAGCTGCTGGTGCAACGCCGCCCCCTCCTGACTCGCCTTTAGACCGCTGCTTCATAACTTGTGTTTCTGGCGAGTCTGTAGACTCGCCAGAAACATGGGCCGTCAAGCTTCTGTCGGAGCTTGATAGATAGGCCCCATAGTCTCAATGGTACATTACTGACTGTAACTAAAGAAGAAAGGGACTTGGGAATTATTATTTCAGATGATTTAAAATGTGGTACACAATGCAGTAGTGCAGACAGTAAGGCCAGTCGAATACTTGGTTGCATTGGGAGAGGTATTAGTAGCAGAAATAGCAAGGTTCTTATGCCACTTTACAGATCATTAGTTAGGCCAAATCTGGAATACTGTGTACAGTTCTGGAGACCATATCTTCAGAAAGATATAAATAAACTAGAAGCTGTCCAAAGGAGGGCTACTAAAATGGTACATGGTCTAAAATATAAAACGTACAAAGAAAGACTCTATGATCTAAATATGTATAGTTTAGAGGATAGAAGGGAAAGAGGTGACAAAGTGGCAATAGCACTTTGGGGTAGATTTATCAAATGTTGGGCGTACATGATCCACTGTAGCAGATCATGTCCGTCCGACATCGCTTGTGCAATGCTGCCCCCTGCATATTTGTGGCCAATCGGCCACTAGCAGGGGGTGTCAATCATCCCCATCGTATCCGATCAGGATGATTGCAGTCCGCCAACTCAGAGGTGGTGGATGAGTTAAGAAGCAGCGGTCTTACAAGTAGAACATTTTATATGGATAAGTGCAAGGGAGAAATAGGCCGTTCAAAATTATCTTCAGTAGCATTCTAACGGCATATTCTGCACCAATCAGGAGCAAGGGCCACATGGAAATGAGTTTGCTACAAGGAACAGATAATCAGTGTTAAAGGGACTTGAACCTCACTTTTTTTTCTTTCATGATTCTAGTAGCACATTTAATTTTAAAAAACTTTCCAAATTATTTATATCATCTAATTTATTTCATTCTCTTTGTATAATTTGTTAAAAAGTATACCTAGGTAGGCTCAAATGCTGCTGATTGGTGGGAGAGAGAGCAAAAGAGAGGAGAGAGAGAGAGCAAAAGAGAAGGGAAAGAGTGCAAAAGAGAAGGGAGAGAGAGCAAAAGAGAAAGGAGAGAGAGCAAAAGAGAGGGGAAGGAGAGCAAAAGAGAAGGGAGGGAGAACAAAAGAGAGAAGAGAAAGAGCAAACAAGAGGGGAGAGAGAGCAAAAGAGAGGAGAGAGAGTGCAAAAGAGAGGGGAGAGAGCAAAAAAGAAGGGAAAGAGCGCAAAAGAGAAGGGAGAGAGAGCAAAAGAGAAGGAAGAGAGAGCAAAAGAGAGGGGAAGGAGAGTAAAAGAGGGGGGAAAGAGAGCAAAAGAGAAGGGAGAGAGAACAAAAGAAAGGAGAGAGAGAGAGAGCAAAAAAGAGGGGAGAGAGCAAAAGAGAGGAGAGAGAGCGCAAAAGAGTGGGGAGAGAGAGCAAAAGAGAGGGGGAAGAGCGCAAAAGAGGGGGAAGAGCGCAAAAGAGAGGGGAGAGAAAGCAAAAGAGGGGGAAGAGAAAGTAAAAAAGAGGGGAGAGAGAGAGCAAAAGAGAGGGGGGGAAGAGAGAGAGAGAGCAAAAGAGAGGGGGAGAGAGAGCAAAAGAGAGGGGGAGAGAGAGAGCAAAAGAGAGGGGGGAGAGAGAGAGGGAGAGAGAGCAAAAGAAAGGGGAGAGAGAGAGGGCAAAAGAGAGGGGGATAGAGAGAGAGCGTAAAAGAGAGGGGGAGAGAGAGAGCACAAAAGAGAGGGGGAGAGAGCGCAAAAGAGAGAGGGGAGAGAGAGAGTGCAAAAGAGAGGGGGAGAGAGAGAGAGCAAAAGAGAGGGGGAGAGAAAGCAAGAGAGGGGGAGAGAGAGAGAGAGAGAGAGAGAGAGAGCAAAAGAGAGGGGGAGAGAGAGCAAAAGAGGGAGGGATAGAGAGCAAATGAGAGGGTGGAGAAAAAGAGAGCAATAGAGGGGGGGAGAGAGAGAGCAAAAGAGAGCGGGAGAGAGAGCAAAAGAGAGGGGAGAGAGAGAGCGCAAAAGAGAGGGGGGAGAGAGAGCGCAAAAGAGAGGGGGAGAGAGTGCAAAAGAGAGGGGGAGAGAGAGAGCAAAAGAGAGGGGGAGAGAAAGCAAGAGGGGTGAGAGAGAGAGCGCAAAAGAGGCAGGAAGAGAGAGAGCCAAAGAGAAGGGGGGAAGAGAGAGAAAAAAAGAGTGGGGGGAGAGAGAGCAAAAGAGAGGGGGAGAGAGAGAGCAAAAGAGAGGGAGAGAGAGCGCAAAAGAGAGGGGGGAGAGAGAGAGAGAGAGCAAAAGAGAGGGGGAGAGAGAGAGCAAAAGAGAGGGAGAGACAGCAAGGGGTAGGACCGCTATACTACTAAAAAAGGAGAAAGAGCGCAAAAGAGAGGGGAGAGAGAGCAAAAGAGAGGGGAGTGAGAGCAAAAGAGAGGGGGAGAGAGAAAGCAAAAGAGGGGGGAGAGAGAGCAAAAGAGAGGGGGAAGAGAAAGTAAAAAAGAGGTGGATAGAGAGAGCAAAAGAGAGGGGGAAGAGAGAGAGAGCAAAAGAGAGGGGGGAGAGAGCAAAAGAGGGGGAGAGAGAGAGCAAAAGAGAGGGTGGAGAAAAAGAGAGCAAAAGAGGGGGGGGGAGAGAGAGCAAAAGAGAGGGGGAGAGAGAGCAAAAGAGAGGGGGGAGAGAGAGAGCACGCAAAAGAGAGGGGGGAGAGAGAGTGCAAAAGAGAGGGGGAGAGAGTGCAAAAGAGAGGGGGAGAGAGAGAGCAAAAGAGAGGGGGATAGAAAGCAAGAGGGGTGAGAGAGAGAGAGCGCAAGAGAGGGGGGAAGAGAGAGAGAGTGAAAGAGAAGGGGGAAGAGAGAGAGCAAAAGAGAGGGGGGAGAGTGAGCAAAAGAGAGGGGGAGAGAGAGCAAAAGAGAGGAGGAGAGAGAGAGCAAAAGAGAGGGGGAGAGAGAGAGCGCAAAAGAGAGGGGAGAGAGAGAGAACAAAAGAGAGGGGGGAGAGAGAGAGCAAAAGAGAGGGAGAGAGAGAGAGCAAGGGGTGGGACTGCTATACTACTAAAAATGGCCCGTGTAAACGGGCTTTAGGACTAGTAAATTAATTATTGAATAACACTTTGCATTCTAATGACAGTTATAAATATTATATCATATGAGAACACTTTTTACCTAGAGTTCACATCCTGGAGAGTTGCATTACGTTTCCTGCATGTGAGTAATTTGTTTAGCAACACATTTATATGTTGTAATTTCTAGTAATAAACAATGAATTATATAAGCTCTAAAAACATCTATACTAAAATGCAGAAAACGTACACTGGTACCAACGCGTTCCATTTTGATATTTTACTCCGAAACAAATGGTAGTTATTTTTCAAAGTTTAAAATTAATTTAAACTAATTTACATCTATTAGAATTAATTTGTGAAGATATTATTTGCAGCTCAGGTGACTATACTGTTCTACTTTGGCCACCCCACTGCTGGAATTTTTTTTTTAAATGGTCAGTAATAGGGACATGTAGCCAATCAGAAGCCTTTAATCATGAGAGCAAGTGCAGCGTGTAGTTATCTATGATCCACTCTCAAGCAAAGAAACAATTACTATGCATACAAAACTACCTGGTTCTGAGGACTCTATGCCTTGTGCACACACGATAAAAGCAATAGCACACTTCTGACTGTCTCAACCACCCTATGACTGAGATTTTAAAAATTGTCGCGCAGCAAATTTAAAATATATATGTATATATACATATATATTTATGTGTTAATATGTGTATATACACATATTAACACATACATACAGTATATATGTATATAAGCATATACATATATATTTACAGGGAACACAAAATTCCCATAGACCTCTAAAGTGGGTATTAAAAAGAATCACCCCCCTTGAAAATAATCCCAATTTGTTGCTTTGCAGCCTGAAATAAAGACAGACTCAGTTTTTGTTTATCCAGTTGTAATTACTCAGTGCAACTTATAACATTCAAGTTAAAGATAAAACACCAACATGTCAGGCAAAAATAATAATAAGACAATTCAAAAACAGAATCACTGAGTTGCAAAAAGGATCACCCACTCCTAAAATTACTTGTAAACTCAATCAGGTGTAGCTAATCACCTTCTCAACGGCACACACAAAGCCATTTGACTTTCAACTGTGATCAGCTGTGGGCATATTGATTAGCTCAGCATGAAAATAGCTTTCCTGGAGCATCTCAGTCCCTGGTAGTGCAACTGAAGCAAACAATCAACTATGGGTGGCAAGGCACTGTCAAAAGATCTCCGAGATAATGTTGTGGACAGGCACAAGTCAGGAGATGGATACAAGAAAATATCAAAGGCTTTATCAATGCCTAGAAGCACAGTGAAGTCTATTAATAAGAAGTGGAAGGTATTTGGTACAACGCAGACCCTCTCTGGATCAGGACGTCGCTCCAAACTGGATGAAAGAGCCAGGAGGAAACTGGTCAGAGAGGCTACCACTAGGCCCACAGCAACTCTGAAGCAGTTGCAGTAATTTATGACAAAGAGTGATCATGTGCATGTGATAACAATATCACAAATTTTCCACAAATGTGGCTTGTATGGGAGGGTTGCAAGAAAAAATCCACTTCTCAAGAAAGGCCACATGCAGTCACGACTGAATTTTGCCATAACACACCTAGGAGATTCTAAGGCCACATGGAAAAAGGTGTTATGGTCAGATGAGACTGAAATTGAACTATTTGGCCTCAACACCAAACGATATGTCTGGAGGAAATCCAGTACAGCTCACCATCCAAATAACTCCATACCTACAGTAAAGCATGGAGGTGGTAATATCCTGTTATGGGGGTATTTCTCTGCAGCAGGTGCTGGAGCACTTGTTAGGATAGAAGGAATAATGGATGGGGCAAAATACCGTCAAATTCTTGAGGAAAATTCTTGACAATGACCCAAAGCACACAGCAAAAATGACCACACAGTGGCTGAAGGAGAAAAAGGTGAATGTCCTTGCATGGCCTAGTCAGAACCTAGACTTAAACCCCATTGAATATCTGTGGCATGACTTGAAGCCTGCAGTCCACATACGGTCATCATCAAACTGGACCAGTTCTGTAGAGAAGAGTGGGCAAATATTGCACAGTCTAGATGTGCAAAGTTAGTAGAGACATATCCCAACAGACTAAAGGCTGTAATTAAAGCAAAAGGTGTATATAAAGGCCCTTTTCAGTGCCGTTTTTTTTCTAAGACCCCACACCCATCAAATGTAACCCCTCATTACTTATTATTATAAAAAATTCTACAATTTTATTTTTGTTTTTTTGTTTTTATTCAGATTAAGCTTTAATTGTCTTTTTTTTTAAATAATTTTTATTAAGGTTCACCAAACAGTACAGAACAGACATATTTCAATATAAGACACTGATGCATAAATACGAAATCACATACAATAAGAAAAGCTTAGCACCATATCTTACTACAAACCTTGACGATTGACAATATTTACGTTTGTTAGTACAACATAAAGAAACCTCCTAGCTGATACTGAGGGACACTTTTAGACCCTTCCAACACCTGAAGCTGATAGAAGGCATATAGGGGACCACTTTTGGATCCCATCTGGTGGTAGAACTTTATATTTTTTTTATATATATAAAGAAAAACTGATAGGCCCCTTATGGGCCATATACTCAACATAATAACAATTGCAATTAACTAAACAACTTTTGGGTTCCAGACAATGACTTCTCAATAGTGAAATGTATAAAATAATCACTAAGGGGCGGAGTCTGGCCACGCTGGAAGATGGCCGCACACTAGAAAGGCTCCTAAACCTTAAACTGACAAAACAGCTGAAATGTGGCATTAAAGCTTTAATAATAAGTGTGTTGTGATAGGCATGTAATTTCTGATATCAGAACTTTTACTTTGGCCTAAATTTAATCCTGAAAGGCACTCCGAAAAACAGCAGTGAGAACAGAGTCTCCACGGGACCTGACAGCGGCAGACAGAGAGACATTCACTCAGACCACGTGGAGAGAAAAGAATCACTCGCTCCGGTGATCTTACAGAGCCTTGCGTTCCGGTAGTAGAGGAGCTAAACGGACATCTGACGAAACAGCTTACCCAGCTATTTTAGGTCCCGAGTCTGACACAGATCAGCAGCAATCGGCAGCAGTGAATTACGCTCCAGTCTGCTTCAACTCTGCACTGTTTGCACTCTGTCCACAGAACTTTTGTGCTTTGCATCCGGAGCAAAAAGGTAAACAACTAATATATTTATATATCTACCTATATAGCCTCACAAAAATACGCTAAGGGCAGAATCTGAGGATATTAATAGGGAAGATAATGAAAGAATAATTGTGTTAACTACATAAAAGGTTGGATATAATAAGCAGCAGCAATTGATTAAGAGAAAAGAGGATACTGCTTCAATTAGGTTAGTCACACAGTTCTTTTATTGTGAGTTAACACACAAAGAGATATATAGGAACTAAGGAACATAAACTGGTAATAAATATAAGAGGTTTATAATCAAGGCCCCTGTTATATATATATTGGTGGTATGATCATCTAAGCACATAATTTGGGAAGTGGTCTCAGGAACATACCAACTCTTCTAAGTCTTCAGCCCAGATATTCCTTTAATGGTTGGGTGATGCCTCAAAAAAGGCAAAATAAGGCTGATAAATCTGCAATAACAAAGTCAATGACACAGTATCTGAAACCATTGGATTCTGGGAAAGACATTAATAATGAAGAAATTGCCCTTAAACAGAACTCTCACAACCCTAAAGCAAACCCCACTGACTCTTCTCAAAATCAATATGTCACAAAAGATGATATCCTACACTTGTCCTCTAAAGAAGATATTAAAGGAGTATTGCAGGAAATGAGGTTTATTTGGGGATCTTAGAAAAGACATGGCGGCATTGGATTCCAGGATTACAAAAGTAGAAACAAACGTCAGCAATGCTTCTTCCTCAATACATCAGAATACTATGGATATACAACACCATGCAGATCATTTACAATATCTCAATGATAAAATAGAGGACCTTGACAACAGAGGCCGCAGGAATAATTTGCGAATCCGAGGTGTCTCTGAATCGGTTTCTCAGCAGAGTATAGAGGGATATCTACAAGCTCTCTTCAGGATTATAAAAGGAAACCCCTTGGCGCAGGAGATACCTCTAGAAAGAGCACATAGGGCCTTAAGACCCAAACCTTCTGGTAAGGCCCAGCCGAGAGATATTATCGTTACATTTCTAAGCTACAAGGATAAAGAGGAGATTGTTCAAGAAACAAGGCGCAAGCATCCCATCACTCATGCAGGAGAGGAAATAGAAGTTTTCACAGACCTCTCACCAGTGACCCTACAGAAAAGAAGGGAACTGAGTCATATCACCTCCACTTTGAGAAAGTACAAGATTCAATATAGAAGGGGATTCCCAGTCTCCATTATAGCTAACCACAACAACAAAACTGCCATCTTTAGGCCTGGGACAGATGAAAAAACTTTTTACGAAAACTTGTCCATACAGGCCTCCAATTTACAGGGCACAAGCAATGAAGAAGGATCACTTCCCTCACAACCTTCTATTGGTTGAACATCAGAAAACGACATTGGGTAAAGTACTGTACAGCATAAGACGTGTAAGGTTTTACCTACTGAACTTTCTTACTTGTTGAAATATACTAGTTTTAGAAATGTTTTGCTGTTTAATTAGAACATTGCCACTGTATAATGTTGTATTATTGAGTTACGTGCAGTTATAAAAGAGTGATACTTGGATTCAGTAGGGTTATTAGCATCAGGCCTTGTCTAAAAGGCTTATAGGGATAATATGTTACAAACGCCTAATAAAAATAGCGCCCCAGAGGCGATTATTAATTCGATCTCACAAACTAAATACACTAGAGGCCTGGCAAGACCTGAAACATAAGATCATTGTGCCTTGCACCTTATTGTACACGCTATTTAATTCAAAAAGGTACTTAACTTGTTACTCAGCCCGTTCACCTCATATGTATTAATATGCCTATTGAATAAAGATAGCAACTGAAATCTTTCTAGTCTTATATGGGTTGTGATTGACTAAAAATGGAGGTCTGCTAAGAGAAAGCATCTCTTTTTCAGTTATCCATTGCGTGGCCAGAGACTTAATAATCTAACAATTGCTTCGCTGTCTTAAGACTTTAAATAACTTAAGCACTTCTTACCAACCCCTTTAAATAATATAATTATTCTGTTGGCCCTAGGCCTTTGCCTGCGCAAGTCACACACATCTATGCATATTAGAATGCCAAAATATAAAGCGCCCTGATGTCACAATCGGGGCGATAATAATAAAAATAACTAACGTCAGTTACGGGATTACTTAGAAATCTGTTGATAATTGATTATATTGGTATTGACTTTAATTATTGTATATAAGTATCATTACCTCATTTCATTTTGTTTTGTTTTTTCTTTCTTTTGGAACACTGAGATCGTGTTGTTAAATCTACTCTCCTTTCTCTTCATTCTGCTATCCCCTCTTTGCTAACCCTTCTCCACTTTCCTTCCCTCTCCCCCCCCAATTTTTTTTTTTCTCTCAAGATGACAAAACAGCCTAGAACTAGTAAATTTAGGGACCATTCTATAAACCTCACAACAATAAATGCAAAAGGACTCAATAACCCTGGAAAGCAATCTATCGCTTTTAAGGAACTCTCAAAATTACATAGCCATATAATTTTAGTTCAGGACACGCACTTCCAGAAGGGTAGGGAGCCCAAATGGCATCATCCCCTATACCCCACAGCTTACTTTGCCTCTGGGATGAGCAAAAAAGGGGGGGGTGGGTGTGATATTTCATAAGTCTATCCCCTTTCAGATGACACACATTGAAAAAGACCCAGAGGGTCGATATATAGTAGTAGTCGGCACGTTATATGGCCACTTTATTACACTGGCATCAGTGTACTCGCCTAGCCTCTCACAAGGCAGTTTTTTCAAAAAAGTCACAAATACTCTGTTAGAACATTCTAAAGGGATTACATATCTTGCTGGAGATTTTAACTTAGTGGCAAACCCTTTTTTGGATGCCTCGAGAGGAGTGACGTGTACGCCCACTTCAACGATCAACAGGTTAACTCCTCCCTTAAAGATTTGGCCCTACATGATATATGGAGGGTATTGCATCCGAATTCCAGAGATTATTCTTTTTATTCTATACCACACAACAGCTACTCAAGGATCGATTACATCTACACTGACTCATGCGGTCTTATTGTCACACACAAATGTGATATAGGTCACATTACTTGGTCAGATCATGCACCGATCACATGCTCAATTCTATGGCCCGACATTCCAATTAGGACCCAAATATGGAGGTTGGATGATACACTCTTGGACAACCCCCTAATATTAGAAGATATACGTAAAACAATCATTGAATACTTTAAGATAAATACATATCCTTCTTCGTCGATCATGACTGTGTGGGAAGCTCATAAAAGCGTGTTACGCGGGGCCTGTATCAAACATAAAGTGTTATTGAATAAACAGTACCGGATCAAATATTGTGAACTGTTAGCTAAAGTGCGTGAACTTGAAGCTAAACATAAATTAGACCCTTCTTGCGCAGACATTAAATCTAAACTAATTGCTACAAAATCAGATTTGAATAAACACCTAGCTGAATCCCACCAAAGAAAAGCACTTTACTTAAAACAGTATTATTATGAGGGTGGGAATAAACCTGGTAAAATTTTAGCTAGATCCTTGAGAAGAAGACAACTTCAATCATATATCCATATGATTAAAACTAAAGATGGACGCCAAGTGAATAGTAGCGCGCAGATTGCTAATGCATTTCGCAACTATTATCACTCCTTATATAACATTAGTGGGGACAAGGAACCAGATAAAGGAGAGGAGTCGATGCACCAGAGGATAAATAACATTGACTCTTATCTTCAGGGTATTGATTTACCCACTTTAACTGAAGAAGCCTCAGATCACTTAGACTCACCGATTATGGTGGAAGAGCTATTTCAGGCTATAAAGAGTTCCCCAACGGGAAAGAGCCCAGGCCCTGATGGCTTCACATTGACCTATTATAAAAAATTCAAAGAGGAATTATCACGAACACTAGTAGACTTATTTAACAATCTTAGAGAAAATCCAAACCTATCCAATATCCTTCTCGAAGCTCATATCACCCTTCTCCCTAAACCTGGTAAGACGTCTGATTCCCCTGAAAATGTCAGACCTATTTCTCTTATTAATGCAGACATGAAATTATTGGCAAAAATGTTAGCGTCCCGCTTAAATAAATATCTTCCGGAATTAATCTCTAATGACCAGGTGGGTTTCGTCCCAGGGAGGGAGGCAAAGGACAACACCACCAAAGTCCTACAATTAATTTCCCATGCAAGAATTTCTAAGACCTCAATGGTGTTGTTCTCAACCGATGCAGAGAAGGCCTTTGATAGGGTCGATTGGCTTTTTTTGCGTTGGGTGATGGAAACAATGGGCTTCAAGAACACCTTTTTAAACACTGTCATCACACTCTATTCAAACCCCAATGCCAAAATTAGAGTAAATGGAACCCTATCCGACTCTTATACTATTGGTAATGGCACTAGGCAGGGTTGCCCTCTGTCACCACTTCTATTTACCATATCAATAGAAGCACTGGCCCACAGAGTTAGGAGAAATCGAAATATAACGGGAGTAAAACTTGAGCAAGTTGAATATAAACAGGCTTTATACGCCGATGACGTCCTTTACACCATTACTAACACTAGCACATCACTTCCTGAATTACTAAAGGAACTACAAGCATATGGTAAAGCCTCAAATTTTCTCCTTAACTTATCCAAATCGAAACTTTTAAATATAAACACTTGCCCAAAAACCGTACAAATGCTACAAAAAGAACATAATATCAAAATTGCCAAAAACAATTTAAAATATTTAGGAATTCACCTTACCGCTGATCCATCAGACCTTTTTAAACAAAATTACATTACCCTTAAAAATAACATTGCTGCAGATCTATCTTCTTGGAAAAACAGACCTCTATCTTGGTTGGGAAGAATAGAAGTAGTTAAGATGAATATTTTGGCGCGGATACTGTATATATTCCAAATGGTCCCCATTGCGCTCCCAGCTGGATATGTAACCCAACTCCAAAAATGAATTGAGCAATATATATGGGCTGAGATCAAACCCAGAATACCAAAACGCACCATGTATCTGCCTAGAGACAGGGAAGGTTTGGGACTACCAGACCTTAACTCATACAGGAATGCTATTATTTTGCAGAGAATAGTAGAATGGTCTCAAAATACAGACCAAAAAGCGTGGATACAATTAGACAGACAAGTTCTTAGACTAAACTACTTGGGTACTTTAGCCTGGGTGCCTCCTCATAAGAGAACAAAAAAATATAACGAAATACCACATGATAACTGAGTCCTTTCATGTATGGGATAGACTCCTAGCTACCACTACACTCATATCTACAAAGCACTCTCCCCTTATTCCAATCATTGAAAACCCTGACCTCCCCTTCCATCATTTAGGCTCTCGCAAGATTAAACCCTACAAACTTAGGGAGGGATCTCTTCGGAGTATAGTTGAGGACTTACCCCATTCGAGGAGCTATGTATTATGGGTCACGCCCCGAAACACCTAGTTTCCAAAATGTATAAGCTTTTGCTCATCTCTGAGGTGGAGACACTTCCCACGTATTGTATGCAATGGCACAGGGACTTTGACTCTGAATTTGAATGCAAGGTATGGCTGAAAGCCTTTAAACTGATTAAAAAATCCTCTGTTTCAGCAATTATCCAGGAGACACATATTAAGTTGATCAGCAGATGGTATCTCATGCCAGCAAGGTTGCATACAATATTCCCTTCTCTTGGTTCATCCTGTTGGAGGGGTTGTGGGGAGGAAGGACACCTCCTTCATATCTGGTGGCACTGCCCAAAACTGAAAAATTTCTGGTTGGGGGTTATTGGGAAAATGTCTAGGATCCTAAACCTGGATATTCCGAATAAAACAGAGACTTTACTGTTTCTTGACTTACCTAAAATGCAAAGTGAGGCACATCTAGCCCTGTTATTAATAATGCTCATGGGTGCTAAGAGACTAATCCCTAAAAAGTGGAAAAAGCAGAGCATCCCCACATTAGAGGAATGGCAAAACCAGGTGGACGAGGTCCTCCTCATGGAGAGATATCACTACCTGAAAACACACAATCTGACGACTTACGAAATTGTAAGGGCTCTATGGCATAATACTATTTAAATAAAGGTCCATCCCCCTTTTTTTTTCCTACCTACACCCTTCTCTCTCCTTTACTACTACCTCTATTTCCTCTCTCCTTTACTATATCTTCTTTATCTGTCAACACAGAACTCAGTCTATTTTGCTATGATTATAGGTTCACATTTTGGTTAAATTTGAAAAGCGAAAAATCTTTTGCTTTTTTGCTCCCTTCCTCGGTATGCAATCCCGTGGGATGGGAATTTATATTAATGATGTGATTTATATCTCAGTTATTATTGTTAAAGGTTGTTGGAAAGCATTTAAGGAATGTAACAGTTTTTTCTTATTTTTCATCTCTGATTCATGATTGTACATTGTTATTTCACATCAATAAAGCTTTTGAAAAAAAAATAAAAAAATCACTAAGAAGAGATTTGCATATGTATGAATACAGAAAACTCTGGTCGGTGATCTTATGTATAAAACATACCTCATGGGTTAGTGCTTACTCAACTGATACTGCTATATTAAAATAATATGCTTTGTATCCCCCAAGACCTAGTAAATAAAATATATTTTCTCACAATCCACTTAGGTAACCAAAGGCTAGTAATAGGTGAGGAGAGGGGGTTAAAGCAGGGTCTTATAGGGGTCCCTGCAGAGTACGTTTATAACACAGACCAGTAGCTTATAAAAATACTGATTTAAGTATAGGACATCGTTAGTAATATATGATCTGTAGAATAAAAAAAACTAAGTCATCTTAAAGGGACACTGAACCCAAATTTTTTCTTTCGTGATTCAGATAGAGCATGCAATTTTAAGCAACTTTCTAATTTACTCCTTTTATCAAATTTTCTTCATTCTCTTGGTATCTTTATTTGAAAAGCAAAAATGTAGGTTTAGATGCCGGCCCATTTTTGGTGAACAACCTGGGTTGTTCTTGCTGATTGGTGGATTAATTTAACCGACCAATAAAGAAGTGCTGTCCAGGGTCTAAACCAAAAATAGCTTAGATGCCTTATTTTTCAAATATATGGCTAGATTATGAGTTTTGCGGTAAGAGCTGCTCGGTGCTAACTTGCAAGTTATTGCCACCGCTCACCTCCCTATAGGGCTGCTATTACAGGTTTTCATAAACCCGGCATTAGCAGGCAAAATGTGAGTGTTGAGCAAAATTGAGCTCCATACCGCACACAAATACCAGCGCTGCTTTGAGCTGGTTTTACGTGCTCGTGCACGATTTCCCCATAGACATCAATGGGGAGAGCTGGCTAAAAAAAAGCCTAACACCTGCAATAAAGGAGCGTAAAGCTCCGTAATGCAGCCCCATTGATTCCTATGGGGAAAGCAAAGTTATGTTTACACCTAACATCCTAATATAAACCCCGAGTCTAAACACCCCTAATCTGCCGCCCCCGACATCACCGACACCTACAGTACACTTATTAACCCCTAGTATGCTGTCCCCGACACTGCCGCCACCTACCTACACTTATTAACCCCTTAATCTGCCGCCCCCGATGTCGCCGCCACCTACATAAATTTAATAACCCCTAATCTGCCGCCCCCATCGTCGCCGCCACTATACTAAAGTTATAAACCCCTAAACCTAACCCTAAGTCTAACCCTAACACCCACTAACTTTAATATAATTAAAATAAATCTAAATAAAAATTACTATCATTAACTAAATAACTCCTATTTAAAACTAAATACTTACCTATAAAATAAACCCTAAGCTAGCTACAATATAACTAATAGTTACATTGTAGCTATCTTAGGTTTTATTTTTATTTCACAGGCAAGTTTGTATTTATTTTAACTAGGTAGAATAGTTACTAAATAGTTATTAACTATTTACTAACTACCTAGTTAAAATAAATACAAATTTACCTGTAAAATAAAACCTAACCTGAGTTACACTAACACCTAACCTTACACTACAATTAAATAAATTAAATTAATTAAATACAATTACAAAAAAACCCCACTAAATTACACAAAATAAAAAAGAAATTATCAAATATTTAAACTACTTACACCTAATCTAATAGCCCTATCAAAATAAAAAGCCCCCCAAAATAATTAAACCCCTAGCCTAAACTAAACTGCCAATAGCACCTAGCCAATCGGAATTAAAGGTTAAAAAATCCTATTGGCTGATGCAATCAGCCAATAGGATGGAGCTCCAATTCTATTGGCTGATTGGAACAGCCAATAGAATGCGAGCTCAATCCTATTGGCTGATTGCATCAGCCAATAGGATTTTTTACCCTTTAATTCCGATTGGATAGAATTCTACTAGCCAATTGTAATTCAAGGGGCACCATCTTGGATGACGTCCCTTAAAGGAACCTTCATTCTGGAAGAGCCGTCGATTGAAGAGGATGCTTCGCGCCGGATGTCTTGAAGATGGAGCCATTCTGCGCCGGATGGATGAAGATAGAATATGCCGTCTGGATGAAGACTTCTGCCGGCTTGGATGAAGACTTCAGCCCACTTGGATGAAGACTTATGCCGGCTTCGATGAGGACTTCTGCTGCTTCTTTGAGGATGGATGTCGGGTCTTCAAAAACTGTAAGTGGATCTTCAGGGGTTAGTGTTAGGTTTTATTAAGGGTGTATTGGGTGGGTTTTATTTTTACCTTAGGGTTTGGGCAGAAAAAGATCTATGGGGAGCTTAGGTTTTTTAGATAGGATTTTATTTGGGGGGTTTGGTTGTGTGGGTGGTGGGTTTTACTGTTGGGGGTTGTTTGTATTTTTTTTTACAGGTAAAAGAGCTGATTTCTTTGGAGCAATGCCCCGCAAAAGGCCCTTTTAAGGGCTATTGGCAGTTTAGTTTAGGCTAGGGTTTTTTTTATTTTGGCGGGGCTTTTTATTTTGATAGGGCTATTAGATTAGTTGTAATTAGTTTAATAACTAATTATTTATTTTGTGTAATTTAGTGTTTGTTTGTTTTTGTAATTTAGTTAATTGTATTTAATTAATGTAATTTATTTAATTGTAGTGTAAGGTTAGGTGTTAGTGTAACTCAGGTTAGGTTTTATTTTGCAGGTAAATTTGTATTTATTTTAACTAGGTAGTTAGTAAATAGTTAATAACTATTTAGTAACTATTCTACCTAGTTAAAATAAATACAAACTTGCCTGTGAAATAAAAATAAAACCTAAGATAGCTACAATGTAACTATTAGTTATATTGTAGCTAGCTTAGGGTTTATTTTACAGGTAAGTATTTAGTTTTAAATAGGAATTATTTAGTTAATGATAGTAATTTTTATTTAGATTTATTTTAATTATATTAAAGTTACTGGGTGTTATGGTTAGACTTAGGGTTAGGTTTAGGGGTTTATAACTTTAGTATAGTGGCAGCGATGTTGGGGGCAGCAGATTAGGGGTTATTAAATTTATGTAGGTGGCGGCGACATTGGGGGCGGCAGATTAGGGGTTAATAAGTAAAATGTAGGTGGCGGCGATGTTAGGGGCGGCAGATTAGGGGTTAATAATATTTAACTAGTGTTTACGATGCGGTAGTGCGGCGGTTTAGGGGTTAATATGTTTATTATAGTGGCCGTGATGTCCGGAGCGGCAGATTAGGGGTTAATAATTTTATTTTAGTGTTTGTGATGCGGGAGGGCATCGGTTTAGGGGGTTAATAGGTAGTTTATGGGTGTTAGTGTACTTTGTAGCACATGAGTTTTATGTTACGGCGTTGTAGCATAAAACCCATAACTACTGACTTTCAGTTTACGGTATGGATTTTGACTGTATAGGCTGTACCACTCACTTTTTGGCCTCCCAGGCAAACTCGTAATACCGGCGCAAAGGAAGTCCCATTGGAAAATTACTATTAGAAAGCTGCAGTTACGTTACGGACAAAAAAGTGTGCAGTGCAGCTAGACCTGCAAGACTCGTAATACCAGCGGTAGTGAAAAAGGGCCATAACAATGCTTTTTCACTCATACCACAAAACTCATAATCTAGCCGATAGATAGCAAGAGAACAAAGAAAAATTGTTAATAGGAGTAAATTAGAAGGTTGCTTAAAATTGCATGCTCTATCTGAATCATGAAAGACAAAATGTGGGTTCAGTGTCCCTTTAAGGTGGAAATCAGTACCAAAGAGGAAAACTATAGTGAAGATCACCAACCTTAATAGATTTTTATCTAGCACAGCTCTAGAAATCACCACTGAGAGTCTGGAATATATAAATCTGCAACAGGTATTTATAATTTTTGGAGAGCTCTAAATCCATTAGCTTTTAAAAAAGCAGCTTCAACTGGAAAACACTTATCAAAATGAGAGATAATCAGCTTGGCAGATCAGAAAATGCATAAATGACACAATCCTTATTTATAACAAAGACATATGCACACTGTATATATATATATGTATATATATATATATTGTTAGAAATGGGGTCTCCAGTTGGCAGTCGGTTTGCACCCTATCCAAGTAGGGACCCTCACTCTAGTTAGGATATGGGAGATACCCGCTCAGATAACCCCTGCTCACCCCCTTGGTAGCTTGGCACGAGCAGCAGGCTTATCTCAGAAGCAATGTGTAAAGCATTTGCACATAACACACAGTAACACAGTTAAAACACTACAAAAGGGCACCACTCCAGCATACAGTAATAAAAATATGAATGCTGCAAGATGTATTCAAAAACATAGTTCCTTGCAGTCGATAGCTCCACCTGGGGCTATCACGGCGTCGTGATACACAAAACCAACATTTCAGGCCGGCTGCGGCGGCGCGGGCCAGCTACCGTGTCGGGAAGACCCGCAAACAGTACCTTGGATTTGCAGGGCGTTGTGATCCTTGCGGTGAGCTCCGGAGAGCAGCGTCGCTTCCAGAGTCGGTGCAGGAGTCGTCGGACCCTTGGTGTTCACACGCGTTGCGGATCGAACTCCGGGCTGATGAAGTCAGGTGCGCCGGCGTCGGGGCTGCGGTGCGAATCGGTACGATGCTACGTGCAGTGCCCACAGGTTACGGTGCAGGCAGCGGCTCGGTGACGGCGTCCAGCGGTGTCAGTGAGACCAGGGTTGCGGTGTGAAGCAGGGCGGTTCGACGTGCGGTGTCCACAGGTCACGGTGCAGGCCGGGATGCCTGGTGACGACACTGGAGTCGATGGTGTTGGCGTCGGGGGGCCGGGGCTGCGGTGCGGGACGGGACGGTGCTTCGTGTACCTCACGAGCGGTGGCCACAGGCCACGGTGCAGGCAGCGGCGCCGGTGTCAACAGGAGCGGCGTCGTCGGGGATGCCCAGGCTGCGGTGTGAGCAGGCGATGCCGGGGTGCAGGGCCCACAGGTCGCGGTGCAAGCAGCGGCTCGGTGAAGTCGTCCGGTGACGGCGTCGGTGAGACCAGGGTCGCGGTGCGAAGCGGGGCAATGCGGCTCCGTGCGGCGTCGACAAGTCACGGTGCAGGCCAGCGTCGTCGGTGGTGTCGTTGTAGTGATTTCTCCTCTTGAACAGCACAAAACACACAGTTCCCAGTGCTGCAGGTCAAGGAAACTGAAGCCTTTGGTATCCCTGAGACTTCCAACAGGAGGCAAGCTCTACTCCAAGCCCTTGGAGAACTTTTTCAAGCAGGACACATAGCAAAGTTTACCCTTTGCACTCTTTTTAGGCAGAAGCAGCAACTGCAGGCCAGTCCAGCAGAGCAACACAGCAAAGGGACAGTACTCCTCCTCCAGCTCTTCAGCTCTTCTCCTTGCAGAGGTTCCTCGTGAGTCCAGCAAGATCCTAGAAAGATTCCAGAAAGATTATAAAGTCTGTAGTTTTGGGTGCTCTTCTTATACCCATTTTGGCCTTTGAAGTAGGTTTACTTCAAAGAAGATTCTCACTTGCTTGTGAAATCCTGCCTTGCCCAGGCAAGGCCTCAGGCACACACCAGGGGGTTGGAGTCTGCATTGTGTGAGGGCAGGCACAGTCCTTTCAGGTGTGAATGACCACTCCTCCCCTCCCTCCTAGCAGAGATGGCTCATCAGGAAATGCGGGCTACACCCCAGCTCCCTTTGTGTCACTGTCTAGTGAGAGGTGCAAACAGCCCAACTGTCAAACTGACCCAGACAGGGAATCCACAAACAAGGCAGAGTCACAGAATGGTTTAAGCAAGAAAATGCTCACTTTCTAAAAGTGGCATTTTCGAACACACAATCTTAAAACCAACTTTACTAAAAGATGTATTTTTAAATTGTGAGCTCAGGGACCCCAAACTCCACCTGTCCATCTGCTCTCAAAGGGAATCTACGCTTTAATCATTTATAAAGGTAGCCCCCATGTTAACCTATGAGAGAGATAGGTCTTGCAACAGTGAAAACTGAATTTGGCAGTATTTCACTGTTAGGACATATAAACCATATTACTATATGTCCTACTTTAACCATACACTGCACCCTGCCCATGGGGCTACCTAGGGGTGTCTTACATGTAAGAAAAGGCGAAGGTCCAGGCCTGGCAAGTGGGTACACTTGCCAAGTCGAATTGGCAGTTGAAAACTGCACACACAGACACTGTGGTGGCAGGTCTGAGACATGATTACAGGGCTACTTATGTGGGTGGCACAACCAGTGCTGCAGGCCCACTAGTAGCATTTGATTTACAGGCCCTGAGCACCTCTAGTGCACTTTACTAGGGACTTACCAGTAAATAAAATATGACAATCTTGGATAAACCAATCAACAGTACAATTTACCTAGGGGGCACTTGCACTTTAGCACTGATTAGAAGTGGTAAAGTGCGCAGAGAGAATAAACCAGCAAAAACAGAGTCCAAAACCAGGAGGTCAGGAGGCAAAAAGACAGGGGAGACATGCCAAAAAGCTGCCAGGTCTAACACATGTCCCCTCCAGCTTAGAGTAGGGGGAACTACCCAACCCTTGGGGAGTCCTCCTCACTAAGATGGAAGAACCTGGACAGACCATCAGCGTTGGCGTGTTCTGTACCAGGGCGGTGTTCCACCGTAAAGTCCATCCCCTGTAGGGAAATGGACCACCTCAACAGTTTTGGGTTCTCACCCCTCATCTGCATTAACGATCTGAGGGGCCTGTGGTCAGTCTGAACCCGGAAGTGAGACCCAAAAACAAGTAGGGTCTTAGCTTCTTCAGTGCCCAGACCACAGCAAAAGCTTCCCTTTCAATTGCACTCCACCTTTGTTCCCTGGGGAGTAGTCTCCTGCTAAGGAAGACTACAGGCTGGTCTAGGCCCTCTTCGTTTAGCTGCGAAAGTACTGCTCCCACACCATGCTCAGAAGCATCTGTCTGTACCACAAACTCCTTGGAGAAGTCAGGGGCCAGTAGCACGGGGGCCGTGCACATGGCTTCCTTTAGAGTGTCAAATGCAGTCTGGCACGCCTCAGTCCAGATCACCTGTCTGGGCTGCTTCTTAGAAGTCAGCTCTGTCAAGGGGGCAACAATGGTGCCATATCCCATGACAAATCTCCTGTAGTACCCGGTGAGGCCTAAGAAGTCTCTCACCTCTGTCTGGGTCTTGGAGGGTGCCCAAGCCCGAATGGCATCAACTTTGGGTTGTAGGGGTGCCACCCGGCCACTCCCTACCTGGTGTCCTAAGTACACCACTGACTCCTGCCCTATCTGACACTTACTGGCCTTGATAGTAAGACCTGCGACTTGCAGCGCCTTCAACACTTCCCAGAGGTGGTGCAGGTGGTCCTCCCAACTGAAGCTGAAAACAGCAATGTTGTCAAGGTAAGCGGCACTGAAGTTTTCAAGCCCAGCCAGGACCTGATTGACCAACCTCTGGAAGGTGCAGGGGCGTTCTTCAACCCGAAGGGCATGACACGGAACTGGAAGTGCCCCTCTGGTGTTGAGAACACTGACCTCTCCTTGGCCCCCTTAGTTAAGGCAATCTGCCAGTACCCCAATGTTAAATCAAACATGCTGAGGAACTTGGCTGCCCTTAACCGATCTATGAGCTCATCAGCTCTGGGGATGGGGTGGGCGTCCATCTGTTCTGACAGTATTGAGCCCCCGGCAGTCCACACAGAACCGAAGTTCTGGTGTGGCACCAGGTGTAGCAGGCTTGGGTACCAGAACTACTGGGCTGGGCCAAGGGCTGCTGGAGCGCTCAATCAACCCTAAAGCCAACATCTTGGAAACCTCCTTCTTGATGCTGGCCTTCACTCTGTCAGCCAACCTGTAAACCTTGTTTTTCACAGGCAAGCTGTCTCCAGTGTCCACATCATGCATGCATAGATGGGTGACCCCTGGAGCGAGTGAGAACAGAGTTGCAAAGTGTTCCAGTAACTGGCGACACTCACTCTGTTGTTCTAGAGTCAGAGAAGGGGAGAGGACCACATCTTCTACTGACCCATCCTGCTTCTTGGCAGACAGGAGGTCAGGGAGAGGTTCACTCTCCTCTTCCGTCCCATCATCTGTAGCCAGAAGCATGGTTAACTCGGACCTCTCGAAGTGGGGTTTGAGGCGGTTTACATGTAGGACCCTCAAGGGGTTCCTAGGAGTCTGCAAGTCCACCAAGTAGGTAAGGTCACTCTTGCGCTCCTTCACCTCAAATGGCCCTGACCACCTGTCCTGCAGAGCACAAGGCTCTACGGGGGCCATGACCCACACTTTTTGGCCAGGCTGAAACTCAACCAGAGTGGTATTCTGGTCATACCAGTGTTTCATGTCCTCCTGGCTCGCCTCAAGGTTCTCTTGCGCAAGCTTCCGGAAGCGGGCGGTCTGGTTCCGGAAGGCCAGCATGTAACTAAATACTTCCTGGGGTGGCTTCCTAGGAGCTTGCTCTCAGCCCTCCTTCACCAGACTCAGAGGTCCTCTGACCGGTGCCCATACAACAGTTCAAAGGGGCTAAAGCCCACCCCCTTCTGTGGTACTTCCCGGTAGGCAAAGAGAAGGCAGGGTAAGAGGACGTCCCACTTACGCCTCATGGAGTCTGAGAGACCCCCAATCATGCCTTTCAGGGTTCGGTTGAATCTCTAAACCAACCCGTTACTTTGGGGGTGGTAAGGAGTGGTGAATTTGTAGTTCACTCCACATTCCTTCCACATGGCTTTTATATACATGGACATAAAATTGGTACCCCGGTCAGATACCACCTCCTTGGGGAAACCAACTCAGGTAAAGATCCCCATCAGTGCCCTGGCCACAACAGGCGTGGTCACTGTCCTCAGCGGGATAGCTTCCGGGTACCGGGTGGCATGGTCCACCAAGACCTGGATGAACCTGTTGCCTAGGGCTGTCTTGGGGTCCAGAGGCCTTACTATGTCAATGCCCACCCGCTCAAAAGGGGTGCTCACGACAGGAAAGGGTTGGAGGGGGGCCTTACCCTTCCCTCCACTTTTGCCACTTGCTTGGCAAGTCTGACAGGATCTGCAGAATGCATCAGAATGTTTTCTCATCTGGGGTCAATGAAAGTGGGTGACAAGCCGGTCAAAGGTCTTGCCTTGCCCCAAATGTCCTGCCAGAGGCACATCATGAGCCAAACCCAGTAGGAAGGCTCAGAAGCGCTGGGGTACCACCAGCACACGGGCTGCCCCAGGTTCAGCAACCTTAGGCTTGCTGTACAGGAGATCATTCTCCCAGTAAATCAGGTGACCTTTGGGCTCAGCAACAGCTGCGTGGTCTTCGGCCTGCTGCCTAAGACCCAGGAGAGTAGGGCACACCTTCTGCTCTGTGCAGAACTCCTCCCTGGTGGGACCCCCCTCTTGCTGCCAATGGGTCAGCTCAGGTAGGTCTCCCAGTTCAGCCAATTGCTCCCCGGTAGGTGCCGGGGCTTCCCCCTCAAGGTCAGCCTCCTCCCGGACCATGGGAACCTCTGGGGCGGGTTTTCCACACCCCTTGCCTTTTCTCATGGCAGTCACCTGGGCCACTGTTTCAGGCTCCAGGTCCGTCTGATCATCCTGATTGGCTGCCATGGACCGAGTGGTCACGCATGCCCACTCTGGCAACCCTAACATCCCCAAGTGCGACCTGAGCTCCACCTCCTTCCAGGCGGAAGTCTCCAGGTCGTTGCCCAGCAGACAGTCAACTGGCATGGTGGGACTCACAGCTACCCTCAAGGAACCTGAGACCCCTCCCCACTCATAGGGAACCTGTGCCACCTTACATCGGCGCTCCGAGCTGTCCACTGCAACTACTTGGTGGAATACACCAGGGACTATGTGCTCTTCAGACACCAGGTGACACCGGACCATGGTCACACTGGCTCCAGTATCTCTGAGAGCCTCTACCCTCTGCCCATTGATGGTCACCCACTGTCTGTATTTTTTAGTGTTATCAGGCATTAGGTTTCTCTGGACCATCTCACCGTCCCCTAGTGAGACAAGGGTCATCTCTGTGGGATCCCCACACCCCCCTGGGACCACCTCCTCCCCAAGCGCTACACTGGCAAACCCCTTTGTCTGCCCACCGCTGGGTGGTGGTGTCCACTTGGGACACTTGGGATCTCCCTTCATGTGACCCTCTTGGTCACAAGCAAAGCACTTACGGTGCCCTGCCTCTGCAGGCTTTGCTGCAGAGGCCCATGGTTTCTTATCTCCTCGGGGGTGGGATCTCCTACCCGGGTTACTAGATTGGGGCCCTTTGGAAGACTCCTTTGGTTTACCCTTGTCCCCCCCACTCTGCTGCTGGGAACCCTGCCCACCTTTGGCAGAATCTCCCCCATATACCTTTTTGTGGACTCTGGTACTCACCCAGCAGTCTGCCTCCATAGCAAGCTTCCTGGGGTCAGTCAGCCTACTATCAGTTAAGTGCTGGTGCAGCTCTGAAAAACACAGACTAGACAAGTGCTCCCACGCAATTAAGTTGTACAGCCCCTGAAAATCTGTCACATTGCTGCCCTTCACCCAACCATCCAGTGCTCTGAAAAACGAATCTACACATTCTAACCAGGTCTGGGACTCAGTTTTCTTACTTTGCCTAAACTGATCCCTGTACTTGTCAGGAGTGAGACCATACCGAGTGAGAAGGGCCTCCTTCATGTCAGCATAGGTGAGGTTGTACCCCTTGCCCAAAGCTAGCAAAGTGTCCCTCCCCTCCTCTGTGAAGTGGTTCCACAATCCTGCCCCCCAATTCTTCTCAGAGACCCCATTCATGTGGATGGATGCTTCATATCCCTGAAACCACCTCTGTATGTCATCTCCCTTCTTGTACTCTCTCCCTACGTTTTTAGGAATGTGCACAATTCTGTCTGACTGCACTGAGGAATTGCTGAGACCATCCTGGCTGGACCTTCTCCTCACATCCAGCTTTTTTACTTTAAGCTCATGCTCCAAGAGCATTTTCTCCTCCTCCATTTTCAATCTCTCCAACTCAATCTGGTGTCTCCTGGCTTCCCTCCTGTCCTCCAGCTCCCCTGGAGTCAGGCTCTTAGAACCACCACTGCTGCCTGAACCAGGGGGTACCTCCCCCCCCTAGCAGCTCCTGCACCCTTAGTATATCTTCCCTAGGATTTGTGTCAGTAGACTCTCCATTTGGATCCTCAGCCTGCCCACTGGCAGCTCTGGCGGCTACCCAGGCCCTCCACGCCTTTTGTAGCTCATCCTTCTTGGTGAGGCCTCTGACCTGAACTTTGAGGTTTTTACAAACTGTCTTCAGTTCCTTCATGGCATAGGTTTCCAGCCTATCCTCCTCAAAAGCCAAATCCTGGGATGCAACTGAAGATGCTCTCAATTGAGACATGATGTCATTGGAGTTCACTTGAACTCAAGATCAAAAATAGGTCAAAGAGAAAAACAGAAATAGAAATCTGTATGTGGCACGTAATGGTCTGCGATATGGTAGTAGTGTACACCAATCACTGTAAGTCAAGTGCAAATACAAGTCCTATCCCCACCGCTGGCACCAATGTTAGAAATGGGGTCTCCAGTTGGCAGTCGGTTTGCACCCTGTCCAAGTAGAGACCCTCACTCTAGTTAGGATAAGGGAGATACCCTCTCAGATAACCCCTGCTCACCCCCTTGGTAGCTTGGCACGAGCAGCAGGCTTATCTCAGAAGCAATGTGTAAAGCATTTGCACATAACACACAGTAACACAGTGAAAACACTACAAAAGGGCACCACACCAGTTTTAGAAAAAAATAGCCAATATTTAACTATTTAAAACAAGACCAAATACGATAAAAATCCAGCATACAGTAATAAAAATATAAATGCTGCAAGATGTATTCAAAAACACAGTTCCTTGCAGTCAATAGCTCCACCTGGGGCTATCACGGCATCGTGATACACAAAACCAACAGTTCAGACCGGCCGCGGTGGCGCGGGCCAGCTACGGTGTCGGGAAGACCCGCAAACAGTACCTTGGATTTGCAGGGCGTCGTGATTCTTGCGGTGAGCTCCTGGAGTCGGTGCAGGAGTCGTTGGGCCCTTGGTGTTCACATGCATTGCAGATCGAACTCCGGGCTGATGAAGTCAGGTGAGCGGCGTCGGGGCTGCGGTGCGAAGCGGGACAATGCGACGTGCGGTGCCCACTGGTTACAGTGCAGGCAGCGGCTCGGTGACGGCGTCCAGTGGCATCGGTGAGACCAAGGCTGTGGTGTGAAGCGGGGCGGTGCGACGTGCGGTGTCCACAGGTCACGGTGCAGGCCAGGATGCCTGGTGACAACACTGGAGTCGATGGTGCTGGCGTCGGGGGGCCGGGGCTTTGTGTACCTCATGAGCGGTGTACACAGGCCACGGTGCAGGCAGCGGCACCGGTGTCAGCAGGAGTGGCGGCGTCGGGGATGCCCAGGCTGCAGTGTGAGCAGGCGATGCTGGAGTGCGGGGCCCACAGGTCGCGGTGCAAGCAGCAGCTCGTGAAGTCGTCTGATGACGGCGTCAGTGAGACCAGGGTTTGCTGTGCGAAGCGGGGCAATGCGGCTCCGTGCGGCGTCGACAAGTCACGGGGCAGGCCAGCAGCGTCGGTGGCGTCGTTGTAGTGATTTCTCCTCTTGAACAGCACAAAACACACAGTTCCCAGTGCTGCAGGTCGAGGAAACTGAAGTCTTTTGTGTCCCTGAGACTTCCAACAGGAGGCAAGCTCTACTCCAAGCCCTGGTAGAACTTTCTCAAGCAAGACACACAGCAAAGTTTACCCTTTGCACTCTTTTCAGGCAGAAGCAGCAACTGCAGGCCAGTCCAGCAGAGCAACACAGCAAAGGGACAGTACTCCTCCTCCAGCTCTTCAGCTCTTCTCCTTGCAGAGGTTCCTCGTGAGTCCAGCAAGATCCTAGAAAGATTCCAGAAAGATTCTAAAGTCTGTAGTTTTGGGTGCTCTTCTTATACCCATTTTGGCCTTTGAAGTAGGTTTACTTCAAAGAAGATTCTCACTTGCTTGTGAAATCCTGCCTTGCCCAAGCAAGGCCTCAGGCACACACCAGGGGGTTGGAGTCTGCATTGTGTGAGGGCAGGCACAGTCCTTTCAGGTGTGAATGACCACTCCTCCCCTCCCTCCTAGCAGAGATGGCTCATCAGGAAATGCGGGCTACACCCCAGCTCCCTTTGTGTCACTGTCTAGTGAGAGGTGCAAACAGCCCAACTGTCAAACTGACCCAGACAGGGAATCCACAAACAAGGCAGAGTCACAGAATGGTTTAAGCAAGAAAATGCTCACTTTCTAAAAGTGGCATTTTCGAACACACAATCTTAAAACCAACTTTACTAAAAGATGTATTTTTAAATTGTGAGCTCAGGGACCCCAAACTCCACCTGTCCATCTGCTCTCAAAGGGAATCTACGCTTTAATCATTTATAAAGGTAGCCCCCATGTTAACCTATGAGAGAGATAGGTCTTGCAACAGTGAAAACCGAATTATTACTATTACTATATGTCCTACCTTAACCATACACTGCACCCTGCCCATGGGGCTACCTAGGGGTGTCTTACATGTAAGAAAAGGCGAAGGTTCAGGCCTGGCAAGTGGGTACACTTGCCAAGTCGAATTGGCAGTTGAAAACTGCACACACAGACACTGTGGTGGCAGGTCTGAGACATGATTACAGGGCTACTTATGTGGGTGGCACAACCAGTGCTGCAGGCCCACTAGTAGCATTTGATTTACAGGCCATGGGCACCTCTAGTGCACTTTACTAGGGACTTACCAGTAAATCAAATATGCAAATCATGAATAAACCAATCAACAGTACAATTTACCTAGGGGGCACTTGCAATTTAGCACTGATTAGCAGTGGTAAAGTGTGCAGAGACAATAAACCAGCAAAAACCAGGAGGTCAGAAGGCAAAAAGACAGGGGAGACACGCCAAAAAGCTGCCAGGTCTAATATATATATATATATATATATATATATATATATATATATATATATATATATATATATATATATATATATATATATATATATATATATATATATATACATATATATATATATATATATATATATATATATATATAATACTTAACATATCAAATTATAGTCTAGGTATACATATTTCCCTATAAAAGGACTAAGGACTACAAAACTGCCTCTGAGCACAAAAGACACAGAATAACTTCATAAATTAGGTATCTAACAGTTTTAGTTCCCAGAATGCTGTAGGAACCAACTGTTAAGTCACATCACTACTAGTCCCTCATAGATAAGCCTCCTGCTGTCCTTTACTAGTGGCCCCAAGGGAATACAAATAGTCAGTGAATACATCTAGATAGATCATGTTATCCTTTAATACAACAGAAACCATCACATGGGACTCACACTAAACAGCTACCATCCACTGTCCCACATTCCAAGGATTGAGTCAAGGATTGAGTTAATTTTTACTATTTAGTGTAACTGTAATACTAAGTTGTTATTACAGGATATCATCAGCTGTAAAAGCTCAGATACAAGCTTATTTATAAACTAAGTTGAAAACACTCACCATAATTGCACTAAGCTTTGGAGAGAAAAAGCAGAACAAAATATTAAGTATGTTAGAGTAACTTGGATCAATTAAACTGCTAACCAAACAGTATTAAAGAGATTAGGTTGTGTATCACACTACCTAAGTAAAAATGCCCATTTTTACGTGTTGTATGTCAGATCCCAAGATCGTCATTTATATGAGCAAAGCTGATACAGAAATGTTCTCAAGAGTTCAGCAGCACAGATGCTCCCTACCCAACACCAGTCCGGGTGTCAGCTTCAAACAGATCACTGAAGCTTGAACAGCTAAAGGAACGTTCAGGGAGGGAACACTGGACATGAACGTCTGAAAGGAATATGGTCCTCTGCAACATGAGACGTAAGCTAGCAGTATTCATAAGCATTCCTCTCTCCCGCCAGTCGGGCAAGGGAAACAGGTAGACATCACTGTCCAGAAAGAAAACAAAACCTGTGGATAACATTCTGTTTTCCTGGGGACATCTGGGATGTGGAAAATCGTCCATCTGATGGTCAAATTATTGTACTCATTCCATAAGTTCTTCCTGCCAGAGGCTTCCCCTCGAGTAAATATGAATTGTTCCCATAATGCAGGGCCGGCTGCATCCCCGCAGTCAGGGACATAGCTTGATAGGGAGGGTCCTCCACAACATGCTATCTGTAATTCAAACTCTTGCAGACAGGCTTGTATAAACAAGAAAATGTCTTCCTTATCTACAGCCATATTTCTATTTGTGCTCCCCTCACATGGCTATTGGGTGCCACACTGCGCACTTGAAACTTTTACCCCGCCATATTAGGCCTGGCAGGCTTCTTTTCAGTAGCACCTACTAGTGCCATCAGCCAATCAAATCTGCTGTGTATCTGCTTCTCAGCTTCGGCTTTTTCATGCAGAGGATTTCATTATACTCTGCTTACCTGGTTTCCCGGGGGGGAGCTGAGATCTCTCTCCTTAGGAGCCAACAGAGATACTCAGCGGTCCAGTCTGGGAAGTCCCGTTATATTTAAAAAAAAAAAAATTATATGAGCCCATTCAGCTAAGTGTCCCTGCATCATGAAGTATAAATTCTTGCTGGATGGCTATTCAGTCTTCAGATTACAGGCGGATTGTAAATCTGTTTTACAGAGCTCCCAGTTTAGCGGCCATCTTAGACCATAGCCCGGACACGCCCTACAATTTTTTTAAACAAAACAAAAAAAGAATATTCTTTATTTTAGGGGCTATTGGGGGTTATTTTGAAAATAAACCAGAGGTCTGACCTCTGGTTAATTTCCTGAGCACTAATTGCTACCCCGAGTTTACGGTAGCAATAACCAGCCACTTATAATGGCTGATTATTTATAGCGTGCCCATAAACGGGCAAATTTGCACGAAACCCACCATTTTTCTCCCATGAATTCCAAGATGAAGGCGCTCAGTGTGAATAACCAGCACCTGTGAACGGTTAAAAGAAGAGATTAGCTATAGAAAGAGTTACAGGCACAGGAGGAAAAATATAGAATGGAGAGTAGTAAATATGGGCCTGATGATCTAAACTTTGCCAGACCAGGCGTGAAAAAACAAACCGGCATTCTCAGGGACTGCCCCCTAGGAATTATCTAAAAAAAAGGGGCTGTTCCTGTGAGATGTCTCCCATAGAAAATAAGAAAACAATAATTTTATATTATTAATTTAAATTTTATATTGTTTTTTACATGTGCAGTGTAGTTTTATAGTGATCTCGGCTGTGTAACTTAAATAGTTTTTATTTCCCTGCGTAATTTCAACACAATTTTTTATTTTCCATAAAATACGCTTTTTTCAGAACAGGGGCAAGATTACATATACAGCGTAGGTTTCAGTGCAACTGCTGAAACCCGGTTCGCCCTTAATTTTACCCTGCACATCAGGGAATCACATAAACAGATCATAAACTGCCGTAAGTCGGATAAACTAGCAATGTCCAGAAATGTGCGGAAATACACATATCTGGAGTCACCAGTGACTTACTGTACTTTAGAAACTGCCGGCACATAAGAAAAAAAAAGAAAAGTTAAATCTACCGTAAAAGTCTAACCCTCCTCCCAAATATAAACTGGACACGTCAAAACCCCTGTATCCGCAATCCCCCACATCGCAACTAAAAATAAAAGTATTAACCCCTAACCCGCCATTCACCCACATTGCGATCTCCCTAATATATGTATTAAGCCCTTATCTGCCATTCACCAACATCACAATCTACCTAATATATGTATTAACCCCTAATCTGCCATTCACCCACAACGCCAACTACTTATCAACACTATAAACCCCTAATCTGCCAATCCCCCACAATACAAAGTACCTATCAACACTATTACCCCTAAACCGCCAACCCCCCACCGCATTAAACCTAATTAACCTATTAACCCCTAAATCACCACACCCCCAACAACGCAAATAACTAATTTAATTACTAAGCCCCCTAACCTAAAACCCCCTAAATTAACCCCAATTACCTAAAATTAAAAAATGCTAAATTACAATTAAAATAAAAAAAAACTAACATTACTTTAAAAAAAAATAAACCAAATAAATAAACCAAAATAATAAACCAAAATAATAAATAAAATTATCAAAAATTAAAAAATTAAACCTTATCCCTATGAAAATAAAAACACCCCCTAGTCTAAACTAAACTACCAATAGCCCTTAAAAGGGTCTTTTGTAGGGCATTGTCCTAATGTTAAACAGCTCTTTTACATTGAATAAATATTAAGTCCCCCCTAATAGTAAACTCCCCCCACCCACTAAACCCCTAAAATAAAAAAAACTAACACTAAAAAAACCTAAGCTACCCATTGCCCCTAAAGGGCTCTTTTACTGCCCTTAAAAGGGCATTCAGCTCTTTTACAAGCCCATTAAATCTAAAAAAAATCCTAAATCTAACCCCCAAATAGGTACTCACCGTTCCTGAAGTCCGGCGGAGAAGGTCCTCTTCCAGGCAGTGAAGTCTTTTTGGAGGCGGCGATTTCTTCTTCCAGAATGGAGATCTCTTCTATGTTCATCCAGGACCAAGCCAGCGTGGAGCGGAGGTGACCGCAGAACAGAAGACCAGCGACCGTGGAGCCATCGAGCATGGAGATAATCTTCGTACGATCGTTGCCGCACACTGAAGATGGAATGCAAGGTACCCATTTAAATATGGGGTACCATGCATTCCTATAGAGCTACTGAAATCCTATTGGGTGATTTGAATTAGACAATAGGATTTGAGCTACTGAAATCCTATTGGCTATTTCAAAATTGCCGCCTCCAAGAAGACTTCACCGCCTGGAAGAGGACCTTCTCTGCCGGACTTCAGGAACGGTGAGTATCTATTTAGGGGTAAGATTTAGGATTTTTCTTTATTTTTGGGTTTTTTGTTTTTTTTTAGATTAGGGTTTAAATGGGCTTGTAAAAGAGCTGAATGCCCTTTTAAAGTTTAATATTTTTATCTTTGATAATTTGGTTTATTATTTTCTGTAATGTTAGACTTTTTTATTTTTTGTAATTTTATATTAATTTAAACTTAGTTTTTTTATTTTTAAAGTAATGTTAGGTTTTTTATTTTAATTGTATTTAGTATTTTTGAATTTTAGGTAATTGGGGTTAATTTAGGGGGTGTTAGGTTAGGGGGCTTAGTAATTAAATTATGTATTTGTGTTGTGGGGGGGTTGGTGGTTTAGAGGTTAATAGGTTAATTAGGTTGAATGCATTGTGGGGGGATGGTGGATTAGGGGTTAATAGTTTTAATAGGTAGATTGCGATGTGTGGGTATTGTGGATTAGGGGTTAATAGTATAAATAGGTAGATTGTGATGTGGGAGTATGGCGGATTAGGGGTTAATAGTTTAAATAGGTATATTTGCGTTGGTGGGGGATGATGGTTTAGGGGTTAATCGCTTTATTAGGTAGTTTGCGATGTGGGGGTTGGCGGATTAGGGGTTAATATATTTTAATAGTTATTGCGGTGGGGGAGATGGCAGTTGACAGGTAGATATTGCGCATGCGTTAGGTGTTAGTTAAAACTTTCAGGGAGTTACGGTGCTTATAAATTCAGCGCAAGGCTTGCTGCGCCTGCCATTCTCCATTTTCGCTGTGTAAAGCCTTGCGCTAAATATGTGATACCGATTTGTGACGCGGTTCTATGTTAGTTTATAAGACGAAAAATAGCGGGCTATGAGTGAAATATACACGCCGCATTTATATGCGGCACCATATATGTGATAGCAAAACCGGACTAAAAACCGGCATCGCCGGCTTTTGGGGGTGACGCCGCATATGTAATTTCGCCCCAGGTTTGTTATAATTTTTAATGCAATTAAACAAAAATAAAAAAAATTACTGCATATTATTTTATCTTAATATTTCGTTTATTTGTTTCATACATTTTTTTTTAAATTACAATTTTTTTTTCTTGTCTGTTAAGTTACATCCAAGAGCTGGAGATCCTGAGCTCATAGCATCTGTCGTCATATAGAACCGTAGCATCATCAGTCAAGTAACAGCCGAGAGCTGCTCTTTCTGAGCTGTAGGCAACTGTGTGACTATGAAGGCATCATCTGCTGGTGCCAACGGGAGATGTGGGAGGGAATCAGGGAGGAGGTTGGGTGGTCCAGAAGCGGAGAGGGAGGGAGTGGGATGGCCCTACACTACAGAAACATAAAAATAAAGGGAGAGGGAGGGCTGGGGAACTACACTACAGATGAAAGGTGGAGGGGGGTGTACCTAGCTAACGATCACTGGAGGGGGAACCACTACACTACAGAAAATAAAAAAAGTAAATAAAATAATATATTTAGGTATTTTATAGGTACTGGCAGACAAAAAATAGTGTCTGTAGGATTTTCTTTTTTATAAACTTCATAAAGAAGAAGAGGTTATCCACATATTAAAAGGGCCCTTTGGGTATATGTACAGAATATAACTTTGATGTTCACACACATAGGGGCTACCATGAGCATCTACTCAAATAAATGCACATTTATACACTCCAGGTGATCACTATTACCACAATGATCACCTGGCTATAAAAACATATATAGGTGCTTTATTTTAAAGAGGAGCTTCTGGGTGTTAAAACAATGGGTCTCAGGGGTCTATAGACTATTGATAACCTGCTAGAAGTGCCAAGAGACCCCTAGCCTGCCAACAATGCTGGGAATATTTTTTTAAAAATATTGGTGCTTTAATATTATACTCCCAGCGATTGAAAATGATTGCTTTTAAAATGGTGGGTCTTGGGGGTTTCAAGGGGTTTAAATACTTACCCACCTCAAACTCCCTTAAGTCCTAAATAGCTGCCTTTTCAATTCCTGGTTTCTGGTGCTCAGATTCCCCCGGTGATGGCGGTCCACTGGATCCCCAGCGATTTTGGACTAATTGCAGGGGGGCTATGCAAAGCGTGTCATCATCCACACTTAACTCATAGGGGTATATTTATCAAGCTCCGTATGGAGCTTGATGCCCCGTGTTTCCGGCGAGCCTTCAGGCTTGCCAGAAACAGAAGTTATCGCCATAGCTCCATAACCTGTCTGCCTGCTCTGAGGTGGCGGACAGAAATCGACAGAAATCAACACAATCGAATACGATCGGATTAATTGACACCCCCTGCTAGTGGCCAATTGGCCGTGAATCAGCAGGGGGCGGTATTGCATCAGCAGTTCACAAGAACTGCTGGCTGGTGCAATGATAAATGCAGAGAGCGTATGCTGTCGGCATTTATCGATGTGCAGCGGACATGATCCGCTATATCGGATCATGTCTGCTCGCACCATAATAAATAGGCCCCATAGTGTGGAAGACAACTATGTGTCATTAAGCTCAGCAAGGAGTTAAAATCAGGGAACAGTCCTTGTACGAGACACTGTTCCCTATGGTAAAAACTGACTTTATAGAATTAGGACAGGGGTTTCACAGAACTGGCGATATTTCTTAGAAAATCTCACAAACCTAGAGCTTTAGCTAATCGGGCCCTTAGATACAGTAGTTTTACCCAGCAGTTTAAAGGGACATGAAAACTAAAAATTTTCTTTCATGATTCAGATAGAGCATACAATTTTAAGCAACTTTTGAATTTGCTTCATCCTCTTAGTATTCTTTGTTTAAAAGCACGCCTAGGTAGGCTCAGGAGGATATCAAGAGAATGAAGCAAAATTGTTATTTGGAGTAAAATGGAAAGTTGTATGAAATTGCATTCTCTATCTGGATCATGAAAGAAAAAAAATTGGGTTTCATGATCCTTTAAAGGGACATAAAACCCAACATTTTTCACACAATTTTAAACAACTTTCCATTTTTTTAAATTGTATAATCTATCTGAATAATGAAATAAATATTTTGGGTTTAATGTCCCTTTAATGTCCCTCTAAGCTAATGTATTTTGCCACATTTAATATATACTTTAATTGTTTTAATTTTTTTGTAAATCTGAAGTTTACAGATTTATTTAAAGGCCACTGTGTGTCATTTTGGTAGTGTAGTGCTTCTTATTTGTGTTTTCTTTAAAAACATTTAGTGCACACTAAGTTCATGCAAATCTTTTGTTTTTTTACACTATAAATGTAAGTTTCCAGGAAACAGCAATTTCCTACTCTTCACTTCTCTCTCCCACGCATACCCCTGCTGCGTATTTTTACCTTAGAGCACAAATGTTTGAGGAAGGGAGAGAAAAGGGGTATCAGAGTTTTAGAGACATTTATTAAAAATTGTTTCTTTAACACAGGAACATCCAGTTTATTTGTTAAACTCCTTTACAAGAAATACAAAATGGCATGCTGGTACAAATAGGAGTTCAAAATGTTCATATCAGAATGTCCCAACCGAGGAATTAAAATAAATACAGCTCTTATTGCTTTATCAATCATAAATGATCACACTTTAATTAGATGAGTTTGCAACAAGGGACAGATAGTTTTAAACACCACTCTCAGATCACATTGAAGTTTCTGCCTTTGTATATACTGCATCATTGTTGATGGCTGTTGAGGGTTTTAAATAAACATGGATTTTCCTAGGTGAGCTGAGATGGTTGATATTTTTAAGACTCCTGAATGAGTGTTATAACCCACAGTAGGTTTCAATTAGAGTCGAAGACTCTTACTGGTCCAACAACATTTGGTAAGATAATGCCTGCCCACTTGCTTAGTAGTGGGGTACAATAAAGTTGGTTATGGTGGTTTAATGGCATGGTAGATTTTAATAAATTCCTAGTTTAATTTCAAATATGAATTTTACTGGATCTTCCTTGTTTGTGAAGTGGTTTGGGGGCTAAGACAATAAGGAATTGGTGCAAATGACAAGTTCTTAAAGGACAAACTACAACTAGAACATTTATGTAGACAAGTGCAAGGATGAAATAGTATCATTCTATCATAATATTCTGCACAAATAGGGAGCAGGATCCACAGTGAACAGCCAATCATCGTTGGCTTTCTTCTTGGGAGTTGTAATGAATTTACCTATGTGTTTAACTTCTTTGTGGAGGTTAAACTCCTTTAAAGTTATAGGGCAAATACCATATCATGACAAAAAAAGTGTGAGATAGGGGTGCCCTATAAAAACACAGAAATACAAAATTAAATAAGATGTGAAAGTGAGGTGTCCTTTTAATCATTAAACATAAAGGACTAGATTACAAGTGGAGCACTAAATATCACTTACATGCAAGCGATATTAGCGATCCACTTTGTAATACCAGCGCACGATAATGTGTGTTAGTACTACAAATAAATCGCAATGCAAACGCGAGTGCGCATTTGCATTGTTAGGAAGCATTGCGCTCACGAGAGTGCGTTTAAGCAGGATCCAATGGGAGCCTGGTTCTAGAACCTTGCGCAGCGAAGGGGTTAAGAAGCGCAGCGATGGGCAGAATTTTTAAATATATATTATTATTATCGGTTATTTGTAGAGCGCCAACAGATTCCGCAGCGCTAGATATATATGAATATATACATATATATTTATGTGTCAATATGTGTATATACTGTATATGTTTATAAGCATATCAAAATAACAAGAGTATTGCATTGAGCAATGATACTTTTTTTATTGGACTAACTATACATTTATAAGATGACAAGCTTTCGGAAGAGTTCCTTCCTTTATCAAGTCTGAAGCAATACTAACCAATTCAATGGAATTTACAGATTGTATCTTAAAACACAGAATAGCTAAGAAGACAGTGCAGGGAGAGGAGGAGGTGTCGTAAAAATCATGAGGGGGGCTTAGGTAACAGGCAGACAGTGTCCAGTGTAGGAGAACAGACAGGGGAAATATATAGCTTTACATAGAGCATATACTGACATAAAGTTATATATCAACATTGAATCAATATCTATAGAGATGTGAAATTGTATATACAGGGGGAATACAAAAGTTAAGAAAAGACAAAAGTGTGGACATAGGCTTACCTGTGTACCTATGTATAAAGAATGTGGAATATACAATGTAATTGACTAAATGAAAGTACATTACAAAAAATTTTTGATAATGTGTTAAGAATCCAGAGTCCACATTTAGTCCAGAATTAAACAGGTTGAAGTGCATTATCATTTTCATTTCAAAGGTTTTTCTTTCCATGGTGTTATTGAAGTTGCCTCTGAGAATTTTGATTTTGAGGTTTTGGATGGAGTGGTCAGGTTGGGTGAAATGGTGACCAACAGGGGTGCAGTATTTTGTTTCACAGTGGTTTTTGATTGAGTGTCTGTGTAAGTTCATTCGAAGGTGCAGTTTTTGGCTTGTTTCTCCAATATAGCATCCCATTTCACATGCAGTGCAATGTATCATGTATACCACATTTGCAGATATACATGAATATGCCCCTTTAATGTTGTAAGATTTATTATTGTGATTTACTGTGCTGCTTTCACAAACGTGTTGACACAGTTTGCAGCGAGCTTTATAGCAGCACTTGGTTCCATTCTGAGTGTTCTTTTTCTCAAGGGGTAGCTTCCTATGTACCAGTTTCTGCTTTAGGTTAGGTGCTTGTCTGTATGCCAGGATTGGGGGTTTTGGAAAGATTTTTTTGAGTGTGGGATCCTCTAAGAGTAGTGGCTGTAAGTCTTTTATGATTTTTCGTATCCCTTCCACAGCAGGGTTGTATTTGACTACTAGTGGGATACGTGATATGTTTTTCTTCTCCCTGTATTGTAGTAAGTGTTCACGTGGGGTATTGAGGGCAGAGTTAATTTTTTTATTTATAATCCTTGTTTTGTAACCTTTTTCTCTGAATGATTGGGACAATGTGATGAGGTGTTTGTCACGGTCCTTGGTATCTGAACAAATTCTGTGGTATCTTGTAGCCTGACTGTAGATTATGGATTTTTTAATGTGATTGGGGTGGGAGCTGGAGCTGTGGAGGTAGCTGCATCTATCTGTTGGTTTCCTGTATACAGATGAGTGCAGTTTGCCATTTGTGATGGATATTGTTGTATCCAGGAAGTTGACACAGTCTCTAGAAAAGTTCATTTTAAGCTTGATTGATGCATGAAATAGATTAAATGATTTATGAAAATGTTCAAGGTTTTTTTCTCCTTCTGTCCATATGATGAAAATATCATCGATGTAGCGAAAGTATTTGAATGGTTTGTGAGGGTGAGTGGCTAGGAATCTCTGTTCTAAGTCAGCCATGAAGAGGTTTGCGTACTGTGGTGCCATTTTGGTGCCCATGGCTGTTCCCATGATTTGTAAGTAGATGGAGTGGTTGAAGATGAAATAATTGTGAGTAAGTATAAATTCTGTAAGTTTACTGACTGTAGAAGCACTATATGTCTGGTTAAGGCTGTTGCAGGAAAGAAAGTTTAAGCAGGCATCAATACCATCTTTATGTGGAATATTGCTGTACAGGGATTCCACATCCATTGTCACAAGTATAGTATCCTCTGGCAATTCTGTTATCTGGCTGATTTTGTTAAGAAAATCAGTGGTGTCTTTTATAAAGCTAGTGGTGTTAATAACTAAGGGCTTAAGAATATTCTCCACTAGGCCCGATAGTTGCTCAGTCAGAGTGTCCATGCCTGTTATTATTGGTCTTCCTGGGTTCCCTGGTTTGTGGATTTTTGGGAGCATGTAGAATGTCCCTATGCTTGGGTTAGAGGGCACCAGTTTGTCCAGTTTATGTTGCGTGTGTTTAGGGAATGTTTTAATTAGTTTTCTAAGTTGCAAAGTGTATTCCTGGGTGGGGTCCTTTTCTAGTTTTTTGTAATAAGTTTGATCTGATAATTGTCTATTTCCCTCTGTGATGTAGTCCTGTGTATTCATGATCACCACTGCTCCTCCCTTGTCCGCAGGCTTAATGGTAATGTTTTCATTATTTCTTAAGTTTTTTATAGCGTTTTTTTCTAAGTGTGAGAGGTTATACATTATTTTTTTCTGCTGTGTGTTGAGCAGAGATGCAGTTCTCAACCGGAAGCTTTCAATATAGCTGTCCAATTTTGTGTTGCGTCCTGGTGCAGGTGTAAAGACTGTGTTCTTTTTTCTTCCATTGTAGTCCTCCATAGTGCTGGTATTTTCTTTGTCATAGAAGAATTCTTTTAGCCGCAATCTCCTGAAGAATTCTTCTAAGTCTGAGTACAGTTGGATTTTGTCTAGATTTGTACTTGGACAGAATGATAATCCTTTACACAGTACTGATATCTCTGGCTCTGACAGGTGGTATTTTGACAGGTTCACAATCCCTGAGTTTTCTGTGTGGTTTTCTTGGTTGGTGACAGTTTGTGTTTTAAATGAGGTGCTGTTATTGTCTGTGGACGTTTGGTCATTTGTTGTTGAAGTTGTAGTTGATCTGTCACGTGGAGCTCTGTTTTCTTGCATTTGGTGTTTTATTCTGTTTTGTGACAGGCATGCAAGTTTCTTCTTTTTCTTCTTGATAAAATTTTGTTGTTGTGCTTTGTGGAAGTGTTGCATTTCTTTTTTAATTTCTTCATTGTACCCATTATTTTCTTGTAGTTTTTGTAGTAGGAGCTGCTTTTGGTCTTTTATTATTTGCTTTTTGCTATATAGTTGATGAATTAGGTTATTTCTCAGTTTCTCACTGGTACGTCTGCAAAGTTTTTCAGCATACTCACAGTTATGAGTGGTTGCAAGTGGATTCTTAATTTTCAGTCCATTTGGAATGAGATTCATTTTTTTGCAGGATGATAGGAAGTATATATCACTGTTGATCTGTGTTTCTTTTGTGATCAGTTTCATGATTTGCTTCTTATTATGGCTATATTCAGTATCTTCCATAGTCACGTTGATTGGAGTAGCCATGTTAGTCCAGAGATTTAGATATCAAAATAACAAGAGTATTGCATTGAGCAATGATACTTTTTTTATTGGACTAACTATACATTTATAAGATGACAAGCTTTCGGAAGAGTTCCTTCCTTTATCAAGTCTGAAGCAATACTAACCAATTCAATGGAATTTACAGATTGTATCTTAAAACACAGAATAGCTAAGAAGACAGTGCAGGGAGAGGAGGAGGTGTCGTAAAAATCATGAGGGGGGCTTAGGTAACAGGCAGACAGTGTCCAGTGTAGGAGAACAGACAGGGGAAATATATAGCTTTACATAGAGCATATACTGACATAAAGTTATATATCAACATTGAATCAATATCTATAGAGATGTGAAATTGTATATACAGGGGGAATACAAAAGTTAAGAAAAGACAAAAGTGTGGACATAGGCTTACCTGTGTACCTATGTATAAAGAATGTGGAATATACAATGTAATTGACTAAATGAAAGTACATTACAAAAAATTTTGATAATGTGTTAAGAATCCAGAGTCCACATTTAGTCCAGAATTAAACAGGTTGAAGTGCATTATCATTTTCATTTCAAAGGTTTTTCTTTCCATGGTGTTATTGAAGTTGCCTCTGAGAATTTTGATTTTGAGGTTTTGGATGGAGTGGTCAGGTTGGGTGAAATGGTGACCAACAGGGGTGCAGTATTTTGTTTCACAGTGGTTTTTGATTGAGTGTCTGTGTAAGTTCATTCGAAGGTGCAGTTTTTGGCTTGTTTCTCCAATATAGCATCCCATTTCACATGCAGTGCAATGTATCATGTATACCACATTTGCAGATATACATGAATATGCCCCTTTAATGTTGTAAGATTTATTATTGTGATTTACTGTGCTGCTTTCACAAACGTGTTGACACAGTTTGCAGCGAGCTTTATAGCAGCACTTGGTTCCATTCTGAGTGTTCTTTTTCTCAAGGGGTAGCTTCCTATGTACCAGTTTCTGCTTTAGGTTAGGTGCTTGTCTGTATGCCAGGATTGGGGGTTTTGGAAAGATTTTTTTGAGTGTGGGATCCTCTAAGAGTAGTGGCTGTAAGTCTTTTATGATTTTTCGTATCCCTTCCACAGCAGGGTTGTATTTGACTACTAGTGGGATACGTGATATGTTTTTCTTCTCCCTGTATTGTAGTAAGTGTTCACGTGGGGTATTGAGGGCAGAGTTAATTTTTTTATTTATAATCCTTGTTTTGTAACCTTTTTCTCTGAATGATTGGGACAATGTGATGAGGTGTTTGTCACGGTCCTTGGTATCTGAACAAATTCTGTGGTATCTTGTAGCCTGACTGTAGATTATGGATTTTTTAATGTGATTGGGGTGGGAGCTGGAGCTGTGGAGGTAGCTGCATCTATCTGTTGGTTTCCTGTATACAGATGAGTGCAGTTTGCCATTTGTGATGGATATTGTTGTATCCAGGAAGTTGACACAGTCTCTAGAAAAGTTCATTTTAAGCTTGATTGATGCATGAAATAGATTAAATGATTTATGAAAATGTTCAAGGTTTTTTTCTCCTTCTGTCCATATGATGAAAATATCATCGATGTAGCGAAAGTATTTGAATGGTTTGTGAGGGTGAGTGGCTAGGAATCTCTGTTCTAAGTCAGCCATGAAGAGGTTTGCGTACTGTGGTGCCATTTTGGTGCCCATGGCTGTTCCCATGATTTGTAAGTAGATGGAGTGGTTGAAGATGAAATAATTGTGAGTAAGTATAAATTCTGTAAGTTTACTGACTGTAGAAGCACTATATGTCTGGTTAAGGCTGTTGCAGGAAAGAAAGTTTAAGCAGGCATCAATACCATCTTTATGTGGAATATTGCTGTACAGGGATTCCACATCCATTGTCACAAGTATAGTATCCTCTGGCAATTCTGTTATCTGGCTGATTTTGTTAAGAAAATCAGTGGTGTCTTTTATAAAGCTAGTGGTGTTAATAACTAAGGGCTTAAGAATATTCTCCACTAGGCCCGATAGTTGCTCAGTCAGAGTGTCCATGCCTGTTATTATTGGTCTTCCTGGGTTCCCTGGTTTGTGGATTTTTGGGAGCATGTAGAATGTCCCTATGCTTGGGTTAGAGGGCACCAGTTTGTCCAGTTTATGTTGCGTGTGTTTAGGGAATGTTTTAATTAGTTTTCTAAGTTGCAAAGTGTATTCCTGGGTGGGGTCCTTTTCTAGTTTTTTGTAATAAGTTTGATCTGATAATTGTCTATTTCCCTCTGTGATGTAGTCCTGTGTATTCATGATCACCACTGCTCCTCCCTTGTCCGCAGGCTTAATGGTAATGTTTTCATTATTTCTTAAGTTTTTTATAGCGTTTTTTTCTAAGTGTGAGAGGTTATACATTATTTTTTTCTGCTGTGTGTTGAGCAGAGATGCAGTTCTCAACCGGAAGCTTTCAATATAGCTGTCCAATTTTGTGTTGCGTCCTGGTGCAGGTGTAAAGACTGTGTTCTTTTTTCTTCCATTGTAGTCCTCCATAGTGCTGGTATTTTCTTTGTCATAGAAGAATTCTTTTAGCCGCAATCTCCTGAAGAATTCTTCTAAGTCTGAGTACAGTTGGATTTTGTCTAGATTTGTACTTGGACAGAATGATAATCCTTTACACAGTACTGATATCTCTGGCTCTGACAGGTGGAGAAACAAGCCAAAAACTGCACCTTCGAATGAACTTACACAGACACTCAATCAAAAACCACTGTGAAACAAAATACTGCACCCCTGTTGGTCACCATTTCACCCAACCTGACCACTCCATCCAAAACCTCAAAATCAAAATTCTCAGAGGCAACTTCAATAACACCATGGAAAGAAAAACCTTTGAAATGAAAATGATAATGCACTTCAACCTGTTTAATTCTGGACTAAATGTGGACTCTGGATTCTTAACACATTATCAAAATTTTTTGTAATGTACTTTCATTTAGTCAATTACATTGTATATTCCACATTCTTTATACATAGGTACACAGGTAAGCCTATGTCCACACTTTTGTCTTTTCTTAACTTTTGTATTCCCCCTGTATATACAATTTCACATCTCTATAGATATTGATTCAATGTTGATATATAACTTTATGTCAGTATATGCTCTATGTAAAGCTATATATTTCCCCTGTCTGTTCTCCTACACTGGACACTGTCTGCCTGTTACCTAAGCCCCCCTCATGATTTTTACGACACCTCCTCCTCTCCCTGCACTGTCTTCTTAGCTATTCTGTGTTTTAAGATACAATCTGTAAATTCCATTGAATTGGTTAGTATTGCTTCAGACTTGATAAAGGAAGGAACTCTTCCGAAAGCTTGTCATCTTATAAATGTATAGTTAGTCCAATAAAAAAAGTATCATTGCTCAATGCAATACTCTTGTTATTTTGATATCTAAATCTCTGGACTAACATGGCTACTCCAATCAACGTGACTATGGAAGATACTGAATATAGCCATAATAAGAAGCAAATCATGAAACTGATCACAAAAGAAACACAGATCAACAGTGATATATACTTCCTATCATCCTGCAAAAAAATGAATCTCATTCCAAATGGACTGAAAATTAAGAATCCACTTGCAACCACTCATAACTGTGAGTATGCTGAAAAACTTTGCAGACGTACCAGTGAGAAACTGAGAAATAACCTAATTCATCAACTATATAGCAAAAAGCAAATAATAAAAGACCAAAAGCAGCTCCTACTACAAAAACTACAAGAAAATAATGGGTACAATGAAGAAATTAAAAAAGAAATGCAACACTTCCACAAAGCACAACAACAAAATTTTATCAAGAAGAAAAAGAAGAAACTTGCATGCCTGTCACAAAACAGAATAAAACACCAAATGCAAGAAAACAGAGCTCCACGTGACAGATCAACTACAACTTCAACAACAAATGACCAAACGTCCACAGACAATAACAGCACCTCATTTAAAACACAAACTGTCACCAACCAAGAAAACCACACAGAAAACTCAGGGATTGTGAACCTGTCAAAATACCACCTGTCAGAGCCAGAGATATCAGTACTGTGTAAAGGATTATCATTCTGTCCAAGTACAAATCTAGACAAAATCCAACTGTACTCAGACTTAGAAGAATTCTTCAGGAGATTGCGGCTAAAAGAATTCTTCTATGACAAAGAAAATACCAGCACTATGGAGGACTACAATGGAAGAAAAAAGAACACAGTCTTTACACCTGCACCAGGACGCAACACAAAATTGGACAGCTATATTGAAAGCTTCCGGTTGAGAACTGCATCTCTGCTCAACACACAGCAGAAAAAAATAATGTATAACCTCTCACACTTAGAAAAAAACGCTATAAAAAACTTAAGAAATAATGAAAACATTACCATTAAGCCTGCGGACAAGGGAGGAGCAGTGGTGATCATGAATACACAGGACTACATCACAGAGGGAAATAGACAATTATCAGATCAAACTTATTACAAAAAACTAGAAAAGGACCCCACCCAGGAATACACTTTGCAACTTAGAAAACTAATTAAAACATTCCCTAAACACACGCAACATAAACTGGACAAACTGGTGCCCTCTAACCCAAGCATAGGGACATTCTACATGCTCCCAAAAATCCACAAACCAGGGAACCCAGGAAGACCAATAATAACAGGCATGGACACTCTGACTGAGCAACTATCGGGCCTAGTGGAGAATATTCTTAAGCCCTTAGTTATTAACACCACTAGCTTTATAAAAGACACCACTGATTTTCTTAACAAAATCAGCCAGATAACAGAATTGCCAGAGGATACTATACTTGTGACAATGGATGTGGAATCCCTGTACAGCAATATTCCACATAAAGATGGTATTGATGCCTGCTTAAACTTTCTTTCCTGCAACAGCCTTAACCAGACATATAGTGCTTCTACAGTCAGTAAACTTACAGAATTTATACTTACTCACAATTATTTCATCTTCAACCACTCCATCTACTTACAAATCATGGGAACAGCCATGGGCACCAAAATGGCACCACAGTACGCAAACCTCTTCATGGCTGACTTAGAACAGAGATTCCTAGCCACTCACCCTCACAAACCATTCAAATACTTTCGCTACATCGATGATATTTTCATCATATGGACAGAAGGAGAAAAAAACCTTGAACATTTTCATAAATCATTTAATCTATTTCATGCATCAATCAAGCTTAAAATGAACTTTTCTAGAGACTGTGTCAACTTCCTGGATACAACAATATCCATCACAAATGGCAAACTGCACTCATCTGTATACAGGAAACCAACAGATAGATGCAGCTACCTCCACAGCTCCAGCTCCCACCCCAATCACATTAAAAAATCCATAATCTACAGTCAGGCTACAAGATACCACAGAATTTGTTCAGATACCAAGGACCGTGACAAACACCTCATCACATTGTCCCAATCATTCAGAGAAAAAGGTTACAAAACAAGGATTATAAATAAAAAAATTAACTCTGCCCTCAATACCCCACGTGAACACTTACTACAATACAGGGAGAAGAAAAACATATCACGTATCCCACTAGTAGTCAAATACAACCCTGCTGTGGAAGGGATACGAAAAATCATAAAAGACTTACAGCCACTACTCTTAGAGGATCCCACACTCAAAAAAATCTTTCCAAAACCCCCAATCCTGACATACAGACAAGCACCTAACCTAAAGCAGAAACTGGTACATAGGAAGCTACCCCTTGAGAAAAAGAACACTCAGAATGGAACCAAGTGCTGCTATAAAGCTCGCTGCAAACTGTGTCAACACGTTTGTGAAAGCAGCACAGTAAATCACAATAATAAATCTTACAACATTAAAGGGGCATATTCATGTATATCTGCAAATGTGGTATACATGATACATTGCACTGCATGTGAAATGGGATGCTATATTGGAGAAACAAGCCAAAAACTGCACCTTCGAATGAACTTACACAGACACTCAATCAAAAACCACTGTGAAACAAAATACTGCACCCCTGTTGGTCACCATTTCACCCAACCTGACCACTCCATCCAAAACCTCAAAATCAAAATTCTCAGAGGCAACTTCAATAACACCATGGAAAGAAAAACCTTTGAAATGAAAATGATAATGCACTTCAACCTGTTTAATTCTGGACTAAATGTGGACTCTGGATTCTTAACACATTATCAAAATTTTTTGTAATGTACTTTCATTTAGTCAATTACATTGTATATTCCACATTCTTTATACATAGGTACACAGGTAAGCCTATGTCCACACTTTTGTCTTTTCTTAACTTTTGTATTCCCCCTGTATATACAATTTCACATCTCTATAGATATTGATTCAATGTTGATATATAACTTTATGTCAGTATATGCTCTATGTAAAGCTATATATTTCCCCTGTCTGTTCTCCTACACTGGACACTGTCTGCCTGTTACCTAAGCCCCCCTCATGATTTTTACGACACCTCCTCCTCTCCCTGCACTGTCTTCTTAGCTATTCTGTGTTTTAAGATACAATCTGTAAATTCCATTGAATTGGTTAGTATTGCTTCAGACTTGATAAAGGAAGGAACTCTTCCGAAAGCTTGTCATCTTATAAATGTATAGTTAGTCCAATAAAAAAAGTATCATTGCTCAATGCAATACTCTTGTTATTTTGATATCTAAATCTCTGGACTAACATGGCTACTCCAATCAACGTGACTTTATAAGCATACACATATATATATATATATATATATATTTACTGGGAACACACATTTCCTTTAGACCGCAATGTAAAGGCACTTTCAGTGCGGTTTTTTCTAATACTCCACATCCCACTAACTTTAAAGCCCCAAAACTGCCTAGTGCAGTAGTTTTTTATTAAAAAAAAAGGTACTCATTTTATAATAAAAAACTATAATACCCTCTATTTGAGGGCATTTGGGGCACTTTTAAAAAAATAACCAGAGATCTAATCTCTGGTTAATTTTCTGGGTGCTAATTGCTACTTGTAATGGCTTGTTAATTATCACGCGCCTGCAAACAGGCAAATTTGCCCAATTGCGGGTGTGCGATAATTTAGTGCTCTACTTGTAATCAAGCCCAAAGTCTTCAAAGCAAAATCAATGCAAGTCCATAGTACATCCAGGCATAGGCTGCTCTCTGTGGGGGGATAAGGTCCAACTCCCAAAATCAGCAATCTGTAGGTTACAAACATAGACAGGGGCGCCACATGGCCTGATATTGCCAGATGATAAATAGTAATATGATGGTAATTGTAATTTGTAAATGACATCATTTTTTCATGTAATGATATCTATGTATTATTGTTTGTTTAATAATGATTTATTGTGAATTTAGCTCTATTAGGTTAATATGGTGTTTACGTTTCGTATATTCATCTGCTCGATCACATTCACATGCTCAATGTTTACCTTTTTTTTCAATGCCCCTGCTTTAAGAAATTACACTCCCAGTGGGGTATAGAAGAGATAAGGTAATACAATGTTAACGGGACATAAAACAGTATGAACTAACATAAGTTTCTAAATATATAATGCAGCCAAAGCTTACCTGCAAAATTGTTTATTTTTTAACCCTCATTAACTGCTTTAATTCAGGCATAGTTTTGTTTGCAGCAAGCCCCCCCCCCCCCCCCTGGACATTTCCATATATGGAATGTGCTATACAGGCTATAGCTATGGCAGAAAGCACTAGGGGGCACAGTCACATGACACATGACTAAAGCAGTATAATGCTGAAGCTTTCACAAAGCATGGGATATTGTCCCCATGGAAACAAGCTAGCCTCTTGGCAACAAACAATAGCAGTATCTGATGTCCCTCCTCAATCCCCCTTACTTGCATAAGTAATTATCCTCACGTGCACACTTTGTTACATGATATCTCAGGGTTTGGAGTAAGACACTGTTAAGGGGGGGGGGGTGGAGCAAGATTCACTTGGGAACACTAAAGTGTAATTATTTAGCAGATTTTTGGAAATTTTATTAATATACCTATAAGCTTTTTTTATACTTTTTTTCACACACTGTTTTATCTCAGTTGACCCTTTTAGAATACCTCAAAATGTTTTATTGCACTTTAATGTTCTATTGTTCTCTCCAAGTATTGGTCTTTGGTTTACAGACAGATATAAGATAAAAAAGCTTGTATATGTACACACTATGATAAAGTAATGAGATCTGATTATACATACAAGCTCAACCCATTTTATTAGGTTGTGGTTTCAAAACACAAAAATCAGCTATATCATATACACAAATAAACCTTTTTTAAGCAAACCTCATACATTTTATACTGTGAAATTGGTAAGAAAAGTAATTGGAAACACATAGGGGAAACTAATTTTACAGTATACTGTCCCTATAAGATAGATGATGTTTATTATATATAGCAAGTTTGTATCCTTAATTGTATAAGCCTGATGAAACAGCCAATAGAGCTGAGAAACGTGTTTCTTGTTTTAAATTTTTTAATAAATGTAAGTTTTTAATCTTACACTTGCTATATACAGTACAGTGTTTTGCACTTCCCTACAAACCCACCCCCCACCTGCAGAGGGCTTGCCAGAAGACTGCTGTTTGCATTGCTGTTGTATTGCGGGAAATCAGTCTTCTGGATGACTGTGAGAATCCAATTTTCATTTAACTGCATGTAATAGACACTACTATAAATAATAATATGTACAGATACTGATCTAAAAATCTAGTATAAAACCGTTTAAAAACGTATTTAGATGCTCCCAGTTTAGCACCGTTGAAAAGGTTGGGCTGGAACACCCACTGAAAGTGGTTCTATAGCAAAAAAAACAGACACCCCCCCCCCCCCCCATCTACATATGAAAATAGTTTTTACACAAACAGGAGCAAGCTGGAGTAGGTATACATCAGTATTCTCCTAAAACTTTGGGGCTTGGTTAGGAGTCGGAAAATCAGTGCAATATTATTTAAAAATAAGCAAAACTTGAAAGTTATGGTTTAAAAAGATAGATAACGCCTTTACTACCCATTCCCCAGCTTTGTTCAACCAACATTGTTATATTGATATAATTTATAACCTTTAAACTTCAAAATGTCTGCCTGTTTCTAAGCCACTACTGACAGCCTCTTATCACATGCTTTTTTATTAGCTTTTCACAGCTTTTCACAACAGGGGACTGCTAGTTCATGTGAGCCATATAGATAACATTGTGCTCACTCCCGTGGGTTGTGGATGACACTGCACTAATTGGCTTAAATGCAAATCAATAGATAATAAATAAATCAATAAGCAAGTCAATAAATAAATATGTCATGTGATCAGGGGGCTGCCAGAAGAGGATTAGATAAAAGGTAATCACAGAGGTAAAAAGTGTATTAATATAACAGTGTTTTCTGTGCAAAACTAGGGAATGGGTAATAAAGGGGTTATCTATCTTTTTAAACAATAAACAATTTTGAGTTGACTGTCCCTTTAAGCAATAAAAGTAATTGCAGCACTTTTTAATAAAACATAAATTATCACAAATGTATTAGATATTCACAATAAAATGAGTTGGCAACAAGGAACAGATAGCCAGTGTTAATGGGACATAAAACCCCAAATTTTTCTTTCATTTTTAGACTGAGGGGTCAATTTATTAAAGTCTGGTGGACATGATACGCTGTAGCACCAGACATCGCTGAATGCGGACAGCATACGCTGTCCATATTCAGCATTGCACAAGCAGTTCTAGTGACTGCTTGTGCAATACTGCCCCTTGCAGATTTGTGGCTAATCGGCCACTAGCAGGGGGTGTCAATCATCCCTATCGTATACGATCTGGCAGATTGCTGTACTCAGCCACAGAGGTGGCGTATGAGTTAAGGAGCAGCGGTCTATAGACCGCTGCTTCTTAACTCCTGTTTCCAGCGAGCCTAAAGGCTTGTGCGGAAACAGGGTGAATTGGCCCAATTCGGCCAATAATAAATTGACCCCAGAGTGTGCAATTGTAAGCAACTTTCTAATTTACATCTATTATCAATTTGTATTCTTTTCTCTTAGTATCTTTTGTTGAAAAACAGGGATGTAAGCTAGAGTGTGTGCACGGCTGGAGCACTAGCTGGGAGCACTATTTCCTGCCATGTAGTGCTTCAGACACCTACCTAGGTATCTCTTAACCCCTTGAGAGCTAAGCTGGATTTCATTTTTTTCTGTTTTTTACTATTTTAAAAAAAAATGACTTTTTTTTCCCGAGATCACCAAGACTTATACAGTTAGAAAGGTTAGGCGATTACCTTTCAAGCGGTGGGTCTTGGGGGTCTGTAGCTGCTTAGATGCCTGAGATACAAGCTTCTAAGCAGCATGCCCCCTTTCCCTATACTGTGTATTGCAAATGTTAAATAAAGTTGCGCAGTGACGTCATCACGTCATTGCGTGTGACGTCACCGCACGTGACGGGAAGCCCCGGCGATGCCTGTCACTATACAGGCCCGATCGCCGGAGTGGGAGTCGGTAGGAGCCCCCAGATTGCTAAAAAGTTGGTTGTGTGCTAGCGACTGCTCTGAGCCATCGTTAGCACTCAAGGGACAAGGAATATCATAGAAAGGAAGGAAATTTGATAATATAGTAAATATGAAAAAAAATGTAATTGTAGGCTCTCTTTAAATGACAAAATATTTTTATTTATTTTTTATTTCTTAGTTTTTCCTTTAAATACAACTCTTAGAGCTGGATCACATTGTAGTTTCAGTTCTTGTTTTTTTTCTTGTGCCCTGCTTAAGTGTTATCAGAAATATTACATATCTGTTTTGCATATCTGTTTCTAGGTGCAAACTTGGGTTTATCAAATAAATAGGTGATTTAATGGACCATTAAATAAAGAAATACATAATCAATTAGTACATAATAAAAAGAGAATGTAATATCACTTACTCTGAATTTTTAATGAGGTAGATTTTTTCTGAAAATTTCAAAATTTTCTTCAATTTGCCACCCCTGTATAATGTGACAGCCATCAGCCTATCACAGACTCATATACATATACACTGAAATCTTGCACATCCTCAGTAGTAACTGGTATCTCAGAAAGTGAGTATATAAAATGATTGTGCACAGTTTGAAAATGGAAGTAAATTGGAAAGTCTCTTAAAATTGCATGCTCTTTCTGAATAATAAAAGTTTAATTTTGTATTTAGTGTCCCTTTAATAACAAATGGCATTTTAATGGCAGTGATACCTATTGTATCATATGTGTACATTTAACCTATGGTTTACATCCTAGAGAGTTGCAATACCTCCTCTGCTAGTAATATTTTTTACAACATATTTTTATATGTTGTAATTTCCAGTAATATGTGACGAAAGACTGATATAAGGTATGAACACACCTATCATAAAATGCAGAAATATTTAAACATGTACAGGGGTACCAACATTTTCCATTCTGAAATGCATTTTAGTAAGTTTTCAAATTTTATGTGAAAATATATGGCAGCTCAGGGGATTTTTACCTCCATCTTTTTCTAAGCCATTCCAGTCCATAAGAAGAGTCACTTTGTGAATTAGTAAAAGCCAACTGTCCCGGATTCTGCAGGACTGTCATAGGTTGAGAGGTCTATTTCATTTCTCTCCAGCAGTTTATCCTGCCAATGCAAATGTCCTGGTTTTTAGAGATTTCCCAGCCCACCTACGATATGTCCCAACCTAACTTTATCATCCGTGGCCGGTCCCTCCCATAATGGCTCTTTTCACAAAAAACTGGTGACCCACAAGATCTTTTACCTCCCTGTCCATGAAAACCTCCAGGAAATTTTTGAAGGAATAAAAAACCACTCAAGCTAGCAAATGATAAAAAAATTTAAAAAAATACGGTGAAACATGAAACAACAAATTAAAGCATATATAAGAAAAATAAGTATCAGGTTTTTCAAAGTGTTTTTCACACAGATTTTTGCTGTTCATCACAGGTAAAATACATTCTTCCAAAGCTAAGAGTAAAGTATGAGACAGTGTGACACAATCTTCCAGGTCTCTTATCCAGATCCCACTATGGAGTCAATTTATGTAAGTGCGAGCGGACATGATACGCTGTATCGTATCATGTCCGCTGCACATCGATAAATGCCGACAGCAATGCCGCCCCCTGCAGATTCGTGGCCAATCGGCCGCTAGCAGGGGGTGTCAATCAACCCGATCGCATTCGATCAGGTTGATTTCTGTCCGCCGCCTCAGAGAAGGCGGACAGGTAATGGAGCAGCGGTCTTTAGACCGCTGCTTCATAACTTCTGTTTCCGGCGAGCCTCAGCCTGAAGGCTCGCCGGAAACACGGGGCATCAAACTCAGTACGGAGCTTGATAAATTGACCCCATATGACTCAATAAAATAACAATATGAGTCAGTAAAATTCTTAATAAAGTGAAAAAAAGTTTGAACTTCCTGTGCAATCACTCAGGCACAGAAATCTGTAATTTTACATTTGTCACATGTTGTGGTTAGAAATCACTAAAATATTACAAAAAATATACATTTGCTACTATACAGCATATATTATTCAGATTTAAAAAATATATATAAATATATAGGCGGTATTTAAGAAGTAAGAATAGGAAACAGAAGTCTTCACTCAAATACTATACTCTGAAAGGTCTGTTCATACATAGGCTAACTAGGCATGTGCCTAGGGCGGCACATTAGGCAGTAACAACATTTTGTATCTCACAGTGCAGTACTTAAGATCAGCAGAAGAGTGGATGTAGAGGAATACAGCAATTAGAATTTATGGATTATTTTCTGTCTGTGATTAGTAGATGGCGCTGTGTAACTCCAGTCCTCCTGTTCCTCTCTGCACTAGAGTTCCGATCCTGCAACCTCAGCCTATGCAATACTTGAAGGCTGTGCAGTCATAATATAGCTATGGTAAATAAGTGCCTGATTCTCAAAAATGTACCAGTCTTGAATGAAATTATAGTGCAGATGTCATAGGGGGATAACTCACTTAATTTTCTAAGAAAACGGGTTGAGCCCAGAAGTTCCAGAGAGATGAGAGCTGCCTTCCATAGAAAGTTATTAGGCTCTCTGAGATACAGAATCTTACAGGGGAGAGTTAGGTTTACATGGGACCACCTGACACTGATATAAATTCTCAGTTTGTGGCAAATACAAATTAAACTGAAATGATTTCACTACACTTGCAATTAGTATACATTACTGTCAGTTAAAAAAGTGTACTGTAAATTTTGAGCACACTTCACCTGTATTAAAACACAAGTGCCTCTATTTTCCTTTGCATGTGTTTTTCTATCAGGGTATTAAATTATTTAAAGTGAAGGTCAAGTCCGCCTCTCTAGTTAACAGTATCCTAAGTAAAAATGAACAATATCCCAATAAAGGGATATAAAAGAGCGCTGATGTTTAAAAAAAAAGGAAAACAATATTCAATAAAACAAGGTCAAACACTTTAAGTCTAGTAGATCAGATCTACCGTATTAGTCCTGTTTAATGTCCATAAGCTGGTGGTAAATTGAAGGGATAAAGGTATCCTCCAAATGGGTATGGTGAGTCAGGCTGCTCCTCTTGATCCCAGAGAGTGTGGAACAACTGTTAAAATATAAAGAGTAGAGAGAGGGCGCCACAATAGCGTGATACCGTCTGGAATGCAGGTACAGATAAAAGTAAGTATTATGCTTACCAAATAGTGTGGCACTGTGCTGTGACCAGTGCAAAAGAGCAGGCTAGCACTTATCAGTGGCTAGTACACTGTGGAAGCCAAGCTCCAAAGGCACTTGTCCTGGTTGCAACTTTGTATATGTCTCCTGTTGACTGGACTTCAGGTGCTGCAAAGGTGTAATCTTTTGTGTGTTGTTCAGTTGGTATTGATAAACCACAACACAGACAACTTCAAATAAAAATGACTTTTAATACTTATGACGCGTTTCTCAACCTCAAAAGGGTCGTTTCATCAGATACAAAGTTGCAACCAGGACAAGTGCCTTTGGAGCTTGGCTTCCACAGTGTACTAGCCACTGATAAGTGCTAGCCTGCTCTTTTGCACTGGTCACAGCACAGTGCCACACTATTTGGTAAGCATAATACTTACTTTTATCTGTACCGGCATTTCAGACGGTACAATGCCGCCCCCTGCAGATTCGCAGCCAAACGGCCGCTAGATCGGGTTGATTTCTGTCCGCCGCCTCAGAGCAGGCGGACAAGTTATGGAGGAGCGGTCTGTTTCCGGCGAGACTTCAGGGGGCCTCAAGCTCCATACGAAGATTTATAAATATGCCCCAGAATATGCAATTTTAAACAACTTTCCATTTTAATTTTGTTATTAAATTTGCTTTGGTCTTTTGGTATCTTTTATTGAAGAGTAAAACTAAGTAGGCTCATAAGAGCTCATGAGTGTGCACATGTCTTTAGTAATCTATGGCAGCAGTGTTTGGCAACATTATTTGTAGCTTTGTTATACAATATTGCAAAACACTGTTGCCATAGACTACTAAAGGCACGTGCACACTCCTGAGCTCTTACAAGCCTAACTAGTTTTACTTGTCAATAAAAGATACCAAGAGAACAAAGCAAATCTGATTTCAGAAGTACAATGGAAAGTTGTTTAAAACGGCATGCTCTATCCAAATCATAAAAGTTTAATTGTGACTTTACTGTGCCTTTAAAGGGACAGTACTACAACATTTAGTATTTTGGGAGACATTATTTGTATGTTTTGTTTCATTACAGTGTGCAAACTTATATAGCTAAAGGTTTTAGAGTTCCACAGTTATGAGCTTTTTTTTTTCAGCGTTTTAATTTATCAATGATACATTTTAGAGGGATCTGGAACCTATTGGTTTTTACAATTTCTATTTTACACAGATTCATTTTGCAGCAGTTCCTTCAGTAATAGAACCTGGGAATAAACTAAAGGCTACCTGTACAAGCCCATCCGTAATAGAGATTTGACTGACCTTCAGTCCCAGTGAAATTACTGCAAAACACATCAAGGCTTCAGATACGGACACTAGCTTTTGGCGATATACAAAGTCTATTTGCTAACATTCTACATTCTCCAGCTTCATTGTCAGTCAACCAATTAATCTGGATGCCAATGGTCTAGAACTTCTCTCAATACATGGATTAATTTTGAAATCATATATATATATATTACAGATGCATTGCAACAAAGATTAAAGTGCTATGAAATATTTTACTATTTAAAAAAAAATAATACTGCATTTCCAAGTGAATGGATTTGAAATATAATCATTCATTTACTTTGCATTCCGAACATTGGGGCCTATCTATTAAGCTCTGAATGGAGCTTGATGTCCCCGTGTTTCTGGCGAGCCTGCAGGCTCGCCAGAAACAGCAGTTATGAAGCAGCGGTCACAAAGACTCTCTGAGCAGGCGGACAGACATCGCCGGAATTCAACCCGATCGAGTACGATCGGGTTGATTGACACCTCCCTGCTGGCGGCCCATTGGCTGCGAGTCTGCAGGGGGCGGCGTTGCACCAGCAGCTCTTGTGAGCTGCTGGAGCAATGCTGAATACGGAGAGCGTATTGCTCGCCGTATTCAGCGAAGTCTGGCGGACCTGATCCGCACTGTCGGATCAGGTCCGCCAGACTTTGTTAAATAGGGGCCAATGTCTCTAATTAAAGTGCAAACCCACTCCCCAAAAAAACCTTACAAAATACATTTAACAGAGAAACATAAAGTTTTAAGAACTATTCCCATATTGCGTTCTGCACAGTAAGTTAAGGGATATAAAACCCAATATTTTTCTTTCATGATTCAAATAGAGCATGCAAATTTTAAACATCTCTCTGACTTCTATTATTATCTTTTTTCTTCGTTTTCTTGATATGTTTTGTTGAAAAGCAGGAACGTATGCTTAGGCGTCAGACCATTTCTGGAGCACTATATGACAGCAGTTTTGCAAGTATCTTATCCATTAATCAATAAAGAGCACTAGAGGGCAGCACTATTTCCTGCTATATAATGGTCCAGATGCTACCTAGGTATCTCTTCAACACAGAATATCATGTGAACAAAGCAAATTTGATAATAGAAGTAAATTGGATTTTTTTTTTTTTTAAATAATTGAATGCTCTGTCTAAATCACAAAATAATTTTTTGGGGTTTCATATCCCTTTAACTTATGCAAAGCCCAGAGATTCTTGAAATCCCTTAAAATAGTTATTCTTACCACTTCTAATGGAAGTCTTTTCCATGAATTAACCACTCTTTCTATAAATAAGTGCTTATACACATTGGCCTCTATTTAACAAAGTCTGCCGGACCTGATCCGACAGTGCGGATCAGGTCCGCCAGACCTCGCTGAATGCGGAGAGCAATACGCTCTCCGTATTCAGCATTGCACCAGCAGCTCACAAGAGCTGCTGGTGCAACGCCGCCCCCTGTAGACTCGTGGCCAATGGGCCGTCAGCAGGGAGGTGTCAATCAACTCGATCGTACTCAATCGGGTTGATTTCCGGCGATGTCTTTCCGCCTGCTCAGAGCAGGCGGACAGGTTATGGAGCAGCGGTCTTTGTGACCGCTGCTTCATAACTGCTGTTTCTGGCGAGTCTGAAGGCTCGCCAGAAACACGTGCCCAGAAGCTCACTACGGAGCTTGTTAAATGGGCGCCACTGTATCTGAATTTCTACCCACCCATCTTCCCTTTTTCATTTAGCAAACTTTTTGAAAAATATTTTCTTCTTAGCTGTTTTAAAATATTTATACACCTGATTGCTTTTATCATTTCTTTATCTTCTCTCCTCTAAGTCATACATGAAATCTTTCAATTAGGTATTTTTTTTTAACTATTTAGTTCTCATATTTAGTTTTTGTTTATCATTTAATTAGTCTTTGCCTATGATTACATTGTATGACATGTGATGTGATGAATTTGTTTAGAATTTTTGCTATGTTTTTGTAAAATATAGACTTGATCCAGTAAATTAATCAGAGTCATTTTAAAAAAAATCTTGCACATACCTGCATCTTGCTGTTGAGTGTTCCCTTTTGCTTTTGAATGAGACAGGATTTGTATAGTTAAAGATCAGTGCTATCCGTGATCAATTTTGTGTGAACCATCTAAAACCGGTGCCCTGAGTTCTCTTTTCTGTTGAAGATATCTTTTATCAGATTTCCTGCCCTTCAGTGAGGTTTTTTTTAAACACCTACCCTGTTTTCATGGTTGTTGCGCCACAGTGTTATGTAGGAACTGTTTCAGCATCATTTTGGACAACACCTATGTCTGCAATAAAGTAGAAGATAACACAAAAAAAATCATCATAAAATGATTAATGTCACTGACCCAGTGATGAGTTTATGTTTGTTTATGTTTATTAGAGGTTTTTATATTTGGATACTGTGAGTTATAAGAACTTTTATTTTTATTTCTATTTATTTTTAAAAATTGAATACTTTGAAGACATTACCATATGTGAGTGCAATATCCACATAATAAATATAAATAATATTATACAGAAACTTAAATAAAACAGCAATTTTTACAATTTTTGTGAACAGGATCGAAATAAAACACTAAGGGCCAGATTATAAGCGGAGCACAATGTATCACTGTCATGCATGTGTGCTGGTATTACAATGCACTAATGTGCGCTGGTACTTTTTAGCAATGCTAACGTGAGCTCGGGTCCACAAGAGTGAGCTTCCATAGGCTCAAATGGGAGCCTCGTTCTCATGCCGTGAGACACGTCATGAGAACTTGCCCTGTTTAGCTTAAAGGGACATGAAGCCCCAAATTTTTCTTTCATGATTCAGATAGAGCATACCATTTTGAACAACTGTCCAATTTAATTCAATGATGTAATTTGTTTTGTTCTCTTGGTATCTTTTTGTTGAAAAGCATGTTCTCTTGGTATCTTTTTGTTGAAAAGGATACCTAGGTAGGTTGAAAAGCATACCTAGGTAGATGATCCAAATTGTATGCTCTGCCTGAATCATGAAAGAAAATGTTTGGGTTTCATTTCCCTTTAAGCTGCTGCTGAAGATGTTTCCCATAGTAAGTAGTAAACAAATAGATTTCCATTAAAGGGACAGTCTAGTCAAAATTAAACTTTCATGATTCAGATAGGGCATGCAATTTTAAACAACTTTCCGAATTTACTTCTATTATCTAATTTGCTCAATTCTTTAGATATCCTTTGTTGAAGAAATAGCAATGCACATGTGTGAGCCAATCACACGAGGCCTCTTTGTGCAGCAACCAATAAGCAGCTACTGAGCATATCTAGATATGCTTTTCAACAAGCGATATCAAGAGAATGAAGCAAATTAGATAATAGAAGTAAATTAGAAACTTGTTTAAAATGCCATCCTTTCTAAATCACAAAAGAAAAAATGTGGGTTTCATGTCCCTTTAACAAAGGAATTCCGAAAGACCCCTTAATGCATATCAGAAGATGTTTAACATTTTGCTTAGTCTGATCTCTAATTAAAATAGTAGGTAAAAAAGGTGTATTTGTTAAACCTGCCAGTTCCTCAGGGTTCTACATCACTCACAGTATAGACCACTTTAAACAACTTTTCCTTATGTATATATATATATATATATATATATATATATATATATATATATATATACACAGTGGATATAAAAAGTCTACACACCCCTGTTAAAATGTCCGGTTTCTGTGATGAAAAAAAATGAGACAAAGATAAATCATTTCAGAACTTTTTCCACCTTTAATGTGACCTATAAACTATGCAACTCAATTGAAAAACAAACTGAAATATTTTAGGTAAAGGGAAATAAAAATAAAAAAATAAAATAATATGGTTGCATAAGCGTGAACACCCTTTTATAACTGGGGATGTAGATGTGTTCAGAATTAAGCAATCACATTCAAAATCATGTTAAATAGGAGTCAGTACACACCTGTCATCATTTAAAGTGCCTCTGATTAACCCCAAATAAAGTTCAGCTGTTCTAGTAGGTCTTTCCTGACATTTTGTTAGTCGCATCCTACAGCAAAAGCCATGGTCCACAGAGAGCTTCTAAAGCACCAGAGGGATCTCATTGTTAAAAGGTATCAGTCATGAGAAGGGTACAAAAGAATTTCGAAGGCATTAGATATACCATGGAACACAGTGAAGACAGTCATCATCAAGTGAAGAAAATATGGTGCAACAGTGACATTACCAAGAACTGGATGTCCCTCCAAAATTGATGAAAAGATGAGAAGAAAACTGGTCTGGGAGGCTGCCAAAAGGCCCACAGCAACATTAAAGGAGCTGCAGGAATATCTGGCAAGTACTTGCTGTGTGGTACATGTGACAACAATCGCCCGTATTCTTCATATGTCTGGGCTATGGGGTAGAGTGGCAAGACAGAAGCATTTTCTTACCAAAAAAAAACATCCAAGCCCGGCTAAATTTTGCAAAAACACAATTGAAGTTTCCCAAAAGCATGTTGCAAAAGGTGTTCTGGTCTGATGAAACCAAAGTTGAACTTTTCGGCCATAATTCCAAAAGATATGTTTGGCGCTAAAACAACACTGCACATCCCCAAAAGAACACCATACCCACAGTGAAGCATGGTGGTGGCAGCATCATGCTTTGGGGCTGTTTTTCTTCAGCTGGAACTGGGGCCATAGTCAAGGTAGAGGGAATAATAAACAGTTCCAAATACCAGACAATATTGGCACAAAACCTTCAGGCTTCTGCTAGAAAGCTGAACATGAAGAGGAACTTCATCTTTCAGCATGACAACGACCCAAAGCATACATCCAAATCAACAAAGGAATGGCTTCACCAGAAGAAGATTAAAGTTTTGGGATGGCCCAGCTAGAGCCCAGACCTGAATCCAATTCAAAATCTGTAGGGTGATCTGAAGAGGGCTGTGCACAGGAGATGCCCTCGCATTCTGACAGATTTAAAGTGTTTTTGCAAAGAAGAGTGGGCAAATCTTGCCAAGTCAAGATGTGCCATGCTGAAAAACTCATACACAAAAAGACTGAGTGCTGTAATAAAATCAAAAGGTGCTTCAATAAAGTATTAGTTTAAGGGTGTTCACACTTATGCAACCATATTATTTTAGTTTTATGTTCTTTACCTAAAAGATTTCAGTTTGCTTTTCAATTGAGTTGTTCAGTTTATAGGTCACATTAAAGGTGGAAAAAGTTCTGAAATGATTTATCTTTGTCTCATTTTTTTACATCACAGAAACCTGACATTTTAACAGGGGTGTGTAGACATTTTATATCCACTGTATATATATATATATATATATATATATATATATATATATAGAGAGAGAGAGAGAGAGAGAGAGAGAGAGAGAGAGATTGATTCTCATTGGCTCACCCATGTGTTTTCTTATAAATCAGTAGTGCATTGTTGTTTCTTCAACAAATGGTACCAAGAGAATTAAACCAATTTGATAATAGACGTAAATGTAATCACCCAAACCAGCAATGCCCCCACTGGGCATCACAGCCAATCACAAACTATCTCATGTGGTATCTTTGAAAATGCTTGCAACAATTAGCTAGAAAGTGAATGTTAATAACCTCATATTTAGAGTTATTGTTTTTGCTATTGCAGTTATTTAATGTAGATATAATGTATATTTAAAGTAAATCATTATATTCCAGTGTATAAAGTGACATATTTAATCTTGTAATATATGCAATTGCAATCTATGTGTGAAGTTTTAAAGAACAAGCATTATGTTGTATTTTATTTGTTGATATTTTTTATTTTTAGTTATCAAGGCATAATTCGTTGGATGATGATCTTTATGGTGAGCCTTCAGGGAAAGCTTGTGCTTGTGAAATTACTGGTGTGAGCTATAGTGAGAATTCAACTGTTCTTCACTAGTAGGAGAAAAAAGCAAAACAAATAAGCTGCAAACCAGGGTACAAGCCAGCTCCACGTTTCACCACACCTTGCAATCCACCAAATAAGAGTATTGCTTACATCAATAAAACAATAAACACCACATAGAGTTCAATAGTACTGCAAAGTTAAGGCTAACAAAGTCAGGAACAATAACGTTTAAGTTAAGGTATCTTGAAGTGCATTGTCAGCATCTACAAAGAGCTTATGAGTGTTCACTACAATATTTGTGTATGTGCATAAGACTTGCTGGTGTTATGTACTTACTCGTTAAGTTAAAATCAATGCTGGTATGGTATATATTTACTGAGAAAGTTACAAGTTTGTTCAAAAGAATATATTATGTTTCAGCTTTTTGAAGTCTAGCCATCATTTAGAATAAAGTATCTGTGAGACACGTAAGAAGAAGCACACTAATAAAGCGAGGAAGTTTCTAAAGTCAGAACATCCAACAGATGTTCTGACTGTTGAGGTTACTCAAATTAAAGAAACAGCAAATCCAGCAACATCCAACAGAGTTATTTTGGGTGTTAATAACACCTTTACTTCCACACTCATTCAAGTATGGGTCTCCACAAGCCAGCCTAGTTATGAAGTACTTATATAGGATCTTCTTGACACGCCGAGTGATGCTACCTTCATCTTTGAAGAAATAGCTCAAGTCCTTGACACAAAGAAGGAGTCTTTAAAACTAAAGCTTTCAGCTATGGTATCTTAGAACACAGTTGCACCTTGTCAGAGATTAACTGGTCTACAGGTGAGAGGATTTTATTCAAATAAGAAAATCCATCTGCCAGTGACTTATTCAGAAGAGTTCATTTCAGTTAATGGAACTCACATTCCCATGCCGAAGACTGCAAAGGTATGGCCTCATTTAGTGCACACTGCAAAGAAGATTGCACCTCAACAGGTTTGTGATATTGTGCTCCGAATTGTCTATAATTGCCCTCAAGCTCTCCTTTCTGCAGAAGTTGTGTCTGGCAAAGAAAACCAGCCTTTTGCTCAAAGGACAGATCTGGGCTGTAGCATAGTTCTTGGGTATGAAAATTCCTCTGTCGACTGCAGTGATGCCATTGCAATAATCCATAACATGATAGTAAAAAAAGTAATGCTAAGTCTGCAGTCTTCTCTCAAACTTACGAGTGCAGATCATGAAAATAGTTTCTCCTCCAAATGTGATCAAGGTGCCAGAATCTGACTTCAAGGACAGAGCTGAAGAGGATAGTCACATTACTCAAGAAGATTTTCATTTCCTGGAAAAAAACTACAGAACCTAAACAATGGAGATATGTAACGTCTGAAGATAACCATGCTGATCACACTTCCATTAGCCTCGTGCTCATGGCTTTAAACTGGTTTACAGGCCCAAATTTTTTTTTTTTTTTTTTAAACAATGAACTTCCCTGCGGATATGTTAAGGTGGGAGAGTTACGTAAGGCCCAGGTCCATGACATCCAGGCAACGGAAGAAAGATCATAACTTGTTTGTATCCTAAAGTTTTCTGATTGGACAAGAGTAGTAAAAGCTACTGACAAACTTTAGCAGCAAACCAAGAAAGCCAATGGTCTAAAGCCAAGAAGTAGTGAAGTCATAAGCTTAGAAAAAGAAAGGAGGCAGAGCTTACCATTATCAGAATGGTTCAAGAAGTAGCCTTCTGTGATGATATAAAAAGTCTCAAGCATCAGAAGGAGATGACAAACAATAATAAGGCAAACAAACTTTATAGACTGAATCCTTTTTTATATAAACATGGTATTGTCAGCGTTGGAGGTTGGTTAGTGCGTGCTACATTACATGCTCACATAAATCAGGGATGAGGAATTACTAAAAATTAACTATGATCCAATGGTACCTGGATCCTAGGATGCAGCAATGCAGTTTCATCACACATCTTCAAGTGCACTAAGTGTAGGAAATTAAGAAGATGCTCTGAAGAACAGAAGATGCCAGATCTCCCACAGGGACGTATAGAGACAACTCCTCCCATTACATACTGTGGGAAGGACAGCTTTGGTCCTTTCTGTGTTTATGAAGGAAGAAAGGAGTTAAAACGTTATTGGATTCTATTTACTTGCATGTGTTCCCATGCCTTAAACATAGAGATACTGGATGATTTAACCACAGATGCCTTTATTAATGTTCTACGTACCTTTATTGTGATACGTGGCAGTGTTGGTCAACTTAGATCTGATCAGGGCACTAACTTTGTTGGTGCAAGATGATAATTTATGGATGCATTAAAGAAGATTGATCAAGAACGACTCAAGGAACTAGGCTGTGAGTTTATCATGAAAACCCCATCTGCCAGCCATATTTATTAGATGGTGTTATTATCAGTGTAACTGTACTTTTCAATGTGTTTTGTGACACTTTTTTGTTTTGCAAAACGGTTAACCCGAGCTCTGAGGACTCAGTAATCATTGTAGTGTAAATCATGATTGCATTCAAGCGATCGTGTTTACTTTCAACTCGTAATACCAGCACAATTTAACTTGCACACAAACGATCGCGAAAATTCAATATTGCTTGTGTGTAAATGTTTGTGCTGCACTCGTAATCTGGCCCGAAGTAAGTTTTCTAACTCATTTCTCAGTGATTTTTCTGCATGTTTATGTTAACTTATAAGGTGGCTTATACTGCTACAATTAGCTAGATAATGAATGTTAATAACCTCATATTCAGAATTATTGTTTATGTTAAAGCAGTTATGACATGTGGATAACATTTATATTTAATGTAAAGCATTACTTGCCAGTGTATAAAGTGGCTTGCATTTACGTTTGTGATTTCATGCCATTGCAATCCATGTACAAAGTTTCAAAGAAAAAGCATTATGTTTTATTCTATTTGTTTAGATTCTTTATTTTTAGTTCTTGAGAGAGAGAGAGAGAGAGAGAGAGAGAGAGAGAGAGAGAGAGAGAGAGAGAGAGAGAGAGAGAGAGAGAGAGAGAGAGAGAGAGAGAAAGTGATTCAATATGTAAGTGCACAACTTATACCTTGGGATTATTTGCTCATTGGCTGTTAAAGGCAACCCCACAGCTGTATTGGTGAATAGTGACATACCTCCACAAGTAAGAACTTTTTTTCTCATGATAGGAACATTTTAAAATACAGAGAAAATATGGATTTATTGTCCTTAAAGGGATAGTAAACCCAAATATTTTCTTTCATGATTCAGATAGAGCATGCAATTTTAAGCACATTTCTAATTGACTCCTATTATCAATTCTTCTTTGTTCTCTTGGAATCTTTATTTGAAAAAACAAAAATGTAAGCTTAAGAGCCGGCCCATTTTTGGTTCACAACCAATCAGCAAGAGCAACCTAGGTGTTGAACTAAAAATGGGCCAGCTCCTAGGATTAACATTCCTGCTTTTGAAATAAAGTAACCAAGTGTACAAAAAAAAAATTGCTAATAGGAGTAAAGTAGAAAGTTTCTTAAAATTGCATGCTCTATCTGAATTATGAAAGAAAATATTTGGGTTTACTATCCCTTTAAGCCTGATGACCAGTTAAAAAAAAAAGTCCTTTTAAAGCTGTTTATGTGATCAACAACATAGTACATTCATCCAAAAAGAGCTTCCCTCCCATTTCAGAAGAATTTTCCTGAAAAGTGCATTTGATATCGTTGTAGTGGTGGGTGTGGGTCAAATTCAAAATCTTTTCAAGCCACTTGAGAACACCACAATAACTTGTTTATCAAGCTTTTCAAATGGTTTAGTTTTATAAATCTTGCATAGGGACATTCTGACATCAATATTCCATCTTATGCATGAGAAAACACTGTCCTAGCAGCTTTCTGTTAGATTTAAGCCAATTATCTCTTTGGTTTTGATTTCTCCCCCTGAAATAATTCCTGTGGACTCCATGTAGGTTAATAGAACATAAGCAAAGCTTTCTCAGTTCATGAGCAATATCCTTCATGTATTGTCTTCAAACAATAATAGCCTACATCAATCACTATCCTTAAATGAGGGTTAGCAAACTTATATCTGATCAAGTTCATATAAACTTACTTAAGTGAAATATAATGAATGCCTCTGCCAGGCTGATCTTCCTTACACATCGCTCTACTTCTGCTGCACCTCTCTACCAATCCCTTCACTGGGTTCTTCTAGCCTCCAGAATTAAAGACTCTGACTTTATCTCAGGCCTTGTCTACAGATATTCTCCCTCCTATCCCCTCCGCTGCACTCATGACCTCCTCCTCTTCTCCTTTCTTGTTACCTCCTCAAATTTCCATCTACTGGCCCCTATTTTGTGGAACTCTCTGCCTTGCTCCACAAGACTCTCCCCAAAGTTTTGAAATTTTCGAGCGCTCTTTAAGGACTTTACAGTTCAGGGACACATACATTATTCTCTAACCTTTTCCAACTTCAGTTCCTCTCCTCATTTGTTATCCACTTGTACATCTAAGCCTACAGGCCTAGCTGTTTGTAGATCACCGTCATGAGAGATGATATACAACAATACAACTCTTGGCAGGGCCCTCTACCCACTTGTTCCTTGTAAATGTTACCTTGAATATCATACCTTTGTTTTTAGCGCTGAGGAATCTGTGTGTGATTTTGCTTACTAGCTGGTAGAGTATGTAGAGGGATTGGGGTATCTTTATGCTATTATATTCATTTGCACATTAGTATATATTTTTTTTAATAGTAATAAAATATTTTCTAAGTAGGGGTGGAGCATACAGCTGTAGCAGAAGGATGTGTTTGTGAGGAGCTCCTGATTCTTGCTGAACTTTTAGGGGTTATTGCTTCTTAAAATTTGTTTACTATAGCAGGTTTTTTAGCTGAGGTGTCCTTAAAGACCCCAGGGGAGTTTGTGAGTACATTTCACAAAGTTGGATCTTCCTATGTTCTTCAGCTAAACTGCATGGGCAGTGACCGTGTGGCAGGGAAGCATGCGTTGTAAATTGGTTTACCCATGTTGTTTGGGCTGCCGCACATTACCTCCTCCAAGATTAGAAGAGTCTGGGTTACTGCTGTGAAAAGTGCTGCATTGAATATTACTATTCTCTCCTTTTATTTATAGTGGGGACGCAGAAACTAGAAGAAATATTGTTAATGTTATTTGAAGAGCATTTTCAGAAACTTAATCAGATATTTGATAAGTTTTTTGAAAAACTCTGGAATTTTGTGTGGAACAAAGTACTGGGCCTCACATATTTAATGGAGCTGTCTTTAAGGAATCCCCTGGCTTTGCACCTCTTGAGGTGGGTGATTTATGTGGGCAGTCTGAGCTGGACACTGCCCCAACAAGGAGTCAGAATGCAGAGGCTACATGCGATGCCTATATTGCAATACTGATCCGGTTGGATTGGTTATCAGTGATGCAATAACAGTATGGGGAACTAGCTATGGAAGCGAGATCTTGTTTTCTGCAGTTGATACAGTTTGGCTGTTTGAAATCCCTAGTACATACAGGGTCAGTGACCATATGCCAGCTAAAGATATAGTGACATGCGCCCAGATTGGATATACACCTTATTTGGATAACTGTCGGACTGGCACTACATGGATGAGAAGTCCTGGCAAATGGTATCTTTTCTTACAAGATATGCTATATCACAAAGACCTCCAATTCAAGCTAACTCTCTCTCAATTTAATGTTCTATCTGAATTATGAAAGAAAATATTTGGGTTTACTATCCCTTTAAGCCTGATGACCAGTTAAAAAAAAAAGTCCTTTTAAAGCTGTTTATGTGATCAACAACATAGTACATTCATCCAAAAAGAGCTTCCCTCCCATTTCAGAAGAATTTTCCTGAAAAGTGCATTTGATATCGTTGTAGTGGTGGGTGTGGGTCAAATTCAAAATCTTTTCAAGCCACTTGAGAACACCACAATAACTTGTTTATCAAGCTTTTCAAATGGTTTAGTTTTATAAATCTTGCATAGGGACATTCTGACATCAATATTCCATCTTATGCATGAGAAAACACTGTCCTAGCAGCTTTCTGTTAGATTTAAGCCAATTATCTCTTTGGTTTTGATTTCTCCCCCTGAAATAATTCCTGTGGACTCCATGTAGGTTAATAGAACATAAGCAAAGCTTTCTCAGTTCATGAGCAATATCCTTCATGTATTGTCTTCAAACAATAATAGCCTACATCAATCACTATCCTTAAATGAGGGTTAGCAAACTTATATCTGATCAAGTTCATATAAACTTACTTAAGTGAAATATAATGAATGCCTCTGCCAGGCTGATCTTCCTTACACATCGCTCTACTTCTGCTGCACCTCTCTGCCAATCCCTTCACTGGGTTCTTCTAGCCTCCAGAATTAAAGACTCTGACTTTATCTCAGGCCTTGTCTACAGATATTCTCCCTCCTATCCCCTCCGCTGCACTCATGACCTCCTCCTCTTCTCCTTTCTTGTTACCTCCTCAAATTTCCATCTACTGGCCCCTATTTTGTGGAACTCTCTGCCTTGCTCCACAAGACTCTCCCCAAAGTTTTGAAATTTTCGAGCGCTCTTTAAGGACTTTACAGTTCAGGGACACATACATTATTCTCTAACCTTTTCCAACTTCAGTTCCTCTCCTCATTTGTTATCCACTTGTACATCTAAGCCTACAGGCCTAGCTGTTTGTAGATCACCGTCATGAGAGATGATATACAACAATACAACTCTTGGCAGGGCCCTCTACCCACTTGTTCCTTGTAAATGTTACCTTGAATATCATACCTTTGTTTTTAGCGCTGAGGAATCTGTGTGTGATTTTGCTTACTAGCTGGTAGAGTATGTAGAGGGATTGGGGTATCTTTATGCTATTATATTCATTTGCACATTAGTATATATTTTTTTTAATAGTAATAAAATATTTTCTAAGTAGGGGTGGAGCATACAGCTGTAGCAGAAGGATGTGTTTGTGAGGAGCTCCTGATTCTTGCTGAACTTTTAGGGGTTATTGCTTCTTAAAATTTGTTTACTATAGCAGGTTTTTTAGCTGAGGTGTCCTTAAAGACCCCAGGGGAGTTTGTGAGTACATTTCACAAAGTTGGATCTTCCTATGTTCTTCAGCTAAACTGCATGGGCAGTGACCGTGTGGCAGGGAAGCCTGCGTTGTAAATTGGTTTACCCATGTTGTTTGGGCTGCCGCACATTACCTCCTCCAAGATTAGAAGAGTCTGGGTTACTGCTGTGAAAAGTGCTGCATTGAATATTACTATTCTCTCCTTTTATTTATAGTGGGGACGCAGAAACTAGAAGAAATATTGTTAATGTTATTTGAAGAGCATTTTCAGAAACTTAATCAGATATTTGATAAGTTTTTTGAAAAACTCTGGAATTTTGTGTGGAACAAAGTACTGGGCCTCACATATTTAATGGAGCTGTCTTTAAGGAATCCCCTGGCTTTGCACCTCTTGAGGTGGGTGATTTATGTGGGCAGTCTGAGCTGGACACTGCCCCAACAAGGAGTCAGAATGCAGAGGCTACATGCGATGCCTATATTGCAATACTGATCCGGTTGGATTGGTTATCAGTGATGCAATAACAGTATGGGGAACTAGCTATGGAAGCGAGATCTTGTTTTCTGCAGTTGATACAGTTTGGCTGTTTGAAATCCCTAGTACATACAGGGTCAGTGACCATATGCCAGCTAAAGATATAGTGACATGCGCCCAGATTGGATATACACCTTATTTGGATAACTGTCGGACTGGCACTACATGGATGAGAAGTCCTGGCAAATGGTATCTTTTCTTACAAGATATGCTATATCACAAAGACCTCCAATTCAAGCTAACTCTCTCTCAATTTAATCAATACTGAGATCACGCTCTGGTGACAAACCTCACCATATCAGTGGATCAGTTGAAGATTCCATATGCTCTGAAAAAATTTGACTGTGCCATTAAGACCCATTGTATGCTGTGTCTCCTCAGCAGCAGCAGATGTAGTCATACTGGAGTGGATTAATGGCTATTAAATTTTGCCTGTTTTTGTTATTTTATTTCGTGCTATGTGAGGTTTAGTTTAGAGAAACATCTCAATGAAGACATTTGCATGAGATTTAAAACTTCTTTAATCTAGATGTATCAGCTATTGCTTTTGCAATAGAGGTTATTTTATTCTTAAAGATGCCAAAATTTGATCTTTCATAATGTTCACTTATATATCCTCTGGCTCCTCATAATGTATATTGTAAGAAAATCTTCCTATAACTATCATAGCTAGGCTTATTCTACTATGATAGCTTGTAGTTGAAGGTTCTTTAACATTTACTGATAATAGTTCCTTTTACACTTCTGAGGGCTCAGGTACCCATGTGGCTATGTAGAATTTACATATTCAGCTAGAATTAGGATGGTTTTAATATTGTACTTGCAGTCTATATGCTTCCTTAAGCTTAGTGAGGGGACTAGCGCTATCTAATTATTAAAGGGACAATGAACCCAATTTTTTTCTTTTGTGATTCAGATAGAGCATGCAATTTTAAGCAACTTTCTAATTTACTCTTATTATCAATTTTCTTTGTTCTCTTGTTATCTTTATTTGAAAAAGAAGGCATCTAAGCTAATTTGTTGGTTCAGAACCCTGGACAGCGCTTGTTTATTGGTGGGTGAATTTATCCACCAATCAGCAAGAACAACCCAGGTTGTTCACCAAAAATGGGCCGGCATCTAAACTTACATTTGTGCATTTCAAATAAAGATACCAAGAGACTGAAGAAAATTTGATAATAGGAGTGAATTAGAAAGTTGCTTAAAATTGCATGCTCTATCTGAATCACAAAAGAAATACATTTGGTTCAGTGTTCCTTTAAGTGGCAGCTAAACTAAGCCCATTTCATTCTGGTCCCTTTAACTATATATAGGTTGTAATGCCCATCGGTTGTCCTAACTTTTAGTAAATGACTATAACCTGTCCTTATAGCAATTAGTTAAGAAATCTTTGCACTTTCAATGCTATCTTAAACACCTAACCTATTTCAGATAGCTACTCCGATTATGAGATGTTGCATAAATTTATATTTAACAGTATATCTTGTTATATTGGCAATTTCATTTTCTGAAACTATTTCACCTAAGCTAGAGTAGTTTGCATGTTCGAATTTCAATATTCCTGTTATTGTGCTCCTGAGCTCCACTATTCCTGTAGTCAAAACAGTTTATGTTTGCGCTCATTTGTCAACATTTCACAGTAATTATGAACAGGATGTGTTCGCTGATTTTGGTGTCATTGCAGTATCTTATTTACACCCTGTACAAAATTATTATGCCAATGATATCTTTCTAATTTACCTAAATAATTGATGTAAACAACAGTCAGCATAATTCTCATGTTATCAACTATTAAGAGTACAATTCAAATTTTATTGAACAAACCTCCTAATGATAACAGTATTTTTTAAAAAAAATAAAAAACTTACAATGCACTGTTCCAAATTATTATGCACAGTAAGTTTCAAAGCACTTTATAGGTTGTAAAGAACTGAACATTGTCATTTGTTGTGTTTGCAGCATATTTACTGAAATCAAAAGCTATTTCAATCAAACCTTGAACAACATTTTAACTTTTTAAACATTTTAACAGGTCATGTTACATTTTAGGACCCCTTATTTGATAGCAGCTTCACAAGTCTTGCATCCATTGAACGTGTGAGTTTTTGGACAGTTACTGCTTGAATTTGTTTGAAAGATGTCAGAATAGCCTCCCAGAGCTGCTGTTTGGATGTAAACTGCCTCCCACCCTCATAGATCTTTTGCTTGAAGATGCTCCAAAGGTTCTCAATAGGATTGAGGTTAGGGGAGGATGGAGGTCACACCATGACTTTCTCTCCTTTTATCCCCATAACAGCTATTAATGCAGAGGTATTCTTTGCAGCATGAGATGGTGCATTGTCATGCATGAAGATGGTTTTATTACAGAAAGCATAGTTCTTCCTTCTGTACCAGGGAAGGAAGTGGTCAGTCAAGGACTCCACATACTTTGCAGAGGTCATCTTTACACCTTCAGGGACCCTAAAGGGGCCGACCAGCTCTCTTCCCATGATTCCGGCCCAAAACATGACTCCACCACCGCCTTGCTGACGTTGCAGCCTTGTTGGAACAGGGTGGCCGGCCACCAACCATCCACTACTCCATCCATCTGGACCATCCAGGGTTGCACGGCACTCATCAGTGAGCAGGACTGTTTGAAAATTAGTCTTCATGTATTTTTCTGCCCAATGCAGCCGTTTCTGCTTGTGAGCATTGGTTAGTGGTGGCCGAATGGAAGGTTTATGCACCAGCAGCTTCAAATATCTGTTTGCTGCTATGTAATGGTATTTTAGCAGCTGATCTCTTGATCCGATGCATGGATCTGGCAGAAATCTTCCTCATTGTGCCTTTATCTGCACCAACCCGTCTGTGCTTTAAATCAGCCACAAATCTCTTAATAGTGCGATGATCACGCTTAAGTTTTCGTGAAATATCTAATGTTTTCATACCGCATCCAAGGCATTGAACTATTTCACTCTTTTCGGCAGCAGAGAGATCCTTTTTCTTCCCCATATTGCTTGAAAATGGTGCTCTGCTTAATAATGTGGAACACCCTCCTTTAGTAGTTTTTCCTTTAATTGGGCTCACCTGGCAATCTAATTATCACAGGTGTCCGAGATTGTTTTCAGTGATCAAAAGAGCCCTGAGACACAATGCCATCCATGAGTTAAACTGAAAAAAAAAAAAATGTAATCTTTGTGACACTGAAATAGAATTTGCATAATAATTTGGAACAGGGTGTAGAGCTCTTTACTATAACCCTGGGGAAAGGAGCTATTTGATGACTTGTAGCAATCTACAGGAAAGTAGTTATATGGGCAAATACTTATCTGAAAGTCATACTCTTGTTAAAGGGACATTAAACACTTTGAGATGGTAATATACAATGATAAATCATATAAATAAATAAAAAGTCTGCAATATACTTTCATTATTTATTTTGTCCCATTTTCCTGTAATTCCATTCTGAAATTTTGATCTTTTCAGTTCCTGTTAGAAATGGAAGTGCAGAACTCTGTTATATTCCACACAGCCATTGGCTGCACACTCTAGTGACCTATTTATAACTGTCCCTAATTGGCCACAGCAAAGAAGGTAACCTCAGTTACAACATGGCAGCTCCCATTGTTTTATAGACACTAAGGGGCCAATTTATCAAGCTCCGTATGGAGCTTGATGCCCCTGCTTTTGAGCGAGCCTTCAGTCTAGCGGCCGATGGATCGCGAATCTGCAGGGGGCGGCATTGCACAAGCAATTCACAAGAACTGCTTGTGCAATGATAAATGCAGACAGCGTATGCTGTCGGCATTTATCGATGTGTGGCAGACATGATGCGCTACATCGTATCATGTACGTCCGCTCTATGATAAATTGGCCCCCTAAACTTTACACTTATTTTGTCAATATTTAAACAGCTAATGAAACATTAAAAAATATATCTACATTTTATTCTTAGACTAATCTTTTCTTTGAATGCATCATTCTAGCTAGCATTTATTTTGTGTTTAATGTCCCGTTAAAGGGCCATAATACCCAAATGTTTAAACACTTGAAAGTGATGCAGCATAGCTGTAAAAAGCTGATTAGAAAATATCACCTGAACATCTCTATGTAAAAAAGAAAGATATTTTACCTCAAAAGTTCCTCAGTAGCCACCTCCCATTGTAAAGGATTTCTAAGCAGCATATTAGTGTGTCTGTCCCGGGACAACTGAAAGGATGAGCTTCGTGCACTCTCATATTATTTCACCAATCAGGTAAAGGAAGCTTACTATGAAATCTCATGAGAGTTAAGTCAAATCTCATGAGATCACAGTAAGAGTTCATGACCTAAGCACTGCTGATGCTGATTGGCTACTGTTCATTTCTTCATTTTTTTTATTTTTTTACCTGCAGCTGGGAGCAGCTGAGTATAACTTTTTACACAGAACTTACTCTGGTGAGCTGAGGAAATTGTGAGGTAAAATATCTTCCTTTTTTACATAGAGATACTCAGGTGATATTTTCCTGTCAGCTTTTTACAGTTATACTGCGTCAGTTTCAAGTGATTTAGCATATGAGTATTATGTCCCTTTAAGCTTTACTTAGAATCCAATGCTAGCTCCATGTTTACATGTATGAATATTCTATTTGTTTCAATAATACTTTTCTATGTCTAAATATCAATATAATTAAGATACCCCACTGCCATTCCTTCTTATGAAGGCCCACAAGTTGCCTTCTATGTATGTAATGGTCCTATCATCCATTATTTGGTCTGGGTGAGAGGTCCGAAAGTGACGTCCTTTCCCTTAGGAGGTGAGAAAAACAAGGGCTGTCCTTCCATATACTTGTTCTCGCATTGCAGGTACACTTTGGACAATTAAATTTGGGACTTTATGGTTACTTGGGAGTTTGTCACATGTTCTAATAATTGTGTAATTTTATCCTTAATCCTTTACAATTTTTGTTTGATTTGATGCAGGGATACAATTTATTGAATTAGATTTTGTTCTGCTGCTTTGATAGGGTTTATCCTGTGCACACAGGATTTTGGATTTTTGCTTCTTTTGAGGTGGTGCTTTAACATATATATTTTTGTGGACTTGTAATTAGGGATGGGCGAATGTGTTTATATTCAAATTCGAATGTTAGAACGAATGCTATTGTAGAAATTCGATTTACATAATAGAATGTTAAGAACGAATATTCTTAAAAATTCTATTATCAAATGTTATTTACAGTTTTCGAAATTCGAATTTGAATGTCACATTCGAATTCGAATATTACATTTAAAAAACACAGTATTAGACTAGAAATACTATTTCAAATTCGAATGTGACATTCGAATTCAAATGTGACATTCGAATTCGAATATTACATTTAAAAAACACAGTATTAGACTAGAAATACTATTTCGAATTCGAATGTGAAATTCGAATTTGAATGTGACATTCGAATTCGAATGTGAAATTCGAATTCGAATGTCACATTCGAAATCGAATATTACATTTAAAAAACACAGTATTAGACTAGAAATACTATTTCGAATTCGAATGTGACATTCAAATTCGAATGTCACATTCGAATTCGAATATTACATTTAAAAAACACAGTATTAGACTAGATATACTATTTAGAATTTGAATGTGACATTTGAATTCGAATATTACATTTAAAATACACAGTATTAGACTATAAATACTATTTCGAATTCGAACGTGACATTCAAATTCGAATATTACATTTAAAAAACACAGTATTAGACTAGATATACTATTTAGAATTCGAATGTGACATTTGAATTCGAATATTACATTTAAAATACACAGTATTAGACAGGGACGTGCACTCATAAGAGGCAGGGGAGGCAATGCCTACCCTGCCATATGTGGCCAAAGCTTAATTAAATTTTAATTAAAACAAAAAAAAAGTCCCAAAAAAAATATTTCCCCCCATGTAATGCTATGGAGAGGCAGGTACAGGAACGCTTCTCTCCATTACAGTACATGGGTCAAAGGAAAAGCTGTGCTGCAGCGCCACCTGTGTTCTGTCAATATATTAGCAGCAAAAATTGGGACCAATAGGAGGCACCCCTCTTGATGCCTCCTAGCAGGTGAAGGATATATAAATTAATGAGGAGGATGCAGTGAGCAGGGTCATGTGACACAAATGGAAGCTGAGGATACCTAAGAACAGATGACACCAAGCAGAAGAGTAAAGTAGTATTCTACATCTCTTGTGATTCACAAATTGTGTTCAGATGCAGCTCATTAACAGGGGGGACAGTAAGTGAGCATAACCCAATACTGACAGGAAGTCAAAGGGTCAATTCAAATTTAAATCCATAATTTAAAACCCAGAGTTTGAAGTTAAGTGTGCAGTGTCCACATTATTTAAATTAAAGTTTTTGACATTGAATATTGCTTCGCCTCCCTTTTTCATGGTTATTTGATTTAATTAGGTACAAACTCTATATATGTTATGTCTGTTCAGTCAGAGGATGCAGTATCTATTTTTATTTTTCTCTGTGTCTCCATTTATTTAAAGACTGCTGTTAACTTGTAATTCACAAAGCAATTGAAAGCTGTTGCACTGTGTTTTTAATATGTGCTGCTTTTATACAAGTTTATATTAATAAAAAGGAGATAATGAGTCATTCAAAAAATATATGTAATTATTACAGTTAAATGTTTTTAGAAATAATGCCACTGTAAAGTAACCGGTTAAACACATAGTCAAAGGGAGACATTTAAAATTAAACTTTCATGATTGAGGTAGAGCATGCTATTTTAATAGACTTTTCTAGTTATTTATATTTTAAGAATTAGCATCAACTGTTACTGGCCCTATGTCAGCAAATCAAATTAGTTTTTGAAAGGAACATGAAAGTCATAATTACATTTCCAGCATTCAGATAGAAATTGCACACAAAAAATAAATAAATAAACTTTCTATTTTACTTTCATTATTATGTACTTAATTCTTTTGGTATCCTTTGGTGTCCTTTGTTGAAGACCATACTAAGTGGGATGTGCACGTGCGTTTCTTGAACACCATATTGCAGCAGCAGCTATGTTGGCAGTATTGATAACTTGTCCTTTGTGTAAAATTTGTATGGTAAATTATTTCTATTTTTACAATACAGTAGTGAGTAGAGAAGAGATTGTGTATCATTCTAATTGCTTAGTAACTGGCACTGTGCCACAGAATTGTGTGAGTGTGTATGTGAGCAGAGTGTGTGTGGGTGTCAGTGAGCAGAGTATGTGTGCTTTATTCTCCAGGTAATCAATACATTTCCAATGAGCTGGTGCTTTAGTGCAGTGTTTCTCAACAATGGTCCTCAAGTACCCCCAACAAGCCAAGTTTTCATTATAGCTGAATCAGTGCACAGGTGAAGTAATTAGCTGATCAGTAACTCAATGGTTACTAACTTGCTCTCACCCATCACCTGATTATGTCACCTGTGCACTGGTTTAGCTATCATTTAAACCTGCCCTGTTGGGGGTATTTGCGGCCCTCTGTACATGTGTTTCTCCGTTGTATCATATCTAGTGCCTCACCAGCCTCTGACCTCACTGCACGTCACTGGTATTAGACTATTAATACTATTTCGAATTCGAACGTGACATTCAAATTCGAATATTACATTTAAAAAACACAGTATTAGACTAGAAATACTATTTCGAATTCGAGTGTGAAATTCGAATTTGAATGCGACATTCGAATTCGAATGGGAAATTCGAATTTGAATGTCACATTCGAATTCAAATATTACATTTAAAAAACACAGTATTAGACTAGAAATACTATTTCAAATTCGAATGTGACATTCGAATTCAAATGTGACATTCGAATTCGAATATTACATTTAAAAAACACAGTATTAGACTAGAAATACTATTTCGAATTCGAATGTGAAATTCGAATTTGAATGTGACATTCGAATTCGAATGTGAAATTCGAATTCGAATGTCACATTCGAAATCGAATATTACATTTAAAAAACACAGTATTAGACTAGAAATACTATTTCGAATTCGAATGTGACATTCAAATTCGAATGTCACATTCGAATTCGAATATTACATTTAAAAAACACAGTATTAGACTAGATATACTATTTAGAATTTGAATGTGACATTTGAATTCGAATATTACATTTAAAATACACAGTATTAGACTATAAATACTATTTCGAATTCGAACGTGACATTCAAATTCGAATATTACATTTAAAAAACACAGTATTAGACTAGAAATACTATTTCGAATTCGAGTGTGAAATTTGAATTTGAATGTGACATTCGAATTCGAATGGGAAATTCGAATTTGAATGTCACATTCGAATTCAAATATTACATTTAAAAAACACAGTATTAGACTAGAAATACTATTTTGAATTCGAATGTGACATTCGAATTCGAATGTCACATTCGAATTCGAATATTACATTTAAAAAATACAGTATTAGACTAGAAATACTATTTCGAATTCAAATGTGACATTCCAATTCGAATATTACATTTCTTAAACACAGTTGTAGAGTACAAATACTATTTTGAATTTGAATCTTACCTTCGAATTTGAATGTCACATTCGAATTCGAATATTACATTTTGAAAATTGAATGAATACATAGCTAAACATTCTATTATTCAAACAAATATTTTTGAATTTTATTGAAAAATTAAAAAACGAAAATTCAAAAATAGAATGTTAGAATTTTATATAAACATTCGAAATTCGATTCGAACAAATGTATCAAAATTAATTTTAAATTTCGAATTTTTGGAAACATTCGCCCATCCCTACTTGTAATACAAAAACACATGCATAATTACCTAATGACAAATTACTGATGCCTGTTTTCTGCTTAGTGGTGCTGAAGGCCACATCCCTTTGGTCAGACAATTTGAAAGGCCCTAATGTTTAGATTAATGCTTTCATTTTTAGAAAAAACATAATATGAGATGTAATCAATGGAAAATTTGTTTTTATAATCCTTATATACAGTATAAAGAAAAATAAACAACAACCGAGCAGAAACTAATTAAAAAGAACAAATTCACCAATACAATTAGCATCACAGCATTCCAGAAAATTTTTAAAGGGATAGGTTTCCATTTATTAAGCAGCGGATGTTGCTTCGGAGCCCTATCATTTCAGACAAGGCAGTGTATTTAAATATAATTTGTGCAATAAAAATTTAACTTTTTTAATACCGGCTAATTTTAGCTTAATATTGGCTAAAATTTTAGCTGGTTGGTTAGTAAAATCAGCCTTGGGTGATGGACCTGCTAAAAAGGTCCAGAGGAGAACACTGGATAGGATATTGATTGAATGTGATCTGTAAATCTGCAGGAAATAAGGTTAACTTCAATGTAGTAAAGTAACAAACGTACATATATGTTTGAAGATCTACTTTGCAAATATGATGCATTTCTTAAAAAGAGATCTAAACCATAAAAAAAATAAAAATAAACATTGAAATGTATTGAATAAAAACAGACTACATTCCACTTTTAAATTTGTAGAGTTGACCAAAATGATCTTAATAAGGAAAGATCAAGAGGGCTTCTACAATGATCGAATCATCTTCAAATCTATTTTGTCTAGGTATCATGTGTACTGTTAGTCTGTAACTTACAGTGAACAGGATCTCTTAGCTATCAAAGAATTAATAAAAAAAAAGGTTTTGCCTCTCTAGTCTGCAGAGATATTTTTCATACTTTTAATTAAAGGGGCATTAAAGGGACATAATACTCATATGCTAAATCACTTGAAACTGATGCAGCATAACTGTAAAAAGCTGACAGGAAAATATCACCTGAGCATCTCTATGTAAAAAAGGAAGATATTTTACCTCACAATTTCCTCAGCTCAGCAGGGTAAGTTCTGTGTAAAAAGTTATACTCAGCTGCAGGTAAAAAAAAATGAAGAAATGAACAGCAGCCAATCAGCATCAGCAGTGCTGAGGGCATGAACTGTTTTACTGTGATCTCATGAGATTTCACTTTACTCTCATGATATTTCATTGTAAACTTCCGTACACTGAATAGGGAAATAAGATGAGTGTACACGTAAGCTCGCTCCTACCACTGTCCCGGGACAGACATACTGATTTGTTGCTTAGAAGTCCTTTACAATGGGATGTGGCTACTGAGGAACTTTTGAGGTAAAATATCTTTCTTTTTTACATAGAGATGTTGAGGTGATATTTTCTAGTCAGCTTTTTACAGCTATGCTGCATCATTTTGAAGTGTTTAAACATTTGGGTATTATGGTCTTTTAAAGACAAAATTACATTTTAATGATTCAGTAGCCAACTTACCAGTTTACATCTATTATCTCTTGGTAGTCTTTGTTAAAAAGCATACCTATGTAGGCTCAGGAGCAGCAATGAACTACTGGAAGCTAGCTGATAATTGGTGGCTGCACATATAATATGCCTCTTGTCATTGGCTTACCCCATGTTTCCATCAAGCTATCAGTAGATCATTGCTGCTCCTTCAAAAAAAGATACCAAGAAAATGAAGCAAAACATTTGATTAAATAAATAAATTGGACATTTGTTAAAAATAGTATGCCCTATCCTATCAGAATCATGAGAGAAACATGTTTAGTTTCATGTCCTTTGAACAAACCTAAACATATCAAGAATATATACTATGCTGGGAATTACTTCAGGAAAAAAATCTCACACGGCTGGCACACAACTTTCTAGAAATCTTTTTCTTTCTGAAAATGTAATTTCTTTCATGTAATTGGCAAGAGTCCATGAGCTAGTGACATATGGGATATACAATCCTACCAGGAGGGGCAAAGTTTCCCAAACCTCAAAATGCCTATAAATACACCCCTCACCATACCCACAATTCAGTTTTACAAACTTTGCCTCCTATGGAGGTGGTGAAGTAAGTTTGTGCTAAGATTTCTACGTTGATATGCGCTTCTCAGCATTGTTGAAGCCCGATTCCTCTCAGAGTACAGCGAATGTCAGAGGGACGTGAAGGGAGTATCACTTATTTGAATACGATGATTTCCCTAACGGGGGTCTATTTCATAGGTTCTCTGTTATCGGTCGTAGAGATTCATCTCCTACCTCCCTTTTCAGATCGACGATATACTCTCAATTTACCATTACCTCTACTAATAACTGTTTTAGTACTGGTTTGGCTATCTGCTATATGTGGATAAGTGTCTTTTGGTAAGTATGTTTTGATTACTTAAGACACTCTCAGCTATGGTTTGGCACTTTATGAATTTATATAAAGTTCTAAATATATGTATTGTACTTATATTTGCCATGAGTCAGGTTCATGTATTTCCTTCTGCAGACTGTCAGTTTCATATTTGGGAATGTAAACATTTTTAAGAAATTTATTTCTTACCTGGGGTTTAGTCTTTTTTCAATTGACTACTTCTTGCAATTGCGGGTATTAGGCCCCCGGGTGCGTCAAATGCTAAACTTTATTGCGTCATTCTTGGCGCGAAAAAATTTTGGCGCGAAAAAGTACTTTTATGACGCAACTTCGTCATTTCCGGCATCATACGTGACGCCGAGACCTTTCACATGGCGGCGTCATTAGTGACACAAGTGTGTCATTTCCGGTCATTTTTGGCGCCAAAAAAAGAGAGTTTACGTTGTGGGTCATACTTGGCGCCAAACTTTTTTCATTATTTCAATACCCCTTGTTTGTTTGCCTCTTGCCTTTTGTTTTCAGAGGCCTATGCTATTGCATTTTTTCCCATTCCTGAAACTGTCATATAAGGAAATAGATAATTTTGCTTTATATGTTGTTTTTTCTCTTACATTGTGCAAGATGTCCCAATCTGATCCTGTCTCAGAAGTTTCTGCTGGAACATTGCTGCCTGACATCGGTTCTACCAAAGCTAAGTGCATTTGTTGTAAAATTGTAGAAATTATTCCACCGAATGTCATTTGTAATAGTTGTCATGATAAACTTTTACATGCAGATAGTGTTTCCATCAGTAATAGTACATTGCCAGTTGCAGTTCCTTCAACTTCTAATGTGCATGATATACCTGTAAATTTTAAAGAATTTGTTTCTGATTCTATTATGAAGGCTTTGTCTGCATTTCCACCTTCTAATAAACATAAAAGGTCTTTTAAAACTTCTCATTTAGCTGATGAAATTTCAAATGACCAACAACATAATAATTCATCCTCTTCTGATGAGGATCTATCTGAAACAGAAGATCCTTCCTCAGACATTGACACTGACAAATCTACTTATTTATTTAAAATAGAGTATATGCGTTCTTTATTAAAAGAAGTGTTAATTACTTTGGATATTGAGGTAACCAGTCCTATTGACGTTCAGTCTAATAAACGTTTAAATGCTGTTTTTAAACCTCCTGTGGTTTCCCCAGGGGTTTTTCCCATTCCTGAGGCTATTTCTGATATGATTTCTATGGAATGGAATAAGCTAGGTACTTCTTTAATTCCTTCTTCAAGGTTTAAAAAATTGTATCCTTTACCAGCAAAATCTATAGAGTTTTTGGAAAAAATCCCCAAAGTTGATGGGGCTATTTCTACTCTTGCTAAACGTACCACTATTCCTATGGAAGATAGCACTTCCTTTAAGGATCCTTTAGATAGGAAGCTTGAATCTTATCTAAGGAAGGCCTATTTATATTCAGGTCATCTTCTCAGACCTGCTATTTCTTTGGCTGATGTTGCGGCTGCATCAACTTTCTGGTTGGAAAATTTAGCGCAACACAAATTGGATTCTGACATATCTAGCGTTGTTCGCTTACTGCAACATGCTAATCATTTTATTTGTGATGCCATTTTTGATATTATCAAAATTGATGTTAAATCCATGTCTTTAGCTGTTTTAGCTAGAAGGGCATTGTGGCTTAAATCTTGGAATGCTGATATGACATCTAAATCTAGATTACTATCTCTTTCTTTCGAAGGTAATAATTTATTTGGTTCTCAGTTGGATTCTATTATTTCAACTATCACTGGGGAAAAAGGAGTTTTTTTGCCTCAGGATAAAAAACCTAAGGGTAAATCTAAGGCTTCTAACCGTTTTCGTTCCTTTCGTCAGAATAAGGAACAAAAACTCAATCCTCCCCCCAAGGAATCCGCTTCCAATTGGAAGCCTTCCTCAAATTGGAATAAATCCAAGCCATTTAGGAAACCAAAGTCAGCCCCTAAATCCGCATGAAGGTGCGGCCCTCATGCCAGTTCAGCTGGTAGGGGGCAGATTAAGGTTTTTCAAGGATTTTTGGATAAAATCTGTCCAAAATCATTGGATTCAGAGCATTGTCTCTCAAGGGTATCGAATAGGATTCAGAGTAAGACCTCCTGTGAGAAGATTTTTTCTCTCACGCATCCCTGTAAATCCAGTAAAAGCTCAGGCTTTTCTGAAGTGTGTTTCAGACCTGGAGTCTTCAGGGGTAATCATGCCAGTTCCTCCTCAGGAACAAGGTTTGGGGTTTTATTCAAACCTATTCATTGTACCAAAGAAAGAAAATTTATTCAGACCAGTTCTGGATCTAAAAATGTTGAATCGTTATGTAAGAGTACCAACTTTCAAGATGGTGACTATAAGGACTATTCTGCCTTTTGTTCAGCGAGGACATTATATGTCCACAATAGACTTGCAGGATGCATACCTTCATATTCCGATTCATCCAGAACACTTTCAGTTTCTGAGATTCTCTTTTCTAGACAAGCATAACCAATTTGTTGCTCTTCCATTTGGCCTAGCAACAGCTCCAAGAATCTTTTCAAAGGTTCTGGGTGCCCTACTATCTGTAATCAGAGAACAGGGTATTGCAGTGTTTCCTTATTTGGACGATATCTTGGTACTAGCTCAGTCTTTACATACCTCAGAATCTCACATGAATCAACTAGTGTTGTTTCTTTGGAAACATGGTTGGAGGATCAATTTACCAAAAAGTTTCTTGATTCCTCAGACAAGGGTCACCTTTTTTAGGCTTCCAGATAGATTCAGTTTCCATGACTCTGTCTCTAACAGACAAGAGACGTTTAAATTGGTCGCAGCATGCCGGCTCCTTCAGTCTCAGTCATTCCCTTCAGTGGCTATGTGCATGGAAGTTTTAGGTCTCATGACTGCAGCATCGGACGCGATCCCCTTTGCTCATTTTCACATGAGACCTCTACAGCTTTGTATGTTGAATCAATGGTGCAGGGATTATACAAAGATATCACAATTAATATCCTTGAATCCAAATGTACGACACTCTCTGACATGGTGGATAGATCACCATCATTTGGTTCAAGGGGCTTCTTTTGTTCGCCCAACCTGGACTGTGATCTCAACAGATGCAAGTCTTTCAGGTTGGGGAGCTGTTTGGGGATCTCTGACAGCACAAGGGGTTTGGAAATCTCAAGAGGCGAGATTACCAATAAATATTTTAGAACTCCGTACAATTCTCAGGGCTCTTCAGTTCTGGCCTCTGCTAAAGAGAGAACCGTTCATTTGTTTTCAGACAGATAATATCACAACTGTGGCTTATGTCAATCATCAGGGTGGGACTCACAGTCCTCAAGCTATGAAAGAAGTATCTCGGATACTTGCCTGGGCAGAATCCAGCTCCTGTCTAATCTCTGCGGTGCATATCCCAGGTGTAGACAATTGGGAGGTGGATTATCTCAGCCGCCAGACTTTACATCCAGGGGAGTGGTCTCTCCATCCAGATGTGTTTTCTCAGATTGTTCAGATGTGTGGGCTTCCAGAGATAGATCTCATGGCCTCTCATCTAAACAAGAAACTTCCCAGATACCTGTCCAGGTCCAGGGATGTTCAGGCGGAAGCAGTGGATGCGCTGACACTTCCTTGGTGTTATCATCCTGCTTACATCTTCCCGCCTCTAGTTCTCCTTCCAAGAGTGATCTCCAAAATCATCATGGAACAGTCTTTTGTGTTGCTGGTGGCTCCAGCATGGCCACACAGGTTTTGGTATGCGGATCTGGATTGGATGTCCAGTTGCCCGCCTTGGCCACTTCCGTTACGGCTGGACCTACTTTCTCAAGGTCCGTTTTTCCATCAGGATCTACAAGCTTACAAGCTCGTAAATCTGTCTCTAGAAAGATTTATTATAGAGTTTGGAAGACTTACATTTCATGGTGTTTTTCTCATAAATTCTCCTGGCATTCTTTTAGAATTCCTAGAATTTTACAGTTCCTTCAGGATGGTTTGGATAAGGGTTTGTCTGCAAGTTCCTTGAAAGGACAAATCTCCGCTCTTTCTGTTTTATTTCACAGAAATATTGCTATACTTCCTGATATTCACTGTTTTGTACAGGCTTTAGTTCATATTAAACCTGTCATTAAATCAATTTCTTCTCCTTGGAGTCTTAATTTGGTTATGAAGGCTTTACAGGCTCCTCCATTTGAGCCTATGCATTCTTTGGACATTAAACTACTTTCTTGGAAAGTGTTGTTCGTTTTCGCTATCTCTTCTGCTAGAAGAGTTTCTGAGCTATCTGCTCTTTCTTGTGAGTCTCCTTTTCTGATTTTTCATCAGGATAAGGCAGTTTTACGGACTTCTTTTCAATTTTTACCTAAGGTTATGAATTCTAACAACATTAGTAGAGAAATTGTTGTCCCTTCCTTATGTCCCAATCCTAAGAATTCTTTGGAGAGATCCTTACATTCTTTGGATGTGGTAAGAGCTTTGAAATATTATGTGGAAGCTACTAAATATTTCAGGAAGACTTCCAGTCTATTTGTTTTATTTTCTCATCCTAGGAAATGTCAGAAGGCTTCTGTTATTTCCTTGGCTTCTTGCTTGAAACTTTTGATTCATCAAGCTCATTTGGAGTCGGGTCAGGTCCCGCCTCAGAGAATTACAGCTCATTCTACTAGATCAGTCTCCACTTTGTGGGCTTTTAAGAATGAAGCTTCAGTTGATCAGATTTGCAAAGCGGCAACTTGGTCCTCTTTGCATACATTTACTAAATTCTACCGTTTTGATGTATTTGCTTCTTCGGAAGCAGTTTTTGGTAGAAAAGTTCTTCAGGCAGCTGTTTCAGTTTGATTCTTCTGCTTTTTGATTTAAGTTTTTTCTTTCAAAAATGAAAATAAACTTATTTTTTTGGGATGTGGATTAATTTTTTTCAGCAAAATGTGGCTGTTTTTATTTTTTATTCCCTCCCTCTCTAGTGACTCTTGAGTGGAAGACTTCACATCTTGGGTATTGATATCCCATATGTCACTAGCTCATGGACTCTTGCCAATTACATGAAAGAAAACATAATGTATGTAAGAACTTACCTGATAAATTCATTTCTTTCATATTGGCAAGAGTCCATGAGGCCCACACTTTTTATGGTGGTTATGATTTTTTGTATAAAGCACAATTATTTCCAAATTTCCCACTGCTTGGCTATTCGTTAAACTGAATTGTGGGTGTGGTGAGGGGTGTATTTATAGGCATTTTGAGGTTTGGGAAACTTTGCCCCTCCTGGTAGGATTGTATATCCCATATGTCACTAGCTCAGGGACTCTTGCCAATATGAAAGAAACAAATTTATCAGGTAAGTTCTTACATAAATTATGTTTTATTGCTGCTTCCTTCTGGGACATTTGCCCTAGACAAGCAATTAAATGTAACCCTCCTTCCTGTCTTCCTATCCTATCCTTGACACACATCCTATTTCCAGGATGTGTGTCAATTGTCTTTATGCATTACATTACATGCAAAGACTGTAAACGCTGAGGAGAATATACAGAATATGAAGTATATCTATCTGCATGTGTGTATAAATAATAAGAAAATAAATAATAACTTAATAAATAACTGTGAGTTCTGGGCAGGATTAAGGAGCTAATTTTTTTAAAACTTTATTTAAAAGCACAGTGTACAGTACCATTACAGATAGCTGTTTGGGAGAGATCAGGTAGGGATAAGGAAGTGGGAGGTGCCAGGTGGGAGGGTAAACTCTACACTACAGCTAAAATTAACCTTACAAGCTACCTGATTAACCCCTTTACTCCTGGGAATATTGAAAGTGCTGTGTGCAACTGCAATTTGCATCATTCTAACTACCAAACAACAATGGTAAAGCCATGTATGTCTTAAATTTCTGAACAAATGGGATCCCAGAGAAGCTCTTACAATCATTTGTGTCATGATTGCACAAGCAGTATGTAAATAATTTCAGCGAGAAACTCAAAGTTTGTTAAAAGTTAAAAATTATTTTTTTCTCTGAAATTCCCGGTAGTGAAAAGGTTAAAGGGACAATAAATTAAAAAATAAACTTTGATGATTTAGATGGATTGTGCAATTTTAAACAACTTTCCAATTTACTTCTATTATCAAATTTGTTTCATTCTACTTGTATCATTTTTAGGAATAAATCTATATAGGCTCATAAGAGCTCAGGAGCATGCATGTGTCTTTGGTACTATGGCAACAGTGTTTTGCAACAGTGTTTGCAGCAGTGTTAAACATTGTTAGTACTTTGGCTGGTATTGTCAATGTATTGTTCTAGTGATCACATTCATAAAATGCCTTTTTCATTAAAAACCCTGAAGCTCAAAATCTTCATCCCAAAAAATGTAAAATAGTTATCTGTTTAAATAATCTTCTGATTTTCTAATAGAAAAACGAAATGTGCACAATCGATAAAAAGAAAACAAAACAATGATTGTAAGGCTTTTGTGATTACATCACATGGTAAATGGTATATACATGAACTTATACCTTTTAATAGAGTGTAGTGATGCTAATACGTGACATGTGCGCAGTAAACCTATAATACTCTAAAGCCATAGAGATACGGGTGCCGGGTCAGAAACATTGGACTGACAAGGGTCAGATAAGTCGCCTCCTTTTTTTGTAATCTTCCATGTTTGAAGATTTTTGGAGAGCTCCATCCTTTACCGGAGGATTTGAGGATATAGCCAGAAATTTTGATTATGAGAAAGAAACGTCCAGCTCAACATTTACATTAGAAAAGTCTATTTTAAATAGGTATTTTGAGAAATAGTTTGTTGAATAATAGTTGTCATATTTACCCTTGTTTTGAGGTTTATTAATGTGTCATTGTTTTGATATAAATAAAACAAGAACAACATTGTAAAGATCAGTTATGTACATGTATTGTGCAGTCCACAGGATGTGATCAGACAGACCCCAGGCAACACAGTTGGGGATGTATTTAATTGGCAGGAGGGAAGTGGAACTGTACGTGCAGGGTCAGAAGCTGTGGACTGACAAGAGTCTTAATTGTATCTGTTAAAATGATTGCGTTCTTCAGATTCATACATTGCATTGATCCAATTATGGCTTTAATTGCATTATCTCTACAATTGGAGAACAGTATGGGTTTGCATTGCCTCCTAATACAAGGATCTGTCTGTTGGTGTCTCTGACTCTCACATTCGGTCACTAAATCCTTTTCAGACTCCACAATTGTCTGCTTTCTCTTGAGCTGATTTATATGGCTAATGGCAGAGGTGTTCCTTGTTTGCTGATGAGACAAAGGCTTTGCTCTTTCCTTTAAATAATTTAGCTTGTCCTCAGTTTACTTTTACTTTTACTTTTTTCTGCCACAACCTTCTCCTTCACAAGTTGAGTTTCCTTCATGGCACAAACCTCCCTTTTTCTTACTCTTTATTTTTGATGTTGTAGTCAACGAATTTATAGTTTATTGCCTTTTAATACATACTTCTTTCTCATTAATATCATGTACATTTGGGAGTTGCATGCTAACAGAGAGTATTGACTCCTTCCATTTCCTCTGAATTCACTCTCTGTAAACTTCTGATTTGACACAAACTCCATACTGAAAACTTTCTGGTTACTGCTATCCCGTAACAGCAGACCTTTGTTTGTCTTTGTGATTCCAAATTGGATTTCTGCTACCCTATACAGGTTAGCTGTTATGATAGCCGATGCTGATTTGCACAAAGCAGCCTGAGATGGTTTTGGTAAAGAATTGCATATGGCACCAGCATTCCAGCTTTTGATGTGATAACCGAATTTTGTCCAGTTCTTCAGCTAAATAGACAAAAATAGATGTTAGTGAGATTACTTCTTTTTTTTACCTTTCTAGAAGAATAGGAAGAGATGTTGTTGCCTGAATCAAAGTCCTCAACTTCCACTAAAGCACAGCACAATTCTCTTTCTCTTTGTAAGAGACAGAAACTCTTTGTCCAAGTTATCTTCAAAATTGACTTACTCCATTTTTTAAAAACTCATAGATTTTCTTCCCTATATTTCATCATCATGGCTCCAATCATCAAGTAATGCTTCCTGTACTTCTGGAGTCACAAGTGTGACAAAAAATACTGTGCTTGTGCATCATACAACATTATCCAGCAAATCATAAACCCCAAATGCTAACAGCATTGTCATTCTAAATAATTATATAACAGTTCAATATGGCAGGTTTTTTTAAAGGGACAGTCTAGACCCAATACTTCTTCTTTATTACTTATTGTTACATACCAGACAAGCATATTGCAACGTGTTCCAAATCTATAAGCTTGTAAGAAGTACATGAAACTTTTAACTAATCATTGTTTGTTAGTAGCTGACAAATTGTGATTGACCCCTAGGTCATATCAACTCCCTTAAAAAATATTGCATGAAAGATACCCACACATATGTTGTGACATAAAACAGGTTATACTTAGCAAAACTATACACTAAATAAAAAAAAGAAATAACAAAAATAACAGAGTATATATATGAAATATGATACAACCTGTCTATGGCCTCTATTTAACAAGGTCTGGCGGACCTGATCCGACAGTGCGGATCAGGTCCGCCAGACCTCGCTGAATACGGAGAGCAATACGCTCTCCGTATTCAACATTGCACCAGCAGCTCACAAGAGCTGCTGGTGCAACGCCGCCCCCTGCAGACTCGCGGCCAATGGGCCGTCAGCAGGGAGGTGTCAATCAACCCGATCATACTCAATCTGGTTGATTTCCGGCGATGTCTATCCGCCTGCTCAGAGCAGGCGACAGGTTATGGAGCAGCGGTCTTTGTGACCGCTGCTTCATAACTGCTGTTTCTGGCGAGTCTGAAGACTCACCAGAAAGACGAGCCATCAAGCTCCTTACGGAGCTTGATAGATAGGCCCCTATGTGTCTTTTGTTTTTAAATAAATTGTATTTACTTACCTTGGAGTCTTTGTAACCTTATTGAGAGCCGTGGGGCTTAATACCAGCGTACCTTTTACCTAAGAGCTTAGTTATAGCTCTCCAAAGTGTGAATACTGCTCCTTCTAGGTAGTGAACACCGGTCCTTGCAGACTTCACTTTTGTTATTTTCTTTCCCTTTTTATGTGTCTCATCGTGGAATACTACAATCAAGCACTTTTGGGACTCTCACACAGCCTTATTTCCTTTTAGTTTGGATTTATCACATATCCTAGTTTTATATACTGTTATTTTTGTTACCCACACATATGCTACCTATTTTCTCACCAGTCCAAGCACTTGTAGGGAAAAAATAAAGTAGTGACCACAGATACTAAATATGTCGACACAGATGACCTAGTCATATAACCTCTGTATAGATACCATCCCGGGAGGCAAATTAATATTAGTAATGTCCAAAGAAAGTCAAATAAGTGCACAAAACAAACTCCTGTAGTGCATAAAATCCATATTATTAGAGGACATCAAAACAAAATTCTCCTTAGATGATAATAATAATACTTGAATCAGCAGAGGCAAAGCTTTAGACAATATGAGGGAGCTGCTAGAGTTGTGTAACCCCTGTATAAATAAAATTGGTATAACATCCAACATAGAGTGGTATAGTCCTGTAGTTACAGGTAAATGAATCTCTTTCTACCGGTTCGCTAGGGTGGCTGATGCAGCAACTTTCAGAAAAACAAACGGATACCTGTATCAGGGATAATTCCTTTCTCACCTGACCCATCCTTGGACGGTCTGCACTGTGCCTTTAAACTCTTCACGCTGTTTAATCCGTTTTTTTCGCTGCAGATAGAGATGAATATATAAACTCACCCTAGCGTCCTGCACTTTCCGTAGATCAATTGGTGTACAGGGGTTAACAGTCTCAACCTCTATGTCGCTCCTCAGACGGCTGTCATCCGGTCGTAAAACGGAGGGGGTTCAGCTGTTACCCCCTATGTTTCTGCTGCTACGCGCGTTTCACCCGCACTAGGCAAATTTCAAAACGGGCTTCGTCAGGCCATGTATCTCTATCCGATTGGATCTTGTTCTTTTATTTACGTAACTGCACGTGACGTCAAAGGGTGAAATGTTAACAATGTTGCTGTGGTATCCATTGTTAATAAGGGATTGCAACATTTTATATTAAAATAAATAAACATTTAAATATAAACGATTTGGCAGAATCTCAAAAAAAAATATATATATATAATAATAAATAAACAATAATAGATAGATTTTGTTAATGCTTATTTGCGGACATTTCGGCCTTACATATAGCAACAATCCCATCCATATTATAGTTATTACTTTTGTTATTATACACAATTGCGTGACGGGCTTCAAAGAACTTTATACATAACTTTTTCCCATAGTTTATAAGCAAGAGTCCCTAAATATTAATCAATTTCTCAAAAATTACAAAAAAGTAGCTATAGATATCATTTTATTAAGGCATAATTTATGTAAAATTTATACCAATATTGATCAATTTCTCAAAATTACAAAAAGCAGATATAGATATCATTTTATTAAGACACGATTTATATAAAATTTATACCAATATCAACATTTGACATTTTAAATAAGCCATCACTGCAAAAAAGGGGCATAATTTATCTCCTCATTCAAACCGCTAGGGGTTAATGCTTTTAAGTTAAATATCCACTTGCACTCCCTTTGCAATAATAGCTTATCAATGTCTCCTCCTCTGTTTTTGAGGTCTACTTTTTCGAGACCCATAAATTTTAAATGATTTTTGTTGCTAGTAGTAATTTCATTCTCTATATCTCTTTTGTGCTCTTTTATGAGTTCTCTTATTTCTCTATAGGTTTTACCTATGTAATACATGGGGCAATCGCAAAACACTATATATATTACACCTTCTGATCTACAGTTCACTTTCCCTATAACCTTATGTGTAGTACCCCATTTGTCAACAAAATAGGAAGTTTGCTGCATGTTTTTACAAACTGAACATCGTTTGCACTTCAAATTTCCATCTTTTTGAGAGACTTTACCTAGCCAATTCTGTTGTTCATGTCGAATATAATAACTAGAGACTAATTTGTCCTTTATATTCGGGGCCTTTCTAGGTGTCATGAGAGGTCTATCACCAACTATTTGTTTGATATCATTGTCAATTGTAAGGACATCCCAATGTTTTTGTAGGATAGCTCTTATATCATTCCATTTATTATTATATTGACTGATGAATCTAACAGTTGATTCTGAATCTTTTGTTTTATCCTTATAAAGTAATTCATCTCTTGTTTGTTCCATGACTGCACCATATGCCTTTTTTAAGACGGTCTTTGAGTAGCCTCTCTGAATGAATCTTTCTTTTAGATTTTTTGCTTCAATTTTAAAATCGGAGATCTCTGAGCAGTTTCGTCTATGTCTCAAATATTGACCTTTCGGAATATTATTTATAAGAGAATTAGGGTGATGGATGTCAGCTCTTAGAAGGGAATTTCCAGCTGAAGGTTCTCTAAACGTATTTGTCACTATATTATTGTTTGCTATTTTTATTGTTAAATCTAAGAAATCAATATTTGTTTTACTGTATTTGTAAGTGAATCTTAAATTTAAATCATTTATGTTGAGATTGGACATAAATAGTTCTAATGCCTGTTCTGTACCTTGCCATAGGACCAAAATATCGTCTATAAATCTCAACCAGAGATCTATAGAACTACCATATATTTCATCATTGTCAAAATTGTTGTCTTTCTCCCATTTTCCAAGTGTCGCGATCGCTCAGCTGCTGATCGCTTCCTCTGTCTCAGCACGGTAGCGCTTTCATTGGTTGCTTAGCAACCCTGTTCCTGTCAGCTCTTCCGATGACGTCAGGAGGCCTTCTTATTCCGGCGTCTCCTTTCATCGGTGCCTGTTTGTTGTTACTCGTGGGCTATGTGAGTACAAATTTATTCTTGTGATTCCTGAATTTGTGCCTGCTTATTCTGAACCTAAACCCCTACCTGCCTGATACCGTTGCTGGACACTGCTTACCTGACTACTCTATTGGTTAACCCCTACCTGCCTGTTATCACGTTGCTGGACACTACTTACCTGACTACTCTATTGGTTAACCCCTACCTGCCTGTTATCACGTTGCTGGACACTGCTTACCTGACTACTCTATTGGTTAACCCCTACCTGCCTGTTATCACGTTGCTGGACACTGCTTACCTGACTACTCTATTGGTTAACCCCTGCCTGCCTGATAATACGTTGCTGGACACTGCTTACCTGACTACTCTATTGGTTAACCCCTACCTGCCTGTTATCACGTTGCTGGACACTGCTTACCTGACTACTCTATTGGTTAACCCCTACCTGCCTGTTATCACGTTGCTGGACACTGCTTACCTGACTACTCTATTGGTTAACCCCTACCTGCCTGTTATCACGTTGCTGGACACTGCTTACCTGACTACTCTATTGGTTAACCCCTGCCTGCCTGATAATACGTTGCTGGACACTGCTTACCTGACTACTCTATTGGTTAACCCCTACCTGCCTGATAACACGTTGCTGGACACTGCTTACCTGACTACTCTATTGGTTAACCCCTACCTGCCTGATAACACGTTGCTGGACACTGCTTACCTGACTACTCTATTGGTTAACCCCTACCTACATGATTACACGTTACTGGATATTGTTTGCCTGACTATTCTATTGGTTAACCCTTACCTGCCTGATTTCACGTTGCTGGACATTGCCTGCCTGATTACTCTATTGGTTAACCCTTTCTACACAAAGTTTCTTCTCCTGACCCTGCTGTGTCTTCTTCCAGTCTATTACTGTGAGTATATTATACTACAGCTGTCGCAGGGTCAGGTCCTGGTATATACTCACTGTGCTAGGGTGTTATTAACCTCATTCTAGCATTTGGGTCTAACTCTGGACTGTACCTATCCTGACATTACAAACAGGCCATATAATGGACCCTGGTGAGTTATCCAGAGCAGTGGCTTTACAGGGACAGCTTCTTGGAACCCACTCTGCTCACCTGCAAACCCTGGATTCTAAATTGGATCAAATAACTGCTCTTTTGCATAACCTATCTCCTCCTTCTCAAGCCTCGGCAACACCTGTTGTTCCTGCGGCCAGCTCTAACCCTGCATTTAATCCGCCACAACCTGCAGAACACTTTATTCCTAGAATTCCACTACCGGATAAATATGACGGCAATCCTGAAGACTGTCGAGGATTTCTTAATCAGTGCCGCCTTCACTTCAGAAATAATCCTCAGATGTTTGTTTCCTCTTCCTCCAAGATCACCTTTTTAATTTCTCTTATGAAGGGTAAAGCCCTGGCTTGGGTTTCTCCACTGTTGGAAAAGGATGATCCTTTGCTCCAGGATATTGACACTTATGTATCTATATTTTCTTCTGTGTTTGATAAACCTGGTAGATCAGCGGCAGCTGAAGCAGGACTTTTGGATTTAAGACAAGGATCTCTTTCTGTAGCACAATACGCTATAGAATTCCGGACTTTAGCTGCTGAAACTATGTGGAATCATGGGGCACTGTGTGCAGCATTTCGTAAAGGTCTTTGTAATCGTTTGAAAGACAAATTGGTTTATAGGGATCTTCCCGATTCTCTAGAAGATCTTATCAACCTATGTATCAAGCTTAATGCTCGTTACTCTGAGCGTCTCCATGAACGTGACCGTAATAGAAGGTCCTTTATCAGATCTTCCTTTCGTCCTATGCCTCATTCTCCAAAACTTCCTACTCCAAATACTTCTATCTCTGAGTCAAGTGAAGCCATGGAGGTTGGTGCTATTAAATTATCCGAAGCTGAACGTCTCAGAAGGCGTAATCTGGGACTATGTTTTTACTGCGGTATTAAGGGGCATATGTTAAAAGACTGTCCAACTCGTCCAGTAAAAGCCAGGGCTTAACTCCAGGAAGAGGGGCTGAGTTAAGCCAAAGTTCTTTTTCTTCCCTCAATCCCAAGCTGTTTGTTCTGGTTACTGTCCGCTTTGGCAACATCAAATTTCAGGCTCAAGCACTCATCGACTCTGGAGCTGCAGGAATGTTTATGGATTCAGAGTTTGTCAATGCTCTTCGTATTCCTTTGCTTTCCAAGAGCCAAATAATTAAAGTCACTACTGTAAGTGGTCAACCTTTAGGTTCTGGTTTCATTCAATATTCTACCATTCCTCTTCTCATGTCTGTAGGAGTACTTCATTCCGAAACCATTTATTTTGACATCATCTCTTCCCCACAGTTTCCCCTCATTTTGGGACTTCCTTGGCTTCAACTACATGATCCAGTTTTTTCCTGGTCTAAAGGAGAGCTTGTTGCTTGGGGATCTTCTTGTTTCACACAGTGTCTACGGAATGCTCCCAAAACATCCAGTACTGTTGTGGCAGTCTTGGACGTTCCTGATTCTTTGCCTGAACAATATCATTCTTTTTGTGATGTCTTTTCCAAAAAAGATGCTGAAGTATTACCTCCTCACCGGACCTTCGATTGTCCCATTGACTTATTACCAGGAGCACCTCTACCTAAGGGTAAAACTTACCCACTTTCTCGTCAAGAAAATGTTTCACTTGAGGAATATATCAAGGATAATTTGGCCCGAGGTTTTATCCGCCCTTCTTCTTCTCCAGTAGGGGCAGGTTTCTTCTTTGTGGAAAAGAAAGATGGAGGTCTTCGTCCTTGCATTGATTATCGAGCTCTAAATCAAATTACAATCAAGAATTGTTATCCACTCCCTCTCATTCCCGAATTATTTGATTGTCTCCAGGGTGCTTCCATCTTTACCACATTGGATCTTCGTGGGGCATATAATTTGGTCAGAATTTGTAAAGGGGACGAGTGGAAAACTGCCTTCAACACTAGGTTTGGACACTACGAATATTTAGTTATGCCTTTTGGGTTATGCAATGCCCCTGCAGTTTAATGAAATATTCAGAGACTATCTTAATCAATTCGTTATTATCTATCTTGATGATATTCTGATCTATTCCCGGACTGTACAGGATCACATTCATCATGTTACATTAGTACTCCAGAGATTACGTGAGAATTTTCTCTTTGCCAAGCTTGAAAAGTGTTCTTTTCATCAAGAATCTATTCCTTTCTTGGGTTACATTATTTCTCCGTCTGGATTCAAGATGGATTCTGACAAACTGTCGGCTATCCTAGACTGGCCTAGACCTACTTCCTTAAAATCTCTTCAAAGGTTCCTGGGGTTTGCCAATTACTATCGTAAGTTCATAAAGGACTTTGCTAACATCTCGGCACCCCTTACTGCTCTTACTAAAAAGGAGCAGGATTGCAAGCATTGGTCTGATCAAGCTGTACAGGCATTTGAATCTCTAAAGTCTGCATTTACTTCGGCTCCCATTCTTTGCCATCCTGTGCCGACTCTTCAATTCATTCTTGAAGTGGATGCTTCTCTGATTGCTGCTGGGGCAGTACTATCTCAGCGAAATCCTGTTTCTAGCAAGATTCTTCCTGTGGGATTTTTCTCCAAGAAGTTCAATACTTCCGAACTGAATTATGACGTTGGAAACAAAGAACTGTTAGCTATTAAAATGGCTTTGGAAGAATGGAGACATCTGCTTGAAGGCACTGTTCAACCGTTTCTTATACTCACAGACCATAAAAATCTTCTGTATCTTCATACTGCCAAACGCCTCAACTCACGTCAAGCCCGATGGGCTCTGTTCTTCTCCAGATTTAATTTTGTTCTCTCTTATATTCCTGGCTCTAAGAATACGAAAGCAGACGCTTTATCTAGACAATTTCTGGCTTCTGATTCTACATTTCTGGATTCTGAACCCATTCTTCGCCCTGCTAAAGTTCTGGCTCAGTTATCTACGTTTCCTTTACAAGCGTTACAGTCCGCTCAAGCTTCTGTTCCTTCATCTTATAACATATCTCCTGGGATCTTATTTGTACCTACTGAATTCCGCCTAAAACTTCTTTGTTGGGCTCATGATAATGTTCTGTCTGGACATCCAGGAGTACGTAATACTTTGTGGAGGCTCAAACAACATGTCTGGTGGCCTTCCATGGGCAAAGATGTCAAGGATTATGTTGCAGCTTGTACTTCCTGTACCTCAAATAAACAATCCTCATCATTACCTCTTGGGCTCTTACAACCTCTGCCTGTTCCGTACTATCCCTGGTCTCATGTTTCCATGGACTTTATTACAGATCTTCCTAATTCAGCCGGAAACAAGACCATATGGGTTGTGGTAGACAGGTTTTCCAAAGCAGCTCATTTTGTTCCTTTAACTGGATTACCATCGGCCCAGAAACTCTCTGATTACATGGTTTTCCTTTGGACATCGTTTCTGATCGAGGAGTTCAATTTGTCTCAAGATTTTGGAAATCTCTGTGCAAACAGTTTGGGGTTACCATATCTCTTTCTACTGCGCATCATCCTCAGTCCAACGGTCAAACTTAGCGGGTAAATCAATCTCTTGAGTCCTATCTCAGGCACTATGTTAATCATCAGCACTCCAATTGGTCGCAGCTTCTTCCTTTGGCAGAACTTGCTTACAATTCCCGCTTCAACTCTTCTTTACAGACTTCTCCTTTCAAGGCAGCCTATGGATTCGAACCTAGAACTTTTCCTATGTCTTCGGGAGGTTCTGGAGTTCCTGGAGCAGATCGTACAGTGAGAAGTCTCTGTAAACACTGGAAGAAGATTCGGGAAATCCTTCTTCTCTCTACTCAAAAGTATAAACGATTTGCTGATCGCAGACGCCGGAAGGCGCCCTCTTTTCGGACTGGAGACAAGGTTTGGATTTCCACCAGATTCATCCGACTCAAACAACCCTGTGCTAAATTGGGTCCCAAATACATCGGACCATTCAGGATTGTTTCCAGGGTATGTTCTACTGCCTACAGGGTGGCTTTACCAGACAACTTGAAGATTCACCCTGTCTTTCATGTGTCTCTTCTTAAACCAGCAGTCTCTAACCGGTTTTCCACAAAATGTAGAGTTCCCTCTCCGTTCCTTGTGGATGGCACTTCGGAATTTGAGATCAGTCAAATTCTTGATTCCAAATTACGGGGTAACCGTCTGTACTATTTGGTCCATTGGAAGGGATATCCCATCACTGAACGTTCTTGGGAACCTGCTTCTCATGTCCGTGCCTCTGCTTTGATCAAACAATTCCACGCCCAGAATCCTTCGAAGCCTGTTCGTGTTCCCCGGAGGGATCCTTGAGGTGGGGGCACTGTCGTGATCGCTCAGCTGCTGATCACTTCCTCTGTCTCAGCGCGGTAGCGCTTTCATTGGTTGCTTAGCAACCCTGTTCCTGTCAGCTCTTCCGATGACGTCAGGAGGCCTTCTTATTCCGGCGTCTCCTTTCATCGGTGCCTGTTTGTTGTTACTCGTGGGCTATGTGAGTACAAATTTATTCTTGTGATTCCTGAATTTGTGCCTGCTTATTCTGAACCTAAACCCCTACCTGCCTGATACCGTTGCTGGACACTGCTTACCTGACTACTCTATTGGTTAACCCCTACCTGCCTGTTATCACGTTGCTGGACACTACTTACCTGACTACTCTATTGGTTAACCCCTACCTGCCTGTTATCACGTTGCTGGACACTGCTTACCTGACTACTCTATTGGTTAACCCCTACCTGCCTGTTATCACGTTGCTGGACACTGCTTACCTGACTACTCTATTGGTTAACCCCTGCCTGCCTGATAATACGTTGCTGGACACTGCTTACCTGACTACTCTATTGGTTAACCCCTACCTGCCTGATAACACGTTGCTGGACACTGCTTACCTGACTACTCTATTGGTTAACCCCTACCTGCCTGATAACACGTTGCTGGACACTGCTTACCTGACTACTCTATTGGTTAACCCCTACCTGCATGATTACACGTTACTGGATATTGTTTGCCTGACTATTCTATTGGTTAACCCTTACCTGCCTGATTTCACGTTGCTGGACATTGCCTGCCTGATTACTCTATTGGTTAACCCTTTCTACACAAAGTTTCTTCTCCTGACCCTGCTGTGTCTTCTTCCAGTCTATTACTGTGAGTATATTATACTACAGCTGTCGCAGGGTCAGGTCCTGGTATATACTCACTGTGATAGGGTGTTATTAACCTCATTCTAGCATTTGGGTCTAACTCTGGACTTTACCTATCCTGACACCAAGGTACAGACAGGCATATGTCGCAGCACAACACGTGCCCATGGCTGTGCCTAAAACTTGTCTATAATATTTGTTGTCAAAAATAAAATAGTTATGTTCCAAAATAAACTGCAGGAGTTTTGCTACAAAATTATTATGTTCATCGTATTGGGGGCCCCTTTGTGTTAGGAATTCAACTGCTGCTTGTATCCCCTTTAGATGAGGAATCGAAGAGTACAATGCCTCAACATCAATTGCTACAAGAAATGTGTTTTCATTTACCATAACTCCATCAAGTTTTTTCAATGTGTCTTGGTTGACTTTGATATATGAAGTTAGTGTTGCCAGAAATGGTCTTAAACAATAATCTACATAATTTGAAATTCCTTCAGTTAAACTACCTTGACCAGAAATAATTGGTCTACCCGGTGGGGGAATACGATTTTTGTGGAGTTTAGGAATAGTATACAAGGTGGGTATTCTAGGGTATTTAGTTGTCATATAGTCTAGCTCTTTTTTATTTATCATGCCACCGCTAAATGCCTGTAGTAGTATATCATTTAATTCATCTTTGTAAAGATCAGTGGGATTGGATTTCAGCAACTGATACTGTTTTATATCTGATAATTGCTTTTTGCACTCCAAAACATGTTTAATACCACCACATTTCCACCTTTATCCGATGGCTTTATGGTTATGGATTTATCCATCCTCAAGGATTTAATAGCTTGTCGTTGTTTTACAGTTAAGTTGTCTTGAAAGCCAGTTCCACTGTCTAATTCTATTATATCCTTTTTAACAAGTTTAACAAAATTATGTACACTTGAAACCAATGATAAAGCTGGCATGTAAGATGAGCTTTTTTTTAAACTTGTATGGCCTATACCCAAGATCTCCATTTCACTTTCATTTTCATTTTGTGTAGTACTTAACGATTCCAAATCTTTAAGAAATACTCTATCATTTATATCTAGAACTACATTTTGGGTCTTGTGTTGCATTGTTTTTTTCAATATTAGTTTTCTGGCAAATAGATTAACATCTTTAACTGCCTCAAATTTATCAAGATTGTTAACAGGAGCAAAATTTAAACCCTTTGCCAAGACCTCAGTTTCAGATAATGATAAGGTTCTATTAGATACATTTATTACTTGTTTCTCTTTTTGACAATTCAATAGGGATGCTATGTCAATATTTGTTGTTGCTGTTGATTCCTCAGTGGATATCTGTTTTTTTTCCCCTGTGTTTTGCCCTATATTTTCTGCCCCCTCTCCTCTTTTTCTTCTGCCTGAGCGTCTGCGGCTGAAAAAACCCCTCCCATAGTTACGTCCCCTCGGGTTACCTATATTTAAGTTTGAGCCATCTTCTCCCGATAGTTCAGATTCTGAACTACTGTTGAGTCTTAAAGAGTAATCATAAATTTTCCCATCTTGATAGTCCCCCCAGTCACGTTGGAATTTGCGTTTTTTCCTATATTTAATATTTTCATGTAGCTTTCTAATTTCCATTTTAGTAAGATCCATTAATCTTGTATGTTCCTCTTTATCTTCCCATATTTTTAGTTTTTCTTCTAATGGAATCAATTCTTCCTTAATTTTTTCTTTTCTTAATTGTATCTCATCTAACATGAGATTCATCCATCCTAAGGAACATGTATTAGCAAATTCCTCCCATTTAATTTTAAAGTTTTCTGTTAGGGGATCATTTAGATTTGCTCCTGGCTTTTTTTTTATTCGTAAACCCCTGGGGATCATTTTATTTTCTAAATATTTTTCTAAGCTGGAGATCTCCCATTTTAATCTTTGTTCTTTAATCAATTTTTGTTTATATTCTTTGAAGCTTTTATATATGTTATTATCATTGGCTTTTTTACCAATTTCAGATTCATTACTTGTTCCCTCCTTAGAAGGTATAGAAAATGTGTCATTTATGTCAAATTCCCATTCGGTTTCATTGAAGCCCGCCATCACTTTTCTGGTCAGTGCGTCCTCCACAATGCCAAAAATCCTACAGATTTCTAGAAATTTCAAATGTGCTAGTGAGATAAGAAAAATCCTTATATAGCAGGATTGGAGAATTAAATACGAGAGAAGCCTCTCACAGCACCATTTATCTCCAGGGCCTAGATAATCAACCCCGGTCTGCAATTTAAATATTTAGCAGACCAGGGGTGCCGGACAGTAGTTGCATATTGTATAAAAACAGAAAAAGAGAAAGTGGTTCGAGAACCACAAAGTCTACTATAGCCAGCACTGATTAATAAAAAACAAATTAAGAACTATTTTTGTTACCCACACATATGCTACCTATTTTCTCACCAGTCCAAGCACTTGTAGGGAAAAAATAAATAAATTATATATATATATATATATATATATAATATAAAACAAAATAAAATAGTTGTAACAAAAACCATCCTATATAGAATTTCACAAAATATTATCTATTGTTTTCAAACACCAGACCTCCCATTTATTTAGATTTATTTTTATCTTTCTTTTTAATGAAGTTTCCAACAATATAATGGAAGGAAATACAATTTCACTGTTTCCAAAGGCATAAGTGATCATAACAGCTTTTACAAAAACTACAATGGTAAAAATAGTAAAGGTCAGACACAACATTTCCTGCTCAACTATACAAAGTAATAAAGATAAGTAACTAAGACATTGGACGTTGTTATATAAGTATAAGGGAAACCATGTTTCCATTAGCTCTTGGTAGAAGAGGGAAGGAACAGATATAATATATAAACTGTTATTCTGATGCCTACATTCAATCTTTTCTTAAAGGGACATTGTAGTATATATTTTTCTCCAATGATCAGTTTACAAGCTGTATTGTATCAAACTGTTTATAAATAACAATTTTTACCATTATTTTGTCATTTAAAATAGCGGTTTTACCTTTTGGAACCACCACCTATACTGAAATATTATTTCCTTTGGAAAAGATATGTAAACAAGAGGCAGAAAGCAACAATCAAGTTTTTAGTGGAAGGTGGAAGAGTTAGGCAAAACAATTTCCCTTTTTAGAAGGTTTTAATGTATAGAGAGATATATAAGATTAGGAGGTCTGATATTTCTTCCGGCTCAACCCATCTTTACAGTCATGTTCTTGAGAACATTGGATTGAGGTAGACTTCAATCAGCAAAACAGCCATTTGATATACAAAAATAAATGTCCAAATTATTTTTTGACTGACTTAACTTGTTACCGGAATAACCTTCTTCCAACGCTATTATTTACGTTGCCAGCTAATACCTAGTAGGTAAACAAGAAATATAGATTTTGACTGCAGATAAGAACCCTAGACACTTTCTGTTAAGTCCTCCCACAAATTATTCCTGAACCTACTGCCCTTCAGATTGAGATCATGGCACTTCGTTCTGGAATTGCTCTTTAAGTGTTGGGTGGACATGACATCTGCCGGACATCGATAAATTCCGACAGCATACGCTGTCGGCATTTATCATTGCACAAGCATTTCATGTGAACTGCTTGTGCAATGCCGCCCCCTGCACATTCGCGACCAATCGGCCGCTAGCAGGGGGTGTCAATCATCCCGATCGTATCTGATTGGGATGATTGCTATCCGCCGCCTCAGAGGTGGCGGATGAGTTAAGGAGCAGCAGTCTTATGACCGCTGCTTCTTAACTTTTGTTTCCGGCGAGCCTGAAGGCTCGTGCAGAAACAGCAGCATTTGTAGCTTTTTAAATCGGCCCCCATAGATCTACTTGAAAGTTTTTCATATCACCTCCTCTCTCCTCTAAGATGTATATATTTAGGTCATTGATCTCTTCCTGGTATATTTTATTATTTTAGACCATGTACCATTTTAGCAACTCTCCTTTGAACAAATGTTTTTTATATTTTGTAGATATCAAAGGCCTAGCGGACAAGTTCGCTGTCTTGAACCTTGTCCGCCCAGCCTCACAGGGAACAGGCAACAGTTTGCTGCCCACAGTTAACATTTCACAATTTGCTGATTTGTGCAATGCTGCCACTTGCTTGTGTGCGGTCAATCACACAAGAGGGGGCTGTCAATCATCTCAATCCGATCAGATCAAGATGATTGCTATCTGCCACCTAAAGTGTCTCCCATAGGTAAAGTAGCAGCAGTCTTATTTCCACTGCTTACTTAAAGTGCCATAAAACATTTTGAGTTATGTGCATATTCTAAAATGGTCAACTGAGATAAAACAGTGTGTGAAAAAAAGTTTAAAAAAAAAGCTTATAGGTATTTGAATAAAATTTCCCAAAATCTGCAAAATTACTTACACTTCAATGTTCTCAAGTGAAGCTTGCTCCACTCCTTATCAGTGTCTTACTCCAAACCCTGAGATATCATGTAACAAAGTGTGCACGTGATGATAGTTATCTATGCAAGTAAGGGGGGATTACAAGAGGCTAGCTTGTTTCCATTAGGATAATGTCACATGCATTGTGAAAGCTTCGGCATTATACTGTGCAGTGCTTTAGTTAGGTGTCATGTGACTGTGCCCCCTACCATTCACATGCATAAGTGCATTCTGCTATAGCTATGGCCTGTATAGCACCTTCCATACATGGAAATGTCCAGAGGGGAGCTTGCTGCAAACAAAACTATGCCTTAATTAAAGGGTTTAATAAGGGTTACACAATAAACTATTTTGAAGGTAAGCTTAGGCTGCATTATATAATTAGAAACTTATGTTAGTTCATACTGTTTTATATCCCTTTAACTAGCGTTTCATTTTTACTCTGAAGCCTGAAACACTGGGGCTTCAAAGCAGCTAACAGTGCTTTGTAAATAGAGCCCATAGATTCCATAACTGCACACAATACTCAACATGAGGCCTATTAATGCTGAAAATGCCTTTACCTATACATCTGAACATTCTGCTGGCCTTACTTGCTGCAATACTACATTGATTAACTATTATTTCATACAACAAGATTGTGGGAAAATAACTCACATTTCAGCATAGGCTGCTGTTTATCTAAATCTGTCTATCTATATCTATCTATCTATCTATCTATCTATCTATCATCTATCTATCTATCTATCTATCATCTATCTATCTATCATCTATCTATCTATCATCTATCTATCTAAATATATACAAAAAAAAACCAATGGGATTCCACTAATATTCAACACCCCTGCAATTGCTATAGCTGTTCATGTGATTAGGCTGTCAGTGCGCTTACAAATGCACTGTTAAATGACTGGCTGGGCATTAATACACCCCCTCTTAGTCCATCACTATGTGACTTCTCAGTGTCCCAAGTATTCCCAAAGTCACTTTTAGGGTACGTCACATGTACAGAGAACATATACGGTGCATACCAAATATTAAAGCACATAAGTGGGAGTAGGCATCTATCTGTCTGACGCAAATAACAGAAAAACTGCCGTTTATAGCTGCAGTGACTCACCACCTCTTCATATGGTATCTTGCTTGTCTATGTTTCTTAGCGGGATCCATTAACTTTGTGCACACTCGTAGCGTGCTGTATGGAGGACGATGGCTCCAATCCTTGCCACTTCACTTTCTCACTCCGTTGGCCGCCACGCGGCGTGGATTCAACCGCTTAGGAGATCCGGATCGGGGGGGTGTCACTCCACTAGCCAATCACCAGTCTTCCTCCTTAATCGGTGTATGCAGGCTTCATTTCGTGAACAGCCGGGGAGCCCAATCAGCTCATTCAATGCTCACTGCTGAGTGTGTTTTAACTCTACTGCTGTAGACCCTCCTGGTCTTTTTACCCAATACCATTGGAATTAATAAAGAAATTGTTTTTATTTATCAGCCAGCGAGAACTTTTCGTTTTTTGGTCCTTTATCTCTCTCTCTATATATATATATATATATATATATATATATATATATATCAGTCTGTCTGTCTTATCTATTTATTAATCTATATACTGTATAATATATATATATATATATATATATATATATATATATATATATATATATATATATATATATATGGATAGCTGAAAATTATATAATATTAGAAAAAAATTACATTGCCTCACCTGGCTACTTCAAAATGCCACCTGGCTGGCAAAACCTTCTGTCTCTCTAATCTATCTACCTATATACTGTATTAATACATATATAATATAGATAGATAGATAGATAGATAGATAGATAGATAGATAGATAGATATAGATATACATGTTTTAATTAAAACTAATTCAGTATTATTTATTTGTATTAGAATCCCCCCCATATTGTAAAGTTAAATTTGTTTAAAGGATTTGTTATCAATAAAACAGTCCATCATCATTATGGTTACATTCACAAGTATAACATTTTTAAAAATCTATGCACAACATGGAAATATTTGCAGAATGTAAAAAAAGCTTATTTTTGTAGCATCAACCTTAGTCATTTTACATCATAGGACTATATATAATAAATTAACACTTTTCATGGAACCTTAGGGAAAATCCTATAAGGTTCCCTCATTTATCAAATTTTTAATTATTAAACCTAGATACAGCAAAATCATGTGTCAACACTTGCCTCTTCTAATGGTTTTCACATTTCCTTTTTTCTATATGCAGACATCATATACTTAGGGTGCCACTTCCCAAGAAATAGATTAAAAAAATATGTAAAAAAAATGTTATTGTTTCATGCTCACAGGGAAATACTTCAGAAAAAAAATACTCTGGTTATGGTTACAGCTTGCTGGATATTTTATGTTTAATTACAATGTAATTTAATGTGAGTTCTTTCCTGAGACATTTTCCCTAGACTAACAATTACATTTATCCCCCTTTCCTGTTTTCTTGCCCTTTAATTTCTGGGAAGTGTGTCTCTTGTCTTTATGAGTTATGTACAAGCAAAGAAAAGGTGAAGTAGATTCTGCAGAAGTTTATGTAAGTATATGGACCTGCAAATACATAATAGAAAATAAATAATAACACAATTAATTACTGAGAGGTTCTCTGACAAAGGGGCTTATTTATCAAGCCCGTTTTTCTGGCAAGCCTCCAGAAACACGTTATAAAGCAACGGTCTAAAGACTGCTGCTCCATAACCTGTCTGTCTGATCTGAGACGGCAGACAAACATCGCCGGAAATCAACCCGATCCAATACGATCGGGTTGATTGACAGCCCCTGCTAGCGGCCGAATGGCCTCGAATCTGCAGGGGGGCGGTATTGCGCCAGCAGTTCACAAGAACTGCTGGTGCAATGATAAATGCAGAGAGCGTATGCTGTTGGCATTTATCGATGTGCAGCAGACATATTACGCAATATCGGATCATGTCAGCTCGCACGTTCTTAAATAGGCCCCAAAGGTTCAAAATTCATTTTACACTTAGGGGCCGCATTATCAAGCGGCAGGCGGACATGATTGTCCGTGCGACATGGCTAAATGAAATAGTGAACTGCTTGTGAAATGCCGCCCCCTGCACATTTGCAGCCAATTGGCCGCTAGCAGGGGGTGTCAATCATCCTGATCATATCTAATCGGGATGACTGATGTCCCCCACCGACCACTGCTTCTTAACTTAAATTTCCAGCAAGCTGGAAACTTCGGGGGTAGATGGCAGAAACCACTGCTTGATAAATTTACCCCTTAAACTTAAAGGGACAGTCTACACCAGAATTGTTATTGTTTAAATATTTAGATAATCACTTTATTACCCATTCCCAAGTTTAGCATTACCAACACTGTTATATAAATATACATTTTACCTCTGAGGTTACCTTGCATTTTAGCCAATCAGTGAGCACAATTTAATCTATATGACACACATGAACTAGTTCTGTCTAGCTGTGAAAAACTGTCCAAATGCACTGAGATAAGAGGCAGCCTTCAAGTGCTTACAAATTAGCATATGAGCCTAGCTAGGTTTAGCTTGCAAGAAACAATACAAAGAGAACAAAGCAAATTGATGATAAAAGAAAATTGGAAAGTTGTTTAAAATTGCATACCCTATTGCATTGGTTTTCAAACCTGTCCTCAGGCTTCCCCAACAGGCCAGGTTTTCTGGATAACCTTGGATGAGAGCAGGTAAACTAACCGTGTTTACTAATCAGCTGATCATTTCACCTGTGCTCCAGTTCAGATATCTTCAAAAATGTCGCCTGTTAGGGAGATCTGAGGACAGGTTTGAAAACCAGTGCCCTGTTATTGGAATCATGAAAGTTTAATTCTGACTATACTGTCCCTTTAAACAACTTTAAGGTACGGCATTATTTAAAGAAATCTTTTGTAACCAAGTCTAAATTATGAAGCTAGTGATAACATGTTTATTGAAAAATTTATACTGAAATCTAAATAAGAGCTAGTTTAAACTACTTGTTTAATTCAATTCAGGGGGAAAAAAAATGTTCCTTAAAGTACACCATGATGCGTGCAAACGATATTAGTGCTTCACTTTGTAATACCAGCGCACGCTAATGTGCGCCGGTATTACAAGTAACACATAAATATATATGTCTAGAAGCATAATTGCTAAATCGAGCTCGCAGTAGCAATAAGCAGACACTTGTAATGGCTGGTTAATGATCGCATGCCCGAACAATAAAGCTGAAAAAAATCACCTCTAACAATGAGTAATTACTAAAAATATATAAAAATAAAACAAAAGTATATCTATAATATAAAACAAAGGATATAGTCCTTGGAAATATGTTCCTTTAAAATGGTCTTGAGAAATAACCCTTTAAGGTCTTCAACTATCCACACTGATATCCTCAAATCAAGAGAGTGCAAAAAATAGTGAAGTTCTGTGATTTCAAGCAGTATGGGGCCAATTTATCAACTCGGTCTAGTCTTTGTTGAGGGGCCCTAGAGTCCTAAAAAAAATAAAAAATGTTTTTTGGTTCATGCCAAACTGCTGATGTTATGTGACATGGGGGGCACACACAGTCAGTCCTAATACTGTCACAGTCAAAAGTTCTCTGCTTATGTTTATTTGTGAGAAACTGTGCCGGACCGTGCCAGTGTCATGTGACATGCCAAGCTGGGTCCATGTGCTGTTTTAGGTGTGCACTGTGCAGCACTGAATTCTAAGCCCTAACTCGGCATCCAGCCAATCCCACTGCATCAGAAAAGGTCCTGCTGGGGTTACCACTGTTACCAAGTAACTGTTCTGGTGGTGGGGAGTGTTTAGGGTAGGGCTGACTGTAGGCGCATGCAGCAGAAAGCTGGAGCGGCAGGCACATGAGGAGTTGAACATTTGTGCAGCAGCACACACTGCTCTCTTCAGTCTTGAGGCTGTTTGACTCATCTCACACTGTATCCATGCAGCCTTGGACAGACAGCATCCAGTCTGCTTGTCCCCTTAGCCTTGCTCTTTCTGCTGTGGCCCTCAGATCAGCTAACTGAAGCCTGTTAGGGGAACAGTGCTTTTTAGAAAGGTGTCAGTGGAAAGAATAAGTGAGTGCACACACGGCCCTTCCCATGCAGCATCGTCTAGTGCAGGATGAGAGGGAACTTGTTCCTAGCAGAAAAGTGACATGTTCTGCTGTGGCTGATGTATAGTATCATGCTGATACTTCACGCATTAAGGCAAGGTTTTTTTTTTTTCTGTCTCAGATTGTACAGCTTCCCATAGTAGTTATGCTGTTCCAGTCAGTAAACTTATATTTGTTTGCACCTCCATGCTTCCCCCTCAGTCTCTACCTTGCTTTGCTCCTGTTGGCTGCCCTAAATCTCTTTAACCAGCTAATCTCGCACCAGAATCACATTCAAAAGCATCAGCTTGATTGATTAGATGATCCATAGCTGATCTTGTTCTCCCAAAAGGGCAGGATTCCCCCTTACAGGTCAGACACACTGCACAGTGCACACATACTGTGTATTTTTAATATTGGCTCCAGTAAAGATTACTAGAGCCTTTTCCACTTTGATTGGAAATAAAAAAACACCCCATCTAAATGAATTCTGTGAGATGCCATTTAGTTGTCGTTTTTTTAATGTGTGCTGTTTTTTATGCCAAGTCTGGTTATATTATTATGTATGCTGTAAAGTATGTGTGTGTGTGTAAGAGGAAATGTATGTAGTATTTTTATTATATTATTTTTTTATGTACATGTATATGATTATATAGAATGTGTACATAATTGTTTGTGTGCTCTGTAGTGTGTGTTTGTTTGTACATGTGTATATGTATGCTCTGGAGATTGTGTAAAGCACTTAACTTGTAATATAAGCGCAATTTAAAAGGAGTGCAAACTATTTTGAAAACCCTTGCAATATCGTTTGCGCTCCACTTGTAATATAGCACTAATTGTCTAGTCAAAGTTTTAGGTGAAATCTTTAAGAAGGAAATCCAAAATTTGGACTAAAGGGCAGTTTGCTTAACAGCATACGCTGTTGGCCTTTATCATTGCACAAGCATTTCTGGTGAACTGTTTGTGCAATGTCACCCCCTGCACATTGGCAGCCAATCGGCCGCTAGCAGGGGGTTTTAAACATCCTGATCTTATGACCGCTGCTTCTTAACTTAAGTGTCAGGCGGACCTGAAAATTTGGTGGTAGACTGCAGCATCCGATGCTTGATAAATCTACCCCTTGGAGTCTGCTGGATACATCATGTTACTGTCGCCATCTTTTATACTCTATACTGCTGAGTCAGTAAGAAATTCCCCAATGACATAGCTCATCTGCATAAAATAGTAGGATAAATCAAATTGGGTGGATTAGTGCGCGCTAAAGGAAGGTATTGCTAAACACTACTCTAAAGATACAATCTCTGTATGTATCAAATACAAGTTAATAACCAAATAGTGAAGCCAAAGCTTCAAGATAGAGAAAGTGCGCTAACAAGCTGAAAGTATACACACCATATAAGGAATTGAAGTGAAAATTTAATAAACATATAGAATAAGATACACAAATATATACACTAAAAATAGGGACGTCTCCCTGTAATGTAAATAAAACTAGGAAAAAATCCTAATGAAAAAACAGGTTAAAACCTATAAATGATGAATAATGCAGATACTAATTGATAATCTATGACATAAAAAAAGATATAGCATAAAAATGATAATTAAAAGATATGGCATAACAGTGATATCATAAAATAAAACTTAAAAGACAAGCACCAAGTTCATATGTATCAACACAGTGCAGGTGGCCGTATGCAAATGAATGCCGATATTGGAACAGTGGAAAGAAAATAACGGCTTGTACCACAAATAGATACAGTTTACTGTACCGTAAGTCAAGAGAGTGTTCAGAGGGTGTTACCGAGGAGAAGAAATCCTTCGGTCAAGGCTTGGACCGCAGCTGCAGTAACTGCCGTTCCTGGAGATAGAAGTGTGCAAACCTCTGCACATGTGAGTCGGCGTCTGACGTCACAGGCTTCTCATCGGCTCCTCTCAGGGTGTTACTCGCTGCTCCAGCAGCGTAAAGGAAAAGCAGCTGATTGCTGTGTCCTGGTGGGAACTTTCTGTGAAGGCAGACTTGGCTGCTGTAGGTATGTTTAATGATCCAATACAATAGTGGGGCACAAGTTATCCCTCACCTTGGGATATTCAAAGATGCTGGTAACCCGGGTTTAAAGTTGCAGTACAGGCTGTACTGAAATATCCCTTGCTGTTTCAAAGTCACAGTGTCACAGTGTCACAAATGCAAGCGACGTGTTTCGCCCTCCCTTGGGCTTTATCTTGACTTACGGTACAGTAAACTGTATCTATTTGTGGTACAAGCCGTTATTTTCTTTCCACTGTTCCAATATCGGCATTCATTTGCATACGGCCACCTGCACTGTGTTGATACATATGAACTTGGTGCTTGTCTTTTAAGTTTTATTTTATGATATCACTGTTATGCCATATCTTTTAATTATCATTTTTATGCTATACCTTTTTTTATGTCATAGATTATCAATTAGTATCTGCATTATTCATCATTTATAGGTTTTAACCTGTTTTTTCATTAGGATTTTTTCCTAGTTTTATTTACATTACAGGGAGACGTCCCTATTTTTAGTGTATATATTTGTGTATCTTATTCTATATGTTTATTAAATTTTCACTTCAATTCCTTATATGGTGTGTATACTTTCAGCTTGTTAGCGCACTTTCTCTATCTTGAAGCTTTGGCTTCACTATTTGGTTATTAAAATAGTAGGATGTCCTTCTCTGGAAGTGAAGAAAGTCCTGGGAGAGACAGGAATTTTCCCTGACATATCACTATGGAAAAAAATCTACCAATTTAGATATCAGCAAACATTAACATAAATATGAAGCACAATTATCGGTTCAATCAACATTTTCTATTATTTTCCCTAAACAGTTATGCAAAGTTTATACCAATTCAAATGCACTATATTTAAATAAACTGTATAAATTGCTTTGTGGCTTATTCAAAGAAGGCTTATAACATGTTAAAATCTTTTTTTTATATATATATATATATATATATATATAAATAGGAATATTCTCAAAGTATATTTTATCATTAAATATAGATAGATGATTGATAGATAGATAGATAGATAGAAAGATAGATAAATATATAGAAATAGATAGAAATATATGGCTAGATTACAAGTGCTGCGGTATGGCTATTAACGCTGAGAAATTGGCCATTATGCTGGAATGGCCAGTAACACATATTACGTGCCACGGCGTTATAGCTTTACCGCCAGCATTTTAGCCTGTAACGCTTAACGCACCATAATGCACAGCACAAAGAGGCTTTTCAGTAACTCATAATAGCATCACTATGGAGAGTGCAATAACGCACATCTGTTGGCGTTATTTCCGCACCCTGTTTAGCGCAAAACTCGTAACCTAGGTGATAGGTAGATAAATATATACCTCTATATATATATATATTCACACACACACACATATATATATATATTTAGATAGATAGCTAGATGATAGATAGATAGATAGATAGATAGATAGATAGATAGATGATAGCTATATTGTTAAAGCTCAATCCTATTGGCTGATTGCATCAGCCAATTGGATTTTTTCACCTTTAATTCCGATTGGCTGATACAATTCCATCAGCAAATCAGAATTCAAAGGACGCTATCTTGGATGACGTCATTTAAAGGAACCTTCAGTGTACGGCTGGGACCGTATGAAGAGGATGCTCCGCGTCGGACGTCTTGAAGATGGAGCCGCTCTGCATTGGAAGGATGAAGATAGAAGATGCCGTCTGGATGAAGACTTCTGCCCGCCTGGAGGACCACTTCTTGCCGCTTGGATGAAGACTTCTCCCGGCTTCGTTGAGGACTTCTGCCCACTTGGATGAAGACTTCTCCCAGCTTTGTTGAGGATGGCTGTCCGGTCTTCAAAAACTGTAAGTGGATCTTCGGGGGTTAGTGTAAGGTTTTTTTAAGGGTTTATTGGGTGGGTTTTATTTTTAGATTAGGGTTTGGGCTGAAAAAGAGCTAAATGCCTTTTTAAGGGCAATGACCATCCAAATGCCCTTTTCAGGGCAATGCAGAGCTTAGGTTTTTTTAGATAGGATTTTATTTGGGAGGTTTGGTTGTGTGGGTGGTGGGTTTTACTGTTGGGGGGATGTTTGTATTTTTTTAAAGGTAAAAGAGCTGATTTTTGGGGGGGGCAATACCCCGCAAAAGGCCCTTTTAAGGGCTATTGGCAGTTTAGTTTAGGCTAGGGGGTTTTTTTTTAAATTTGGGGGGGGGGCTTTTTTATTTTGATAGGGCTATTAGATTAGGTGTAATTAGTTTAAATATTTGATCTTTTTTTTTTATTTTGTGTAATGTAGTGTTTATTTTTTTGTAATTTAGTTAATTGTATTTAATTAATGTAATTTATTTAATTGTAGTATAAGGCTAGGTGTTAGTGTAAGAAAGGTTAGGTTTTATTTTACAGGTAAGTTTGTATTTATTTTAGCTAGGTAGTTAGTAAATAGTTAATAACTATTTAGTAACTAGTCTACCTAGTTAAAATAAATACAAACTTAGCTGTGAAATAAAAATAAAACCTAAGATAGATACAATGTAACTATTAGTTATATTGTAGCTAGCTTAGGTTTTATTTTATAGGTAAGTATTTAGTTTTAAATAGGAATTATTTAGGTATTAATTGTAATTTTTATTTAGATTTATTTTAATTATGTTAAAGTTAGTGGGTGTTAGGGTTAGGGTTAGGTTTAGGGGTTAATAACTTTAGTATAGTGGCTGCGATTTTGGGGGCAGCAGATTAGGGGTTAATAACAATAATGTAGGTTGCCGCGATGTTAGGGACAGCAGATTAGGGGTTAATAATATTTAACTAGTGTTTGTGATGCGGGAGTTCGGCGGTTTAGGGGTTAATATGTTTATTATAGTGGCGGCGATGTCGGGAGCGGCAGATTAGGGGTTAATAATTTGATTTTAGTGTTTGCGATGCGGGAGGGCCTCGGTTTAGGGATTAATAGGTAGTTTATGGGTGTTAGTGTACTTTTTAGCACTTTAGTTATGAGTTTTATGTTACGGATTTGTAACATTAAAGCCATAACTACTGACTTTCAGTTTACGGTACAGATCTTGTAGTTATAGGCTGTACCGCTCACTTTTTGGTCGGACAGGCAAACTCGTAATACCAGCGCTATGGGAGTCCCATTGAAAAAAGGATTTTTTGAAAGCTGCGGTAGTTACGTTGCGTTACGGCCAAAAAAGTGTGCGGTACAGATATACCTGCAAGACTCGTAATAGCAGCGGTAGTGAAAAAGCAGCGTTATAAAGCTTTTTTACTAATAACGCAAAACTCGTAATCTAGCCGATAGTTTATTACAAGAATTATTAGAAATAATAAGCAATATTTGAATAAAGCAAATCAATAAACATACATCATTACAATGATTTAATGATTATCAGGTTAGAATTAATGAAACCAGTCACTTAATGATTTTATTTGCAGTAGCTTGCATGTATAATAGAGAAACAGAAACGTTTGTTATTTAAATTCTCAGCATAGCTGGCAAGAATAAGGTAAGCTAATAATCCCGGCAAACCACTAGAAAATTATATTATTACCAGATTCCTAATTGACCTAGTGTTATTGTCGACAGATAAGGCCAGGTTAACAGGAATTACCTAACAAAAACATTTGATTGTGACTATAAAGGGCAACCAGAATTAATTAACTCACCTGATTCAATAAGAAAACTTTAAATATAAATAGCATAAATCATTTTAACAAAACTGTTTCATGTGGGTTTAGTTCATACTTATCAATATTGTTGGATCTTTCACTGGGGTTCAGTGTAAAAAGAACCTCTTAGGTTACCCCTGGACCCTCTCTTGCTATTTCCTGTATTTCCTGACTTGTCTATCTGGTCAGCTTAGCCTCCCATCTCCTCTGGACAGGGTGTGGTCATCATGCATGCTCAGTGTGGCCCCTTATGCCGTCTGCTTGTGTCCCCTTGTCCCCCCTCTTATGGGTGAGTGTGTATTTTTTTTTTTTATTCTTTTTATTAAAGAAACACAGGTGCAAAAAAATATATGTATGCACATACAGAACAGAGTTACAGATATTACATTTCACATTTTGGAATAAGTGCCACATATCTAACACCAGTATACTATCAAAGGTGGCAAGTATGTATGGGCTGCACAAGCTTGAATACAGAACATTGTTACTATATAGAATAGATCCATGCGTTGAAAGGTGTATCAAAAATAATCGAGTACCATTTAAAGTTGAATCTGTGCTTGGTATATGTGGGCTGCACAAGCTTGAGTACATGACATTGGTACTATATACAAAAAATCTATACAGTTAGAGATTGATCGAAGCCAGTCAGGCATCATTTTATGTTGAACCCGTGCGTCTTGTTTTTTCTTTTAATAGTAACCAAATAAAAAAAGAGAGCTAAAACTAAAAATAAACCTGAGAAACAAAACAAAACAAAAACAACTGAATAAACAAGAACCTAATAGATACAAACAAATGAATAAATACCAGAAACCCAGCAAATAGAGCAGTGATGTGGTATGTAGGTGCCTAGATGGGATGTCTTAGAATTCAAAAGGCTGATCTATATAGTGGTAGGCTAATTCACTGGCTACTCTTGAATACCCCCAATATTGTTAACAAGGTGGTCTAAAATGGGTAAAGGACAATAAGGTAACGCTAGTTAATTGTATCAGTTAATATACTTAATGTCACAAGTTGGGCTTAGATATAAACCATTCAGCTATCTCAGCAATGGAGTAATAAAGATAGGCCTGGTGCATGCAATGAAGACAGATTATGACAATAGAGACACAGCTGCCACACAGCTATATGTGTACATTGGAGATACCTTGCTTAACATTTTGAGTCTGTAAAAAGACATAAACGAATAAGAAACAGCATGATAGAGAACATAAGGCAACGATAAACATTATAATATCGATCTAGTTGGATATCGTTCAATAGTGCAATTTCTCAAACCGGTATAACTTTGATGGGGATTAACACACTTAAATTAGAATTTACCACTAATAAGTAAAGATGCTGGGGGTAGAGTAACAATCAGGTAGAGGTGTTTTATGATAGTGAGAAAGTGTTACATACTAGGTGCTAGTGTAGTTTACCTTGAGTCAGAGTGCCAATGGATTACTAGTAAGGTATATTGCCCAAAATGTGACATCATCTGCCTCGCAGAGCCTACACATTACATTTACGCAGACATCCCAGGTTAAGCTATAAGTATAGCGATTAATTGCAATCCACTGGCATTTAGAGTGAGAAATATATAATGTATATAAGTATAGGGAAATTTAAGTAAACTGCAAGTGAAACGCTCATACGGACAATATTTGGTTAGTGTGTGATATTGTAAGCAGACATACACTGCCCATCTACAGAGAATCCGATAGAGTACCAAAAATCTTAAAAAGATATTATAACAAGCTAAAAAAAACAAATCTTAAACAATTTTAAACAAAACAAACGGCCAACAGGGCCAAAGTGAAGCGTCAATATGTCCGTTGGCTATGAACAATAGAAGAGAGCCGATCACCTGTTAGTTCAGAAAACACATTCACAGAGATTACGAGTTTTGCGGTAACAGGGGTGCGTTGCTAACGAGCCTTTTTTTTCACTGCTTCCTTAAGACAACGCTGGTATTACAGGTTTTTTTAAACCTGGCGTTAGCCGCAAATAGGTGAGCGTAGAGCAAAATTTAGCTCCACATCTCACCTCAATACCAGCGTTGCTTACGGTAGCGGTAAACTGGCTAAACGTGCTCATGCACGATTTCCCCATAGGAAACAATGGGGCTGAGCCGGCTGAAAAAAAACTAACACCTGCAAAAAAGCAGCGTTCAGCTCCTAACACAGCCCCATTGATTCCTATGGGGAAATTAATTTTATGTCTACATCTAACACCTAACATGAACCCCGAGTCTAAACACCCCTAATCTTACACTTATTAAGCCCTAATCTGCCGCCCCCGACATCGTCGCCACCTGCATAATATTATTAACCCCTAATCTGCCGCTCCGGACACCGCCGCCACCTACATTATACTAATGAACCCCTAATCTGCTGCCCCCAACATCGCTGAACCCTACATTATATTTATTAACCCCTAATCTGCCCCCCCCAATATCGCCGCAACTATATTAAATGTATTAACCCCTAATCTGCCGCCGACAACGTCGCCGCCACTATAATAAAGTTATTAACCCATAAACCTAAGTCTAACCCTAACCCTAACACCCCCCCTAACTTAAATATAATTTAAATAAATCTAAATAAAATAACTACAATTAAATAAATTATTCCTATTTAAAACTAAATACTTACCTATAAAATAAACCCTAAGCTAGCTACAATATAACTAATAGTTACATTGTAGCTATCTTAGGATTTATATTTATTTTACAGGCAACTTTGTATTTATTTTAACTAGGTAGAATAGTTATTAAATAGTTATTAACTATTTAATAGCTACCTAGTTAAAATAAGTACAAATTTACCTGTAAAATAAATCCTAACCTAAATTACAATTACACCTAAAACTACACTATCATTAAATTAATTACATAAACTAACTACAAATAACTACAATTAAATTAAATAAACTAAAGTATGAAAAACAACAAACACTAAATTACAGAAAATAAAAAAATAATTACAAGTTTTTTAAACTAGTTACACCTAATCTAATCCCCCTAATAAAATAAAAAAGGCCCCCAAAATAATAAAATGCTGTACCCTATACTAAATTACAAATAGCCCTTAAAAGGGCCTTTTGCAGGGCATTGCCCCAAAGTGATCATTGCCCCCAACATTAAAACCCACCACCCACACTCCCAACCCTACTCTAAAACCCACCCAATCCCCCCTTAAAAAAACCTAACACTAACCCCTTGAAGATCTCCCTACCTTGAGACGTCTTCACCCAGCCGGGCACAAGTGGACCTCCAGAGGGGCAGAAGTCTTCATCCGATCCGGGCAGAAGAGGTCCTCCAAGCGGCAGAAGTCTTCATCCAGGCGGCATCTTCTATCTTCATCCATCCGGAGTGGAGCGGGTCCATCTTCAATCCAGCCGATGCGGAGCATCCTCTTCAAACAAAGTCCAAGCGAAGAATAAAGTTTCCTTTAAATGACATTCTATCAGCCAATCGGAATTAAGGTAGGAAAAATCCTATTGGCTGATCCAATCAGCCAATAGGATTGAGCTCGCATTCTATTGGCTGTTCCAATCAGCCAATAGAATGCGACCTCAATCCTATTGGCTGATTGGATCAGCCAATAGGATTTTTCCTACCTTAATTCCGATTGGCTGATAGAATCCTATCAGCCAATCGGAATTCAAGGGACGCCATCTTGGAGTCCTTTACATGGTCCCTGACCTTCTATATGCTTAAAACGCTCAGTGACTGACCACTAAAAGGCGGTCAGTCACTGAGTGTTTTAAGCATATAGAAGGTCAGGGACCATGTAAAGGACTAAGCAGCTGCTTCTTACCTTCCCCCAGTACCTTAATAATCTGCATGCCCCAATCAGCACCATAAAACAGCACAGGGCTAGCAATGTATTCCTGTACTAGGCTAATCTCACAACGATCTGGCGAGAATACAAAATACCACAGAATGACACCTACCTCAACAGACTGCGCCTCCAGCTTTAGTGCTCACTCCGGCGTCTGTTGTAATGCGGATCAGTCAGTGCAACTGCAGCTTGAGGGGCATGTCAAAGAGCCGTAACCGTAATGCTATGCATACCGGATTATGTGCTCTAGAAAAACAACACACGCTTTGGTGTGGTTTTTAGTTTAAATGTTATCAGAGCACAAACATCACATGCAATGTATTAAAAATATGACAGACTCCATACAAACGCCTACACAGTGGATCCAAAAATTGCCGCCCCCACTAAGCTGCCGCCCTAGGCCCGTGCCTTGTTTGCCTAGGCAGTAATACGCCCCTGTGTTGCTGCCCTGGTACAGAAAGCCTGAGTAAGTTTACTCTGTCTTTCCTTGTTTCACAGCTCTCTGTGAGGAGTGGCATCCTCTCAAGCCAGATGAGCTGTCCTCCTGCCGGACGGCTAGATACAGGTAAGTGCATTTTTGGTCTTCTAGGTTAGGAGATGGGTACTTAAGAAATAAAATAAACTGCATCTTTATTGGGACTGATTATTTCTTTGGGAAGGGATTATTTAGGCAGTGGCAGGACCTCTTATATGTGTGAGACATGCACGGAATTCTCCCCTGAGGCTTTATTTTAAATGGTGCCCTTTACAGTTTGTTTCTTTACTTTGCACTGTATTACTCTGCCTGTTTTTAACTGTTACCGCTGTAGGCAGTGTTATCCGGATGTACCCACTGTAGTTCAGTGGTAATTTAAGGGTTTGTGTGTACGGAAGACTAGTTCTGCTGCTTTAATTTTTAATGGCGGTTTTGTGACTACGAAGCTCTCAGTTGATTTTAGAAGCACACTTCATTTTCCTTGTTCTGCTGGCTCCGCCTCCTAGAAGAGTGGCGCCATTTTCGGCTTTCTGTTCCGGATCTTAAGTGCCTGTCTTCTCACTGAGAATGGCGCAGTACTTAGACCTACAGTCTCTGTGAGAGACTTTGTTTAGTAGGGCTGATTCATTCTTCCTGCATTTTAAGTTGTTTCCGGTGCACTCAATGCTCCTTTTCATGGAGGGAGCTGCTCTCTTGTTTAGAGCTGAGAAACACTAGCCCTGCATGTTACAGTTCTCCCTGCACTCTAACACTGACAAGAAAAAAAGGTATCAAGCTCCGAATAGAGCTTGTGACCCGTGTTTCTAGCGAGTCTTCAGACTCACCAGAAACAGCAGTTATGAAGCAGCGGTCTAAAGACCGCTGCTCCATAAGCCTGTCCGCCTGCTCTGAGCAGGTGGACAGACATTGCCACAATCCAACCCGATCGAGTATGATCGGGTTGATTGACAGCTCCCTGCTGGTGGCCCATTGCAGGGGGCGGTGTTGCACCAGCAGCTCTTGTGAGCTGCTGGTGCAATGCTGAGTACGGAGAGCGTATTGCTCTCTGCATTCAGCGAGGTCTTGCGGACCTGATCCGCACTGTCGGATCAGGTCCACAAGACATTTAATAAATAGGCCTCATGGTGTATGCTGCTATGCATTAGCCGCATGCACCTGCACAGTTAAAGGGACACTGAACCCAAATTTTTTCTTTCGTGATTCTTATAGAGCATGCAATTTTAAGCAACTTTTCTAATTTACACCTATTATCAATTTTTCTTCATTCTCTTGCTTTCTTTATTTGAAAAAGAAGGCATCTAAACTATTTTTTTGGTTCAGAACCATGAAAAGCAGTTGTTTATTGGTGGGTGAATTTATCAACCAATCAGCAAGAACAACCCAGTTTGTTCACCAAAAATGGGCCAGCATCTAAACCTATATTCTTGCATTTCAAATAAAGATACCAAGAGAATGAAGACAATTTGATAATAGGAGTCAATTAGAAAGTTGCTTAAACTTGCATGCTCTATCTGAATTACAAAAGAAAAAAATTGGGTTCAGTGTCCCTTTAAGGTTGGATTAAATATAGAACTAAACAGTTATTTTTATTTTTATATCGCAGGTTGCTAAATATTATTGAAATATTTTAAAGTGACAGGCACATTTTTAAAACATTCCCAAAGTCTTTAATATTTTAAGATTAAGTAATTTGGGGTATTATTCTTGGATCTGGGGGATGCTCTATGGATTCTTACCTCTCATGTCCTAAGGCATTTTTATTTATTTTTAAAGTGACAGCACAATTATTTAAAGTATGTTATTTTTGTGCTGTCAATTTGATTTTAAAAAAAGGAGCTTGAGTTCTGCTTCTATGGACAAATTTGATTTTGTTTTGCCCTTTAAATTGTATAGGCCAGATAACAGTGTCCTATGTAATTTTCTTTTATTTTCTGAACCTCATGTCTCTTAGGCTGTTTAGGCATTGCCACAGCTTTAAACTCTAATGTCCCAAGCCGTAATGGCTACAGATATAGTGTCCTGCAATTCCTCTCAGTCTCCTGGAGGAGCTTATTTGCCTGCAGAAGTTTTTGCACAGGTATCTTTGGCGATATCTGCAGCATTATCTGCTTTTCCTATGTTAAAAGGAATATGCAAGAGGAAAATTAGAAATTCAGCTAGTAAGGTTTATCTTCAATTTCCTGCTACTCTGACTGACCTTCCTCATAGGTCTGATGTGGAGGATATGCCAGGAGCCTCTGAGGGTGAAATCTCAGATTCTGACAGTATAATTCCTTAATCTGATACTGAAGTAGTATCCTTCAGATTTAAGTTTGAACAACCTCTGTGTATTGTTGATCAAGGTTTTGGCTACCTTGAAGCGACTCTGATATGCCTGTCGTAGTCAACCCTATGAACCTAGGAAACCCTATAAATACTAGGATTCCTCTGTGGAAGTTTTTTTTGGTCCAGACTGTGCTAGGAAGTTTTCCTGTCGCTGTCTCTATTAAATATCAGGGCGCACAGTGCCTAAGTAGTAGGGACCATTTCTCCTCTGGTTCAGAGAACTGTGATCCCTACAGAGGATTGCTGCTCTTTTCAGGATCAATGGACTTACATGGAAGTTGGTGTTGCCACTGTGTCAAGTGCGGCATCTTAAGGGTGACGCCTTGTCTGATTTTAATTGCTAGGGACTCCCTTGAATGAGATCCAGAACAGAATAAGGTTATTTATCTAGCCATTCTTTTATTTCTGATGCTACCATGCAAGTTTTTAAGCCGAGAGTCAAGATCTGGCTTAGCTGTGCTAGCCCGCAGGGCCTTGTGGTCTTATTTCGGTCAGTGGATTTTTCCATGAGTCCAAGCTTCTGGCGCTTCCTTTCAAGGGTAATACCTTGTTTGGTCCTGATTTGTCAGGTATTTTTTCTGATATTATGGGTGGAAAAGGGTCTTTTCTACCACAAGACAAGATGAATAGTCCTAGAGGAGTTTGCCCCCATTCTGGGAATCAGAGAAGTGGGGCGCTGTAGCTCTCGGTTTGTCTCCAAGAGAGGATACAAGATGTAATAGATAGGCTATGGACTTAGTATCTCAGGTTTCCTACATAGAATCATACCTTCCTCTCAGAGGCAGGTTCCTCCTCTCAATTTTATCTGCAGGCCAGATAACAGTGAGGCATTTTTTGAAGTGCATTTGGAACCTCCTTTCCCTGGGATAGTTCCAGTTGGTCCAAGAGGGTCAGTTCATGGTGACCATAGACCTGGAGGACATGTATCTTCAAGTTCCTGAGTTTTGCCTTTCTGACAAACACTTTCATTTTGTGGCTCTTTCCTCTGGCCTTGCCATAGCTCTCAGAGGGGGCTATATTGCCAGTGATCAGGTTTCAGTGAATTGCTGTGGTGACTTTCCTGGATGTCATAAGGTTCAGGCGCCATCTTTTCAACAAGCAAACTTTTATACAGAGCTCTTGTTGTTTTTCTTCATTCCACGGATGGAAGTGAATCTGAAGATGAGTTCCCTTGTTCAAGCTACAGGGGTAGTTTCTTAGGGACCATATTAGTTTCCCTATCTCTGAAAATATTTTTTTGACAGAGGTCAGAAAATAGAGTATTTTTTCCTCTTGCCTTTTTTGGCATTCTACTGTTTGGCCCTTCTGTGGCTCAATGTATGGAGGTAATTGGTCTGATGGTTGCTTCATTGGACATCATTCCTTGGCTCAATTACATCTGAGTGTCTGCTGTTATGTATGTTCAGACAGCGGACCAGGGGATCCTGTGGCTCTGTCTTGCAGGATAGATCTAGAATTAGTGGTAGAGAGCTCGCTTAGCTTGTGAGAGGTAGCGGGATTGTTACCCGCATTCTCTAGTTCTCAGGTGCTTCTGTTAACCATTCTTAACCGTTTTTTCCAGTTCTGGTTGTACAATTTCATCTCAGCGGTTACATTAACCACCTGGGAGGAACCTGGAGTTCCTTTGCCATGATTGGCATGGATTGTTTGGTGGGCGTACGCTCACATTCGTTGTTTATCCACTATTCACATTTCAGGAGTGAATACCGGGAGTGGTCTTCTTGAGCAGTCAGATTTTTCATCCCGGGGAGTGGGTGCTTCTCCCAGAAGTATTCTCTAGGTTAATCCTCAATGGAGGGTGCTGGAGTTGGAGATGGCAGTACGCCAAGCTTCCAAGTTATGTTAAAGGTCTAGAGATCAGTAGGCTGCTCTGTTAAATTCCCTGTCGTTTTATTGGGATTTCAGTCTGACATCACTGTTTCTCGGTTTGCTCCTCTTCCACAAATCATTGTTCATATCAAACAGGAGAGGCGTAGGTAATTAAAATTATCCCTGTGTGCCTCACAGGACCTGTTATGCCGACCTAGAGGAGATGTTATCTCTTTCACCTTGGAGACTGCCTCTGAGTAAGGACCTTCTGATCAGGGTCCCTTCTCTCATCCAAATTGTGTTTCTCTGAAGCTGTCTGCTTGGAGATTGAATGCTTAGTTCCCTCTAACCATGGGTTTTCAGATTCAGTCTTGAGACTTTGATACAGGCTGGTAAGCCTGTGACTAGAGAGATTTAACATATAGAATGGCGTAAATATCGGTATTGGTGTGAATCCAAGGGCTACTCTTGGAGTAGAGTTAGGATTCCTAGAATTTAGTTTTTTCTCCAGGAGGGTCTGGAGAAAGGTTTGTCAGCAAGTACTCTGACGGGTAAGATTTCTGCCTTGTCTATTTTGTTGCATAGCGTCTGGTGGATGTGCCAGATGTGCAATCCTTTTGTCAGGCCTTCGTCAGAATCAGGCCTGTGTTTAAATCTGTTACTCCTCCTGGAGTCTTAACCTTGTTTTTAGAGTTTAACAGCAGACTCCGTTTGAGCCTATGCATTCCTAAGGTATTAAGATGTTATCTTGGAAGGTTTCGTTTTTTTGTTGCCATTTCTTCTGCTCAGAGAGTCTCTGAACTCTTGGTGTTACAGTATGATTCCCCTTACCTTATCTTTCATTCTGATTAGGTGGTTCTGCGTACTAAGTTAGGTTTCCTTCCTAAGGTTGTTTCGGATAGGAATATTAATCAGGAAATCGTTATTCCTTCTTTGTGTCCTAACCCTTCTTCTCATATGGAGCGTTTGTTTCACAAGCTAGATGTGGTGCATGTGCTGTAATTCTACTTACAGGCGACTAAGGACTTTTGCCAGTCTCCTGTTTTTTTTGTCTGTTTTTCTGAGAAATGCAAGGGCCAGAATGCTACTGCTACTTCTCTTTTGCTCTGGCTGAAGAGGATAATTTGTTTGGCCTATGAAACTGCTGGATGGCAGCCTTCTGAGAGAATCACGATTCACTGTACGAGGGCTGTTTCTTTTTCCTGGGCCTTCAAAAATGAAGCTTCTGTGGAACAGATTTGCAAGGCTGCAACTTTATCCTCTCTACATACTTTTGCCTAGGCTGCGGCCTCTTTTGGGAGAAGGATTCTTCAAGCAGTGGTGCCTTCTGTTTAGGTTCCCTGTCTTGTCCCTCCCTTATCATCTGTGTCCTCTAGCTTGGGTATTGATTCCCAACAGTAATTAATGATAATCTGTGGACTCACCAAGTCATTAGAAAGAAAACAAAATTTATGCTTACCTGATAAATTTATTTATTTCTTGACACAGTAAGTCCACGGCCCGCCCTGTTTTTTTAGACAGTTTTTGTTATATAAACCTCAGGCACCTCTGCACCTTGTGTTGTTTCCTTTCTCTCCTTTCCTTCGGTCAAATGACTGGGGTTTGTGGGAAGGGAAGTGATACTTAAAGGGACATTATACACTATTTTTTTCTTTGCATAAATGTTTTGTAGATGATCTATTTATATAGTCCATGAAGTTTTTTTTTAAAAAAAAAAAATGTTTAGTTTTGCTTATTTTTAAATAACATTGCTCTGATTTTCAGACTCCTAACCAAGCCCCAAAGTTTTATGTGAATACCGTCAGCTACCTTCTCCAGCTTGCTCCTGTTTGTGTAAAGGGTCTTTTCATATGCACAAGGAGGGGGAGGGGGGAAAGTGTCCTATTTCCCACTTGCAGTGGGCTTTCCAACTACCTTTTCAACAAAGCTAAACTGAGAGCTTCTAAGTAAGTTTTTAAACAGTTTTATACTGGATTTTTATATCAGTATCTGTGCATCTTATTCTTTATAGTAGTGTCCATTACATGCAGTTATATAAAAATGATTGTATACTGTCCCTTTAACAGCTTTGCTGTGGTGCTCTTTGCCTCCTCCTGCTGGCCAGGAGTGATATTCCCAACAGCAATTAATGATGATCCGTGGACTCACCGTGTCAATAAATAAATAAATTTACCAGGTAAGCATACATTTTTTTTTTTAAACTGAGCAGGTAAATCAACAAGTTCCTCTCAGCAGATATCACAGGCTCCCACCATCCACCAATGTATCTGAAAAAACGCTGCCTGCAGCAGTTAACTGGTCGGATGTACTTTAAAATAACTGTCTAAAACAGCTAAATAAAGGAGCTCCTCTCAGCAGATATCCCTTCCTACAGTCCCACCATCCACCAATGAGTATCCAAAAAGGCTTCTTTCCTGCAGCAGTTAAATATAGCAGTCAGATAAACTAAAAAGTAAAACCTGTTAATATGCAGGTTTTCTGCCTATCTGCAGCAGTTAACAGTTTTTTTTTAAACTAACTAACTTTTTACTAGTATTAATATGAGTCATGAAATGAAGGGAGTTTTTTTAAGGTTACATTTGTGCAGTTTACATTAGTTACATACAGAGAATGCGTACAGAATGAATGATTCATGAATTGGATTGCATTTGTTTATTTAGTAAACCCGTAAATGAATGAGGATTATTTTATTAATTAATTAATTGATTCATTAATTAATATGGTAAAGATCAACAACATGATAAATGTTTCAGATGACTAAAATATTTAAAAGAATCTAAGAGGCGATTAATTGAATTTTAGAGGGTAGGAATAAATGAAAATAAATATTTTATTGTAATATAACTAATATTATATTGCACCCAGAAAGTATGTCCTCACAAACTAATAATTAAAAATATAAGATAATTAAAATGCATTACTATGGCATATTACCTCAAGAATGCCATACAATCATACAAAATAATATTACTGATGTACAAACAGCTATATCCGATTTTAGAAAAATACTTCCCTCATAAAACACAGAATGTATGAGTATATTGAGAGTAGATGATATGAAAATCTCATATTAGTATTTTGCTACAGGCCACAATATACAGATTTTTTAATTTCTAAGTATTCATTATGCAATTAGGCTTCTGAGCATGACAAGATATTTTGATGTCACATTTACTTTCATAGTATATTATAGATACCACCGGAATATTTAAATATTTATAAAATTCTCAAACATACCAAGGCTATTCACAAAAAGCAGAATAAAAGGTTAAATTTGATTTAGAAAAAAATACGTCTCTGCTAACTAAACCCGTCCTCTAAGCTCTAAGACTAGCCTGCACTGCGATTTCGCGCCAACAAGGGTGAGGAGGAGCCTTGTCACCCGTCAGCATGTGACCTGAGTGGTGAAGTCTGCTTCTCACTCGCACAGCATATACTGCGCAATTAGGGAAGCATAGGGACTGGGTTGAAGCCGCGCCTGCAGGCACTTATAAATAAGTGTAAAGCGGTATGCCAGGCATCTAGACTCTAATGCATGTGCGGTTAAAAAAAAAAGAAAACTTTTTTTCCCCCAAACAGTCTGGCTTAGACCTATTTTGACTGAGTGAATAAATATAATTTTTCCAATAGGGGGGCTATTCGAAAAATTATATTTATTCAGCCAAAAAATGTATTTTCTTCTTTTGTCTCTGTTGGTTCACACGCACCTGTGCGTCTATGGTGGAGCCTCCACTGTTTATATGACACACATGAACTAATGCCCTCTAGTTGTGAAAAACTGTCAAAATGCATTCAGATAAAAGGCGGCCTTCAAGGGCTAAGAAATTAACATATAAGCCTCCTAGGTTTAGCTTTTAACAGTGAATACCAAGAGAGCAAAGAAAAAAAATGTTTATCTGTTTGGCTAACAAAAGATTTGGCAAATCTTACTAAGTGCCCCAAAATCAGGTGTGCTATTCTCCTTTTTTTTTTTTCTGATTGTCTGAACAAAGGGGATCCCAGATAAGCTTTTACAACCATGTGTGCCATGATTGCACAAGCAGTAGGTAAATAATTTCAGTGTGAGACCCAATGTTTGTTAAAAAAATTAACCATTTTTTTCAATTGATCACATTTGGCAGTGAAATGATGGTATGAAATATACCAAAATGGGCCTAGATCAATACATTGGATAGTCTACTTAAAAATATATATGCCTAGATTTAGAGTTCTGCGGCCAAAGGGGTGCGTTAGCTACGCATGCTTTTTTTCCCCCGCACCGTTTAAATACCGCTGGTATTTAGAGTTCACAAAATGGCTGGGTTTTCAGTGCGTTAGGCTCCAAAAAGGGAGCATAGAGCATAATTTTACGCCACTGCAACTCTCGATACCAGCGGTGCTTACGGACTCGGCCAGCTTCAAAAACGTGCTCGTGCACGATTCCCCCATAGAAAACAATGGGGCTGTTTGAGCTGAAAAAAAACCTGCAAAAAAGCCGCGTTCAGCTCCTAACGCAGCCCCATTGTTTCCTATGGGGAAACACTTCCTACGTCTGCACCTAACACTCTAACATGTACCCCGAGTCTAAACACCCCTAACCTTACACTTATTAACCCCTAATCTGCCGCCCACGCTATCGCTGACACCTGCATATTTTTTTTAACCCCTAATCTGCCGCTCCGTAAACCGCCGCTACTTACATTATCCCTATGTACCCCTAATCTGCTGCCCCTAACACCGCCGACCCCTATATTATATTTATTAACCCATAATCTGCCCCCCTCAACGTCGCCTCCACCTGCCTACACTTATTAACCCCTAATCTGCCGAGCGGACCGCACCGCTACTATAATAAAGTTATTAACCCCTAATCTGCCTCACTCGCGCCTCAATAACCCTATAATAAATAGTATTAACCCCTAATCTGCCCTCCCTAATATCGCCGACACCTAACTTCAATTATTAACCCCTAATCTGCCGACCGAATCTCGCCGCTACTGTAATAAATGGATTAACCCCTAAAGCTAAGTCTAACCCGAACACTAACACCCCCCTAAATTAAATATAATTTAAATCTAACAAAATAAATTAACTCTTATTAAATAAATTATTCCTATTTAAAGCTAAATACTTACCTGTAAAATAAACCCTAATATAGCTACAATATAAATTATAATTATATTATAGCTATTTTAGGATTTATATTTATTTTACAGGTAACTTTGTATTTATTTTAACCAGGTACAATAGCTATTAAATAGTTAAGAACTATTTAATAGCTAAAATAGTTAAAATAATTACAAAATTACCTGTAAAATAAATCCTAACCTAAGTTACAATTAAACCTAACACTACACGATCAATAAATTAATTAAATAAAATACCTACAATTATCTACAATTAAACCTAACACTACACTATCAATAAATTAATTAAATACAATATCTACAAATAAATACAATGAAATAAACTAACTAAAGTACAAAAAATAAAAAAGAACTAAGTTACAAAAAATAAAAAAATATTTACAAACATTAGAAAAATATTACAACAATTTTAAACTAAATTACACCTACTCTAAGCCCCCTAATAAAATAACAAAGACCACCAAAATAAAAAAATGCCCTACCCTATTCTAAATTAAAAAAGTTCAAAGCTCTTTTACCTTACCAGCCCTTAAAAGGGCCCTTTGCGGGGCATGCCCCAAATAATTCAGCTCTTTTGCCTGTAAAAAAAACACATACAATACCCCCCAACATTACAACCCACCACCCACATACCCCTAATCTAACCCAAACCCCCCTTAAATAAACCTAACACTAAGCCCCTGAAGATCTTCCTACCTTATCTTCACCTCGCCGGGTATCACACCGATCCGTCCTGGCTCCGATGTCTTGATCCAAGCCCAAGCGGGGGGCTGAAGATGTCCATGATCCGGCTGAAGTCTTCATCCAAGCGGGAGCTGAAGAGGTCCATGATCCGGTTGAAGTCTTCTATCAAGCGGCATCTTCAATCTTCTTTCTTCCGGATCCATGTTCATCCCGCCGATCCATGTTCATCCATCTTCACCGACGACTTCCCGACGAATGACGGTTCCTTTAAGGGACGTCATCCAAGATGGCGTCCCTCGAATTCCGATTGGCTGATAGGATTCTATCAGCCAATCAGAATTAAGGTAGGAAAATTCTGATTGGCTGATGGAATCGGCCAATCAGAATCAAGTTCAATCCGATTGGCTGATCCGATCAGCCAATCAGATTGAGCTCGCATTCTAATGGCTGTTCCGATCAGCCAATAGAATGCGAGCTCAATCTGATTGGCTGATTGGATCAGCCAATCGGATTGAACTTGATTCTGATTGGCTGATTCCATCAGCCAATCAGAATATTCCTACCTTAATTCCGATTGGCTGAGAGAATCCTATCAGCCAATCGGAATTCGAGGGACGCCATCTTGGATGACGTCATTTAAAGGAACCTTCATTCTTCAGTTGGACGTCGAACGAAGAGGATGGATCCGCGCCGGAGGTCTTCAAGATCAGCCGCTCGTCATCCGATGGAACAACATAGAAGATGCAGCTTGGATGAAGATGTTTGCCGGTCCGGATGTCCTCTTCTGCCCGGATAGGATGAAGATTTCTTCCCGAAGATGGACTTCTTCATTTGCCGCTTGGATCCAGACTTCAGCCGGAGGATGGACGTCACTCTTCAGCCCCTGCTTGGGCTTGGATGAAGATTTCGGAGGCTCTTCTGGACAGATCGGGACCCGGTGTGGTGAAGACAAGGTAGGGAGATCTTCAGGGGCTTAGTGTTAGGTTTATTTAAGGGGGGTTTGGGTTAGATTTGGGGTATGTGGGTGGTGGGTTTTAATGTTGGGGGGTATTGTATGTGTTTTTTTTACAGGCAAAAGAGCTGAATTCTTTGGGGCATGCCCCGCAAAGGGCCCTGTTCAGGGCTGGTAAGGTAAAAGAGCTTTGAACTTTTTTAATTTAGAATAGGGTAGGGCATTTTTTTTATTTTGGGGGGCTTTGTTATTTTATTAGGGGGCTTAGAGTAGGTGTAATTAGTTTAAAATTGTTGTAATATTTTTCTAATGTTTGTAAATATTTTTTTATTTTTTGTAACTTAGTTCTTTTTTATTTTTTGTACTTTAGTTAGTTTATTTCATTGTATTTATTTGTAGATATTGTATTTAATTAATTTATTGATAGTGTAGTGTTAGGTTTAATTGTAGATAATTGTAGGTATTTTATTTAATTAATTTATTGATCTGTAGTATTAGGTTTAATTGTAACTTAGGTTAGGATTTATTTTACAGGTAATTTTGTAATTATTTTAACTATTTTAGCTATTAAATAGTTCTTAACTATTTAATAGCTATTGTACCTGGATAAAATAAATACAAAGTTACCTGTAAAATAAATATAAATCCTAAAATAGCTATAATATAATTATAATTTATATTGTAGCTATATTAGGGTTTATTTTACAGGTAAGTATTTAGCTTTAAATAGGAATAATTTATTTAATAAGAGTTAATTTATTTCGTTAGATTTAAATTATATTTAATTTAGGGGGGTGTTAGTGTTAGGGTTAGACTTAGCTTTAGGGGTTAATCCATTTATTACAGTAGCGGCGAGATTCGGTCGGCAGATTAGGGGTTAATAATTGAAGTTAGGTGTCGGCGATGTTAGGGAGAGCAGATTAGGGGTTAATACTATTTATTATAGGGTTATTGAGGCGGGAGTGAGGCGGATTAGGGGTTAATAACTTTATTATAGTAGCGGTGCGGTCCGCTCGGCAGATTAGGGGTTAATAAGTGTAGGCAGGTGGAGGCGACGTTGAGGGGGGCAGATTAGGGGTTAATAAATATAATATAGGGGTCGGCGGTGTTAGGGGCAGCAGATTAGGGGTACATAAGGATAACGTAGGTGGCGGCGCTTTGCGGGCGGCAGATTAGAGGTTAATTATTGTAGGTAGCTGGCGGCGACGTTGTGGGGGGCAGGTTAGGGGTTAATAAATATAATATAGGGGTCAGCGGTGTTAGGGACAGCAGATTAGGGGTACATAAGTATAACGTAGGTGGCGGTCGGCAGATTAGGGGTTAAAAAATTTTAATCGAGTGGCGGCGATGTGGGGGGACCTCGGTTTAGGGGTACATAGGTAGTTTATGGGTGTTAGTGTACTTTAGAGCACAGTAGTTAAGAGCTTTATAAACCGGCGTTAGCCCAGAAAGCTCTTAACTACTGACTTTTTTCTGCGGCTGGAGTTTTGTCGTTAGATTTCTAACGCTCACTTCAGACACGACTCTAAATACCGGCGTTAGAAAGATCCCATTGAAAAGATAGGATACGCAATTGACGTAAGGGGATCTGCGGTATGTAAAAGTCGCGGCTGGAAAGTGAGCGTTAGACACTTTAATGACTGGCTCCAAATACCAGAGGGCGGTAAAAACCAGCGTTAGGAGCCTCTAACACTGGTTTTGACGGCTACCGCCCAACTCTAAATCTACGCCTTAGTTTGGCAGGTAATAAAAAAAATATGACTCTCTTGCTGTTGGAGTGATAGCAAAAATACTAAAATTTCTCCTGTATTTTGGGCAAGTTTTTCTCTGAAAGCCTGGTTAATGATTGAATAAACTTCATATCTCTCAGAGCTATTAAGGCTTATTTTACACTTATTTTCCCAACGTCTCTGTGTCAAAGCTTATCTATAGTAGTGCTTTTGGTGTTTCCTTTTCCCTGTATACAATCTACATCTTACAAACATTATATACATTAGATGCCATTTCCCAAGCAATAAATTAAAATATACAGAGAAAAACATTTTTATGATTTCCTGTACACTGTTAAATACTGGAAAATATTTCAGAAAAAATGCAATGGATACAGCTCACTGTAAATTGTTTCCTTACTCAATATTTAACTTAAAGGTACAGTGTACTGTGAAATAGTTTTCTCTTAATGTGTTTCCAATGACTTGTTATACAAGATGCAGAGTAGAAAATGTATGATTAATTGCACCTTTAGGTTTATTTTTTACATATTAAATCACTGGGGTTTTTCTTTGACACCACAACCCATTCAATTGGACTGAGCTTGCATGGAAATCAGATCTCCTTATTTCTTTACACAAACATGCTTCCTTATCTTATCCCGGTCTGTATATCAAAACCCTATACTTAGAGAGGACAATTTAAAATGAACATTTTATTACTTATGTCTCCTACCTCAAACTGGAAGTAGAATTTATTCTGCTAGCTATGTTTGCATTGCTTTTGTACAGCCAGTACATACATATTTAAATATTCAGTATAGGTGGGGATACTACCAGCAAAAACAGTTATTCCAAATGCCAAAAAAAGATTAATGATCTAATAATAAACAATTGAATATACTACAGAAGATAAAAGACAAATGGGAACAAATTAAACGAGAGAGCTTTTATACTACACTTTAGTGCTACTTTTTACTATAACATTTATCATAGAATAACAATTGTATTTAAAGGAACATGAAAGCTAAAACATTTCTTTCATGATTTAAATAGAGAATACAATGTTAAACAACTTTCCAATTTACTTATATTATTTAATTGGCTTCCATCTTGTGTTATCCTTTGCTGAAAGCTTTATCTAGGTAAGCTCAGGAGAAGCAAAAAAACCTAGGTTCTATCTGCTAATTGGTGGATGTGTATATATATCGACTGTCATTGGCTCACCCAGTTAGAAACCAGAAGTGCATTGCTGCTCCTTCAACAAATTATAGCAAAAGAATGAAACAAATTAGATAATAGAAGTACATTAGAAAGGTGTTTACAATTTAATTCTCTATCTGAATCATTAAATAAATTGTTTGTGTTTTATGTCCCTTTAACCCTGTTGTGCTGCCCTTGCATTTCTGATGTGTGTGTCTTTTGTCTTATTGAGCTACCTGCATGCAAAGAAAATAGAAGTGGACGAAATTATACTGAAGATTAAGTACGTATATGCATGTGTAGGCTTACCAGAAGTCCCACTTTTACTGGGATTGTCCCGGTTTGGAGGCGCTGTCCCAGTGTCCCACCCAGTTGTTCATTCTGTCCCAGTAGGGTTGCCACCTCCAGGTTTCAAATCATGTGTCTGGGTTTCAGACCACCTGAAACCCAGACACATTATTCAAAATGACTGGACTGTGGCTCTCCAGCATAGCTGAATGCTGGTACTTTGTTACATACAGCCCTGCTTAGCTTAACGTTCGTGTCCTTCAAAGTTTACATTTAGTAATACAGGCTGAGTGAGCAGCATAGGGTTTTTTAATTTTGTAGTACTACTTGGTTTATTTTTCTAAGAATTTAACACCCCCCGACCCTTGATGTCATTGCCATTAATACACCTTTAGGGGAATCATATGGGTATTACTAGGAAGTACAGACAGGCAGGATTTTTGGCCTGGATCTTGCTTTACTTCATGCAGGATAGCATTTTGGCTATAATCTTCCTGCATTATGGTATAGAGTAGCCTCTTAAACAGCTTTAGCAGGTACGTGTTTCTTTTTTTACTTTCATTCAATGTTGTATTTATGCCTTATCAGTATTTGGCTCTGTTCATTAATTAGACACATAAAACACATATTACACTGCAGATATTAAATTGTGAAATTGATAATTATGAGATTGATAATTATGCTTGATGTTTGGCATTATTTAGAATCTGAGATTTAGATTAATGATTTATTTGCCATGACAACGTAATGGTGCCTTTTTCACTAGGGGGTGGTGGTATGGTCTATTTAAACTGTGTGATTCACTTGTGGAAGGGTAGATCATCCACAAAACATTACACACATAAAAGCTACTACTTTAAAAGGACCGGTAATTGCCACGCCCCCTTGACCACGCTCCTGACCACATCCCCACTGGCACCGCACCAGGTGGTCCCAGTTTCACCTCTAAAAATTATGGTAAGCCTATGCATGTGGGTATACATAATGAGAAAATAAATCCTATTTAAATAAATAAGAGTTATTATGGGCTATAAACTGGTGGACACTCTTAAGGGCTAAATCGATTGTTTATTTAAGTATTTATTTAAAGTTTGAAGTGGATTTCACACTTTTATTATTTGGGGAATGTTTTTTATCGCCAGGCACTAGTTAAGACACCTTCCCAGTCAGGAAGGGCCTTTCACTGTATTAGGCAGAGCCTCATTTTCGCGCCATTATTGCACAGTTTCTTTTAAGTACAGTGCATGCAGATGCATGTGAGAGGGTCTGCTGTCCACTGAAAAAGTTCCTAGAAGGCTTGAAATAGCCCCCTGGGATAGTTGAAGTCACAACAAAGGCTGTGTCTGGGACTGTAGTGGGGTTAAAATTGCAAACGGCTCCGGTTTCCACATTTTAAGGTTTAACAGCTTGAAACTTGGGGTGCAATACTTTGAATGCATTAAGACACTGTGGTGAAAATTTGGTAAAGATTGGATAATTCCTTCATAGTTTTTCACATATTCAGTAATAAAGTGTGCCCTTTTTAACATTTAAAGAGACAGTAACGGTTTTGTTTTAAAACGGTTTTTGAACTTTATTAACCAGTTTAAGCCTGTTTAACATGTCTGTACCTTCTGATAGATCATGTTCTGTATGTATGGAAGCCAATGTGGTTCCCCCTTCAAATATATGTGATAATTGTGCCATAGCGTCCAAACACAGTAAGGACAGTATTGTCACAAATAGTAAGGTTGCCCAGGATGATTCCTCAGATGAAGGAAGTAGAGATAGTTCTACATCTTCTCCTTCTGTGTCTATACCAGTTATGCCCGCGCAGGCGACCCCTAGTACTTCTAATGCTTGTTACTATGCAACAATTGACGGCAGTAATGGATAACTCCATAGCTAATATTTTATCCAAAATGCCAGCATTTCAGAGAAAGCGTGATTGCTCTGTTTTAAACACTGTAGAGCAGGAGGGCGCTGATGATAATTTTTCTGTCATACCCTCACACCAGTCTGAAGTGGCAGTGAGGGAGGGTTTCTTAGATGGAGAAATTTCTGATACAGGAAGAATTTCTCAGCAGGCAGAACCTGTTGTGACATTTAAATTTAAATCAGAGCATCTCCGCGCATTACTTAAGGAGGTGCTATCTACTCTGGATGATTGTGACAATCTGGTCATCCCAGAAAACTTGTGCAAGATGGACAAGTTCCTAGAGGTCCCGGTGCACCCTGATGCCTTTCCGATACCTAAACGGGTGGCGGACATAGTGAATAAGGAGTGGGAGAAGCCAGGCATACCTTTTGTCCCTCCTCCTATATTTAAGAAATTGTTCCCTATGGTCGACCCCAGGAAGGACATATGGCAAACAGTCCCTAAGGTCGAGGGGGCGGTTTCTACACTAGCCAAACGCACGACCATTCCCATTGAGGACAAATGTGCTTTCAAAGATCCTATGGATAAAAAATTGGAGGGTTTGCTTAAAAAGATTTTTGTACAGCAAGGTTACCTCCTTCAACCTATTTCGTGCATTATTCGTGTCACTACAGCGGCGTGGTTCTGGTTCGAGGAACTGGAAAAGTCGCTCAGTAGGGAGACTCCGTATGAGGAAGTCATGGACAGAATTCACACACTTAAGTTAACTAATTCCTTTATTTTAGACGCTGCTTTGCAGTTAGCGAGAATAGCGGCGAAAAATTCAGGGTTTGCAATTGTGGCGCGCAGAGCGCTCTGGCTAAAGTCTTGGTCGGCGGATGTATCTTCCAAGACAAAATTACTTAATATCCCTTTCAAAGGTAAGACCCTTTTTGGGCCAGAATTGAAAGAAATTATTTCAGACATCACTGGGGGAAAGGGCCATGCCCTCCCACAGGATAGGCCTTTCAAGGCTAAGAATAAGTCCAATTTTCGTTCCTTTCGCAATTTCAGGAACGGACCGGCTTCTAACTCGGCAGCCTCTAGACAAGAGGGTAACACTTCCCAGACTAAACCAGCTTGGAAACCAATGCAAGGCTGGAATAAGGGTAAACAGGCCAAGAAGCCTTATGCTGCTACCAAGACAGCATGAAGGGGTAGCCCCCGATCCGGGACCGGATCTAGTAGGGGACAGACTCTCTCTCTTTGCTCAGGCTTGGGCAAGAGATGTTCAGGATCCCTGGACACTAGAAATAGTCTCTCAGGGTTATCTTCTAGAATTCAAGGAACTACCCCCAAGGGGAAGGTTCCACATTTCTCACTTATCTTCAAACCAAATAAGTAGACAGGCATTCTTACATTGTGTAGAAGACCTGTTAAAGATGGGAGTGATACACCCAGTTCCAACTGTGGAACAAGGTCAGGGGTTTTTTACTCAAATCTGTTTGTAGTTCCCAAAGAAGAGGGAACTTTCAGACCAATTCTGGATTTAAAAATTCTAAACAAATTTCTCAGAGTTCCATCGTTCAATATGGAAACCATTCGAACAATTTTACCTACAATCCAGGAGGGTCAATATATGACTACCGTGGATTTAAAGGATGCATATCTACATATTCCTATCCACAAAGATTATCATCAGTTCCTAAGGTTCGCCTTTCTGGACAAACATTATCAGTTTGTGGCTCTCCCATTCGGACTAGCCACTGCTCCCAGAATTTTCACAAAGGTGCTCGGATCCCTTCTGGCGGTTCTAAGACCAAGGGGCATTGCAGTGGCACCTTATCTGGACGACATTCTAATTCAAGCGTCGTCTCTTTCCAAGGCAAAGGCTCATACGGACATTGTTCTAGCCTTTCTCAGATCTCACGGGTGGAAGGTGAACGTAGAAAAGAGTTCCCTGTCTCCGTCGACAAGAGTTTCCTTTTTGGGAACAATAATAGATTCTCTTGAAATGAAGATCTTCCTGACAGAAGTCAGAAAGTCAAAGCTTCTAAACGCTTGTCAAGTTCTTCTCTCTATTCTGCAGCCTTCCATAGCTCAGTGCATGGAAGTAGTAGGGTTGATGGTTGCAGCAATGGACATAGTTCCTTTTGCTCGAATTCATCTAAGACCATTACAACTGTGCATGCTCCAGTAGACAGGATCACCTGTCTCAGGGAATGAGTTTCTGCAGACCAAAGTGGGTCATTGTCACGACCGACGCCAGTCTATCAGGCTGGGGCGCGGTCTGGGATTCCCTGAAAACTCAGGGTTTATGGTCTCGGGAAGAGTCTCTTCTCCCGATCAACATCCTGGAACTGAGAGCGATATTCAATTCTCTCCGGGCTTGGCCTCATCTAGCAAAGGCCGGATACATAAGATTCCAGTCAGATAACATGACGACTGTAGATTACATCAACCATCAGGGAGAAACAAGGAGTTCCTTGGCGATGAGAGAGGTATCCAAGATCATCAAATGGGCGGAGGATAACTCCTGCCACCTATCTGCAATCCACATCCCAGGAGTAGACAACTGGGAGGCGGATTATCTGAGTCGTCAGATTTTCTATCCGGGGGAGTGGGAACTCCACCCAGAGGTGTTTGCCCAGTTGACTCAATTATGGGGCATTCCTGACATGGATCTGATGGCGTCTCGTCAGAACTTCAAGGTTCCTTGCTACAGGTCCAGATCCAGGGATCCCAAGGCCACTCTAGTGGATGCATTAGTGGCGCCTTGGTTGTTCAACCTAGCTTATGCGTTTCCACCGTTCCCTCTCCTTCCCAGGCTTGTAGCCAGGATCAAACAGGAGAAGGCCTCGGTGATTCTGATAGCTCCTGCGTGGCCGCGCAGGACTTGGTATGCAGACCTGGTGAATATGTCATCGGCTCCACCATGGAAGCTACCTTTGAGACAGGATCTTCTAGTACAAGGTCCATTCGAACATCCAAATCTAATTTCTCTGCAGCTGACTGCATGGAAATTGAACGTTTGATTTTATCCAAGCGTGGGTTTTCAGATTCAGTGATAGATACTTTGGTCCAAGCCAGAAAACCTGTGTCTAGAAAGATTTACCATAAAATATGGAAAAGATATATCTGTTGGTGTGAATCCAAGGGATTCTCCTGGAGTAAGATTAAAATTCCTAAGATCCTCTCCTTTCTCCAAGAAGGTTTGGATAAGGGATTGTCAGCGAGTTCTCTAAAAGGACAGATTTCTGCTTTATCTGTCTTGTTATACAAACGACTGGCAGCTGTGCCAGAGGTACAAGCTTTTGTACAGGCTTTGGTCAGAATCAAACCTGTTTACAGACCCTTGACTCCTCCTTGGAGTCTAAATTTAGTTCTTTCAGTTCTTCAGGGGGTTCCGTTTGAACCCTTACATTCCATAGATATCAAGTTGCTATCTTGGAAAGTTCTGTTTTTGGTTGCTATTTCTTCTGCTAGAAGAGTTTCTGAATTATCTGCTTTGCAGTGTGATCCACCCTATCTGGTGTTCCATTCAGATAAGGTTATTTTGCGTACCAAGCCTGGTTTTCTTCCAAAAGTTGTTTCCAACAAGAATATTAACCAGGAAATAGTTGTTCCTTCTCTGTGCCCGAATCCAGTTTCAAAGAAGGAACGTTTGTTACACAATTTAGATGTAGTCCGTACTTTAAAGTTCTATTTAGAAGCAACAAAGAATTTTAGACAAACCTCATCCTTGTTTGTCATTTACTCTGGTAAGAGGAGAGGACAAAAAGCTATTGCTACCTATCTTTCTTTCTGGCTGAAAAGCATTATCCGATTGGCTTATGAGACTGCCGGACGGCAGCCTCCTGAATGAATCACAGCTCACTCCACTAGGGCTGTGGCTTCCACATGGGCCTTCAAGAACGAGGCTTCTGTTAATCAGATATGTAAGGCAGCGACTTGGTCTTCTCTGCACACTTTTGCCAAATTTTACAAATTTTATATTTTTGCTTCTTCAGAGGCTGTTTTTGGGAGAAAGGTTTTGCAAGCCGTGGTGCCTTCTGTTTAGGTAACCTGATTTGCTCCCTCCCTTCATCCGTGTCCTAAAGCTTTGGTATTGGTTCCCACAAGTAATGGATGACGCCGTGGACCGGACACAGCAATGTTGGAGAAAACAGAATTTATGCTTACCTGATAAATTACTTTCTCCAACGGTGTGTCCGGTCCATGGCCCGCCCTGGTTTTTTAATCAGGTTTGAAAATTTTTTCTTTTTCTTTATACACTACAGTCACCACGGCACCCTATAGTTTCTCCTTTTTCTCCTAACCGTCGGTCGAATGACTGGGGGGCGGAGCCAGAGGGGGAGCTATATGGACAGCTCTTGCTGTGTGCTCTCCTTGCCTTTCCCTGTAGGGGAGGAGAATATCCCACAAGTAATGGATGACGCCGTGGACCGGACACACCGTTGGAGAAAGTAATTTATCAGGTAAGCATAAATTCTGTTTTTGGTGAACAACCTGGGTTGATCTTGCTGATTGGTGGATAAATTCACCCACCAATAAACAAGTGCTGTCCAGTCACCTAAACCAAAAATGGGCTGTCTCCTTAGCTTAGGTGCCTTCTTTTTTCAAATAAAGATGGCAAGAGAACAAAGAAAAATTGATAATGGGAGTAAATTAGAAAGTTGCTTAAAATTGCATGCTGTATCTGAATCAAGGAAGAAAACATTTGGGTTCAGTGTCCCTTCAAAGTTTAATTTTGACTTTATAGTCACTTTAAGGAACTTAAAGGCATTGCATTATGTATTTATATTATGCAACTAGGCCTCGTAATGGGGCAAATTTGCCAGTGTACAAGCACACGTTAAATAACCAGCCATTACAACTGGCTGGTTAATGTTTCTGCAAGCTGGCTTAGTGCAATTAACCAGTGGTCAGACCTCTGGGTTGATTAAAAAATGTGCCCCAATTGCTCCCCAAATAAAGTTGACAGTTCCTTTCTTTAGTTTTTACTTTAAATATAAATGTATAAACATATAAACACATAAATATATATGTGTATATATATATATATATATATATATATAAAAATATATATACACACACATATGCACAGATAAATATACTGTATATATATATATATATATATATATATATATATATACATATAAACACATAAATATATATGTATATATTCATATACCTATATATTTTAAATTTGCTTCCTAACGCTGCGTGTCTCACGGTATCAGAACGGGACCCCCACTGTAGCCTATGGAAGCGCGCTCTTGTGAGCGCACGGCTTCCAAATCCAGGCAATATGAACACAAGGTCGCATTTGCAGTGCGCCTGACTTGTAATACCAGCGCACATTTGTGTGAGCTGGTATTACTGAATGGAGCGCAAATATTGCGCTTGTGAAAGCACAATTTTGCGTCCCACTCGTAATCGAGGCCTTAGTAATTTATTTAAAAAAATATTTATTTTTATAACATTATAGAATTCAATACAAAGTTTATAAATGTCTTTTTTTTTCAACTTTTGCTATTTTTTTTCAGGTACTAGTACTATTTATATAATTTTTGAGCAGCGACCATACAGGGTCAGAGACAAAAGTACATTAAACATCTCAAGATATTTAGTAAAACAACTTTGCAATATACTTTCATTATTTATTTTGTTCTCCTTTCCTGTAATTTAATTCTGAATATTGTTGGCTTTCCAATTCATTTGAAACATGGATTTGCAGACACAGTTATATTCCACACAGTCATTGGTTCTGAAGCAAAAAAGAAGCTTAGATGCCTTCTTTTTCAAATAAAGATAGCAAGTGAACGAAGAAAAAATGATAATAGGAGTAAATTAGAAACTTGCTTAAAATTGCCTGCTCTATCTGAATCACGAAAGAAAAAATTTGGGTTCAGTGTCCCTTTAACTTTACCCTTATTTTTTAATATTTAAACAACTAATATCATTTTTAAAAATACAAATACAAATTAATCTCAGGTTGATCTTTGCTCTGAATACATAACTGAAACAATGATTTATCTAGTGTTTAATCTTCCTTTAATTATTGGCTGCTGGTTATTCTAAAAGATGATTTGAATTGTATCTATGGTGCTGTTAATATCTACAGTGGTACTAGTATTTAGTTGCTCCTATCTTCTGTAGAATTGCCATGAATGAGCAATGTACATATTTGCCTCAAATTATATGTACTTTAATATTGTAAATTTATAACTAGATCAGAATTAAAAATGAGTTACTTAGTTTATACACAAGTTTTCCCAAGCTACAGGAATGGGTAAGATAATTCTTTGTCCATTGTAACCTGCTGCTTAAACGTCTCATTTGGATAATCTCAACCTGTTATCATATAGTAATAACGTATTTCAGGAATTAAAGGGACAGTCTACACCAGTATTTGTATTGTTTAAAAAGATAGATAATCCTTTATTATCCATTACCCAGTTTTGCATAACCAACACATTATTACTATATTAATATACTTTTTACGTCTGTATTACCTTCTATCTAAGCCTCTGCAGACTGCCCCCTTATTTCAGACTTGCATTTTAGCCAATCAGTGCTGACTCCTAGGTAACTCTACAGGCGTCAGCGAAATGTTATCCATATGGCACACATGACTAATGCCCTCTAGTTGTGAAAAAATGTCAAATACTTTCAGATAAGAGGCAGCCTTCAAGGGCTTAGAAATTAGCACAAGAGCCTACCTTGGCTTTAGCTTTTATCTAAGAATACCAAGAGAACAAAGAAAAAATTATGATAAAAGTTAATTGGAAAGTTGTTTAAAATTACATGCCCTATCGGAATCATGAAAGTTTATTTTTGACAAAACTGTCCCTTTAAGACTATAATTTCCTTTTCTTTTATTAATTCAATTTTTAGAGCTTTTTGACTTTGCAACACAAACATCTTTCTGACTAAGCAGTGGTATATTCCCTAAGAGATCCAATACATGAAGTTGCTTTTATTAAATAGTATTGTTTTTTTGTGAAACAGACATGCATTCATAAGATTTCAATTCATGAATTAGTCCTTTGAATTAAAAACATACAACTGTAATATCCATAAACAACAATTTATTAAATACAATATTTTCACAAGTGTACAATATAAATAAAAAACAAATAATTATCAAATAAATAATACAATAATAATTACAAAATAAAAATAACAAGAAATATATTTACATTTATGATATTCTAATGTTTTTTTTATTTTTTATCATTACTTGCACAGCTACAATTCACATCTAGTATTGGTTCACTAAAGTGCCATTACTTTACGCCATGTACACACGTTTAATTTTGACTATTTGAAGTGTTATGTAGGCTGTGCATTTCATGAACTCATTTTGCTAAGCATAAATAAATTAAATCTCAATAATAACACACAGTGCAATAAATACATATTTTTAAAATACAACTGCAATAAAAAATGCATTTAATGAAGCTATCTAAACATACACCATGATAGACAAACGCTAACACTATCAATACATGACAGCAACAAAAAATAAATAAAATGACAAATAAATACATACTATTGACACAAAAAATAGCATAATACTTATTATGCACAGAACAATAGATGGTAAAAACAAAGATAAATACTTTTGTATATTTAATCCCATTGGGATAAACCTATTTTACAGTCTGTTTTAAACAGGTACCACAGTTGTCGTTTGACTTTGTATTAGTTTATAAAACTAATAAGTTAAACAAGAATTGAAAAAAAAAACACATTAGCTAATTGGCTAATGGTATTCTACAAATCCATTGCATTGATAGGCAAAATTCACTAAAAGGTCCATCCAGTATCTCCAATAGTTAAGATGGAGTTTAGCCGAGTTAGTATAATAATTTATTTATTTTGACATTTCTTTCTGAAAACTGTTCTAAAAAAAATGTAATTTGTACACCCTGTATCTCCATATATTCTTTTCTCCTAAATCCCTTTTAGTGCCCGGGAGTTCTGTTGGTGGAAGTTCATAGAACAAACCAAGTCATTTTATTCAACATCTCGAAAAAATGTTCTTTTGATGTGGGTTCTATAGTGTTTGGTATTGATGATGTCATAGACCAATCAATGAGCTATAACATTGGTTAGTACCACGTACATTCCGTTTCTTCTTTCCCCTGTAAAATAGATATATAAATATAGTGATATTTTCAGGTTGGTTTACTCATTAAATTGAACACAGAATTGATAAATTATTAATAAAAAAAGAACCCTTTACCAATTTTTCATAAATTGTAATAACATTTTTAAATTTATGTGATTACATTCTTCTGTATTTTTACTCATGTACTATAATTGATTCTATTCTATAGTTTATTACTTCTAGCAGTTGATTAATATAACAATTTTAGGCATGAAGAAAATTAAAGTAATGTAGCAAGAAGAAACAATTGGTTAATAAAACCCATATCACAATATCACAGAATATATCTATTAGCATTGCCACTTTTCAACCTCGTACTTATGACAAATGTTTGTTTCTTTAATTTGATTAATAAAATTTGAGTCATTAACTGTTATTACATCTTTTTATCTGACCATTTTTTTATTTGTCACTGATATTTCTATTTGATTAGCCATAAATTAGTTAGCTACATTGACATAATATTTACCTTAATATGGAAAATCACACGTCTTCAGCATTCTGGTAAATGCCAGCATCTTCAAGGGATTGGCAGCTACTGTTAAGCACAAAAACAAGCAACTCGGTAAATCATTATGTTTCATATTACAAATAATTAAAAAATAAATAGCATGCTTAAAGGGACACTGAACCCAATTTTTTTCTTTTGTGATTCAGATAAAGCATGACATTTTAAGCAACTTTCTAATTTACTCCTGTTATCAAATTTTATTTATTCTTTTGGTATCTTTATTTGAAATGCAAGAATGTAAGTTTAGATGCCGGCCCATTTTTTATTAACAACCTGGGTTGTCCTTGCTGATTAGTGGATAAATTCATCCACCAATAAAAAAATGCTGTCCATAGTTCTGAACCCAAAAAAAGCTTAGATGCCTTCTTTTTCAAATAAAGATAGCAAGAGAACGAAGAAGATTTGATAGTAGGAGTAAATTAGAAAATTGCTTAAAATTGCATGCTCTATCTGAATCACGAAAGAAAAAATTTGGGTTCAGTGTCCCTTTAACATAATATAATTTTTTTTTTAAAACCACTGGCTTACCTGGAAGGAGTAAATTTCTTTGCTGTAAAATAAAAAAAACAAACATTAAATATATTTTAAATCAATATTCACACTATGAGGTGGATCACAATAATTTAGAAAAATGTATCTAATGATTTATCTACAATAATCCCAATATACTTTAATAGGGATTTTCTGTGGATAAATCATTAAGAGGACACTGAACCCAAATTTTCTTTCATGATTCAGATAGAACATTCAATTTTAAGCAACTTTCTATTTTACTCCTATTATCAATTTTTCTTTGTTCTCTTAGTATATTTATTTGAAAAAGCAGGAATGTAAGCAAGAGAGCCTACCCATCCTTGGTTCAGCATCTGGATATAGCTTGCTGATTGGTGGCTAAATGTATCAACCAATCAGCAAGCGCTACCCAGAATGCTGAACCAAAAAATGAACCGGATCCTAAGATTATATACCTGCTTTTCAAATAAAGATACCTAAAGAACGAAGACAAATTGATAATAAGAATAATTAGAAAGTTGCTTAAAATTGTCTGCTCTATCTGAAGTGTGAAAGAAAAAATTTGGGTTCAGTATCCCTTTACTTTTTTAACAGATTGTGAGCGAATCCTATAATAGCTAACATGCCTCTTAATTATTCTAGATATACATTTTCCTGATAGATCTCTCAGTGTCTCCATTTATAAAAATAAAACTGATTAATGTAAGGCCAGTATTTTAAGTCTAATGACCTATTAGTAGATACTGGACAGTAATTATATTTAACTGATTTTAAGAAAACAGACAACTATATGCATTGTTACTAGAAAAAGTGGTATATATTCAGTGGATAAATATGTAATTTATCATTAGCAACATACTGTATATGCTTTATTTTAATCTACATTAAAACAGCTATTTAAGTGGTCTATCACAAACCTTTAGAAAAACATATCTATTGATTAATCTACAAAAATTCCAATACACTTTAATGGTGATTTTATCTTGAAAACCATTATATATTATATGTTTTTTTTTCAAATGATTGTGATCAACACCTAAATGGTTGTGACTTTGTATATCTAATACCACTAAATATGGTTTGTGATAAAACAGCTATTGTCTTGTGTGATAAATATTCTAATTACATGGCTAAATTTGCCTACTGTTCTTACCTGATTTCCGAAGACGTTTAACAAGCCAGGCTAGTAAGGAAGCAGTAGACAAGACAGATGCACCAGTGGCTACAGCTCCTACAGTAATCTTCAAAGTGGGATCATCAGGAACTTGGGGACCTGGAATAATGAAAAAATAATTGTTTCAGATAGAGCATGGAATTTTAAACAACGTTCTAATTTACTTCTATTATTACATGTTCTTTGTCTCTTGTATCTTTTGTTGAAAAGCATTGACATAAGCTCAGGAGCGTGGTTGTGGAACAGCATTTTTGCAACAATGTTATACATTTCAAAAGCCCTAGGTGGCAGCCCTATTTCCTGCCATGTAGTGCTCCAGACAACAAAGTAAAAGTAAATTGCAAGCTTTTTAAAATTGTATGCTCTGTCTGAATCACAATATATATTTTTTGGATTTCATATCCCTTTAATCTCCAATAACATTTTAATATTTATTTTAAAAAAAATAACTTTGTGTAACTATGTTGACTGCTTTGTGTCGGTTATTTATAAGAGATCTGCTAGTGTTTACAACTGAAAAAATGTTTTCCAAATAAGTGGATATAGTAAAATTAGCTGCCTTATTAGTAATGTTCCAAAGTGAAGGATGCTTTGCTACCAAATACCCAACTGAGAAAAAAAATACAATTTTAGTCAATATAGCGTTATTACCTTCGCAAGTGGGAATAGTAGCGCTCCATTTGCCATCACTGCTGCACTCTAAAGTATTTGATCCATTTAGAAGCCATTCACTTTTGCAATCAAATTTACACACAGTGCCAAATTTGAAGTCTCCAAGAACATTAGTACAATTCATGATGCCCATGTCTGGAATAGGAAGAGTTCCACATTGCACAGCTGCAAAGAACAAAGAATAAATATATTAATATTTGTAGATTTTTGTTACAGAAGAAGCATCATAAAATAAGCTATTGGAGCAATGAGTTTCTTTGCTCACTAATCAATTAAAATAAAATTATTTTCTGGAGTATATTGTGGTTCTGAAACTTGTATCAATGAAATTAAATCTTAATAGCAGCCATTAACTATGCCTAAACTACTTTATCTATTATTACAAACCTACAGCATGTAACAGTTACCTTTACATGTTGGTGTAGAAGAGGTCCACTCTCCAGAAGACGCACAAGTGAGCTCTGATGCACCCATTAACTTGAACCCTTCTGCACAAGTAAAAGAACACCTGGAGTTGTAAGATGATTTTCCCTGGCACTCAATATGTCCATTTTCTGGGGCATTTAAAGATGGACACTGAACAGCTGTGAAAAAAAGAGAGATGAAAATAGCTAAATAAATTAATCTGAACTGTATATAAGAAAAGGCAAAGTGCAACAGATAAATTGACCATTAATAGTAAATGAATTAAATGATAGATAAACAAGTCATAAAACATTTATATTTATATATTTTTATTAAAGAGATATACAATACCCACATACTATAAATGCTCTCTCTTGAAAATTATTTCAAATAAATTTGGAAATCCAAGTTAAAAACTTTCAATAATTACACATTAAGTTAAATATGTACTGTTTCACTGTACATATAAAATCAAATACAGTAAAAAAATCAAACAATGATGCTAAATAATAGACTTTTGCTTGAGAATAAATATATTATTTTGACTTATATATAAGCACACAAATTAATTCACTGCTGATCACATGCAAACAATGTTATTGTATGCACATGATGTAACAGTTACCTTCACATGTTGGCCCAGAAGAGGTCCACTCTCCAGAGGCTTCACAGTTGAGCTCTGATCTTCCGATTAACTTGAACCCTTCTGCACAAGTAAAGGAACATTTGGAGTTGTAAAACGATTTTCCTTGGCAATCGATATATCCATTTTCTGGGGCTTTCAAAGATGGACATTGTACAGCTATAAGAATAAAAATGGTAAAAATAATGTAATTGGTAAAACAAAACTGGACAGCTTTTGAGAAAGGGCAAAGTTCAATAGTTATCTGGGTTATAAATATTAACTGAATGAAACAATACCTATGTACATGCCTATTCAAATTAAACAAAATCTACCTATTGGTTCAATTAATTATGCAGTAGGCATGTATTGTTTCTAAAGTTCATGCAAAATCAAATGAAATAAAAAAAATATCCCTTTTAGCCTTTAATAAAATTATATAAATTGAGAATGTCAGTCAACATTTAAAATATGGTACAGACAAAAGTTTAATATATGTGAGTAATGAGCATTTGATTAAGGTATGTTAGATTTAAAATAATAAACTGTTGCAAATACTTATAGATTTATTACCCAAGTATATATATAAATATACTTTATATACATTAAATACCTTGACACTCAGGTACTATGGCGCTCCAAGACCCAGATGAGGAACACTGCAGTGACTCAGTTCCAATTAAGACAAAACCTTCATTGCACTGGAAAGAGCAATTTGAGTTATATTTAAATCTTCCAAAATCATCTTCGCAGTCCATCGTAGCTTGTTCAGGGTTTGTAAGATCTGGGCATGACACAGCTATGAGAAAATAACAATATTGTTTATGATCATAATAATAAGCAGATTTTTTAGGATTTGTAAATATGAATATAGTCACTCTATACATGTATTTAACAGTTCTATATAGTTGTGAGAATATAGATTATTTACCTTTACATATTGGTGCTTCTTCTGTCCACTGTCCAGGAGCAATACAATGTAGAGAGGGCGACCCAACCAATGCAAAGCCTTTAACACAACTAAAATTGCAGGTAGCGTTTTCTGGTAGATTGTCTTCTGCATTAGAACAGCTGATTAATCCATATTGTGGTTCAACTGGACGCTCACATTGAATAACTGTCCAAATAACAAAAAAAAATGGTTTATTATATATAGTAGCACTACTTTTATAATTTTTTTAAAAAACAGATTGTTCTGAATCTGATACATACGATACATATCTGAAACTTTACAACATAATACTCTGGTGAATTCAAAATAATGTATGGAAATTATGATATTTTTGTATACCTTCACAGTGAGGAATTTCATTTGTCCACTCTCCTTGTGCTGTGCATTGGACGCTTTCTGATCCAATCAAAGCAAATCCTTCGGGACAATTGAAATGACAACTTGATTTATATGTGAAGTCCCCATTAGTAAGGCTGCAGGTAACTGTTCCTTGGTCAATGTTATTTATTGCTTGGCACTTGACAGCTAAAATAAAACAATGGTATTATTAATGCTTTATTAATAGAATTCCAATAATTAAGTTTTGTCTCTAAAACGTAACTACCCAATAAAGATAGTATTACCTCACAAGGACATTGATTTTCAATTAACTTTATTTGTCCCTATTCAGAATTATAAGTCTGGACAAAGTTATTTTATGATAACATCAGAATATGTCTGTTTGGACAGTGAGGTATATTTATGCCCCTGTGTTTACACATGTTTTCTATTTTAGGGCCATTATATTTAAGAATAAAAATCTTACAAAATGATGTAGAGATGTGTCTTACTACAGAAGAAATAATAAATAATTACTACATTGTAAAAATGTGTGTATTAACATTGTGTAAAATGGTGGAACTTATTTAGTTGTTTGTTTAAGACATGATCTTCTCATACCTGTACACTGTGGTACCACACCATTCCATTCAGAGTTTCCCATACACTGGAGTTTATTATTCCCAACAAGCTCAAATCCTTCATCACAGGAAAACTCACAACTGGAGTTATACAAAGATTCACCAAAGGGGCCACTGCATCTCATGGATCCATGATCTGGAGTTTTCAAATTATAACAATTTATCACTGAAAAAAATATGAGGGTAAATTAATGTAGTGCAAAATAATATGATATTAATATTTATTTTAATGTATACAAATGACTATATTAACAACGCTGTTTGAAAAGAGACAATTTGAAATATCATATCTCATTACTACAATGAGTCAGGAGTCTCACTAAGGATGTATGTAGCTCATGTAAGGCAATAATTATTCAGTCATTTTACCATATATTTGTGAATCAAATGTTTTTTTTGGAAGAAACTCTGTTGATGATGAATATTATAGAGATCAAGGGTTTATATATTGTTGCTTCATTTAAATATAAGCATATATGTAGCAAAGATACCTATCTTTAGAGGTACCTATCAATATCTATTGAGAATAGTCCAAAAGCAATGGTACAAACTGTTGATGCCTCTGAAGAAAGAGACATCAATTCTTAACTAATATCAGACAAGAACATTTATTATCATTGTGTTATTATTATGCGAGTTAACACCACTTGTCAAAAATTAGAGTTGGGAACTGGTTACCATGAAGGGGTTGAAGAAGAAAAAAATACTGGCTATGATTTAATTACCATTGCATTGAGGGGCACTTGAAGACCATCCAGAAACAGTGCAGTGGATTGTGCTATCAGAGTCCGTATCGTAACCTTCCTGGCAGCTAAACTCACAAGATGTCCCGTAATTGAAGTTGCCATTAGTAGCAAAGCAATTAAATGATCCTTTATCAGGTTGTTCCAAAGGTTCACAGGTTACAACTAAAATGTAAAAAAAAAGACATTTGTTAACACGTGATTCCAATACAGTTTCCTACATACTCATTGCTCTAAATGTAAACGTTCAAGGATGTGTATTTATGCACTTTAGTTTAAATGAAATATAGAATGCAGTTACCTTTGTCACACTTCTCTCCATAAAAACCTTCATTACACTTGCATGTATAATTATTTATTGTTTCAATACATTCTCCATGACCACTGCAAGAGGTAGCATTGCACGCAGCTGTAAAATAATGAAAATATATGTTAATCAGATTAGAGAGAACCTGTTTTCATGGGATAAACTTCCAAAAGAGATGGTAAAGATGACAATAAAGGAATTCAAGAATGCTTGGGATATCCTTAAGCCAATCCTATAAATTAAGCATACTCTGGTTTTCTGCCTTCTGCCAAAGTCTATCTAAATATATATATATATACTATTTCAAAATAAGCACTCACTGGACTTCAGCCAACTGTAACAAGTGTATTCTTTAATGTGACGTTTCGGGACACAAACAGTCCCTTCCTCAGAGGAAGGGACTGTCTGTGTCCCGAAACGTCACATTAAAGAATACACTTGTCGTCACAGTTGGCTGAAGTCCAGTGAGTGCTTGTTTTGAAATAGTATCATTGAGTTCAATAGTACACACCTGGACTGTATAGATTATATATATATATATATATATATATATATATATATATATATTTTTTTTTTTTTTTGTGAAAGCAATTTTAAATTATAGATATCAATCAAACAATTAAATGTATAGGCATATATACAAATGCATAAATAGGTAAGGTTATAAATCGAACTAAGTTTGGGGCTATATTTTCATACCTGTGTAACACAAAGCAACTTTTCGGTTATTACAGGATTCATCATTCCATTTTCCAGCATCTGCTTTTCTTCCAACATACATCTCAACACAGTCCTCATCCTTCCTCTTGTTGTTGGGTTCGCCAGTGGCCCAGTTTTTTGCTTCTTTGGTAAGCATTTTGTTGGTTCCCACCCAAGTCCACTGGTTGTTGATCTTACGGATGCCGATCCAGTAGTATGCACGGTTGAAAGGAAGAATCTCATTCAGATACTTAATTTCCTCTTGGTTTTGAATTGCCACCAAATCTGTATAATGAGTTTTACAATAATTTCTTGCCTCTTGATAAGTCATGTTGACTGAAGAGTAGAAATAAGACCAGCCGTGTACTCCAGAAAACATTGAAAAACCTATAATAAAGGGCAGAATATAAATGAATGGTTTACAGATATAGCCAAAATGATCTACATTATTTGATAATTGATAAAGAACACTGCATCATGTCCACAATGGCTTACCATAACTTAAGATGGAGAAATATAACAGAGCAGTCATTCTTCTGTTTGATTTGCGAAACTGTGCAGCAATAACCAGTGACAAAATTCTGTAAAAATAAATGTATCAGTTATTGCTGTAAAATATCTCAGTGCAGCTAAGCACTAAAAACTTAAAGGGATACTTAACCCAAATTTTTTCTTTAATGATTCAGATAGAGCATGCAATTTTAAGCAACTTTCTAAATTACTCCTATTATAATTTTTTATTTGTTCTCTTGCTATCTTTATTTCAAAAATTTAAAAGCAGGAATGTAAAACTTAGAAGTCGACCCATTTTTGGTTCAGAACCTGTGTTACGCTGGCTGATTAGTGGCTAAATGTAGATCATTTTCTTTTTATACTGGACGGTAAAGTCAAAATTAAACATTCATGATTCAGATTGAGCATGTCAATTTATATAACTTTCCAATTTATTTTTATTATCTAATTTGCTTTGTCCTCTTAGTATCCTTTGTTGCACCTAGGTAGGCTCGGGAACAAGACACAACTAAGATTTTAATCCACTCTCTCATCCTTTCCCACCTCAATTACTGCAACTCTGTCCTCTCTCATCTCCCCAGCTGCCACCAAGATCCTTTACAATCCATAATGAATGCCTCTGCCAGGCTCTTCTTCCTTACAAGTTGCTTTTCATCTGCTGCACCTCTTTGCCAATCCCTTCACTTTCTTCCTCTTGCCTCCAGGATTAAACACAAAATCCTCACTCTAACATACAAAGCCCTCAACTGCACCGCTCCCTCCTATATCTCAGACCCTGTCTCCAGTTACTCTCCCTTCCGTCTCCTTCACTCTCCTCATGACCTCCTACTCTCCTCCTCTCTTGTTACCTCCTCACACTACCACTTACAGGACTTCTCCAGAATGGCTCCCATCTTGTGGAACTCTCTGCTCCGCTCCACAAGACTTCCACTAGTTTTGAAAACATCAAGCGCTCCCTAAATACTCTACTGTTCAGGGATGCATACAACCTATACTAATCTTTCTTTATACCATTTCCTCTCCTCCATTGCTATCTCCTTGAACCCCTTAGCATGTAAGCCTAAGAGTCCAGCTGTTTGTAGATCACCTTCTTAAGAGCTGACTACAACAGTGCAACTCTTGGCAGAGCCCTCTACCCATTTGATCCCTATAATTGTTTTGTTGTATTCCGCCTATGTTTATAGCGCTGCTGAATCTGTTGGCACTCTATAAATAACCGATAATAATAATAATGAAAACGAAGCATATTTCAAAATAGAAGTAAAATGGAAAATTGTTTTAAATTGTATGCTCTATTTGAATCATGAAAGAAAAAAAAATGTTTTATGTCCCTTTAATTAGCAGCTAATATCAGCTAACTATAAAACCTGTTTTTTAAAAAGTTAGAAATGTTTCCTCTGCTAAACTGACTTTGCTTCTATACAAAGCACAACTCCAGTTTCATTTTCTTATCAAAACAACCTGTGTTCTTTTATCAATTTGTGTTAGTTTATAAGGGAAAATCAATTTAAAGAAAAAAATTAAATTTGAAAACTAAGGTAGCCATGCAAAATAATCACAATATAACAGTATCTTCTATTATCTGTACAAATTAATAAGTGTATTGCCAGATTAAGTAAATGAATGAAAAAGCTCTATTGATGTGCACATTACTATAAAGCATAGCTAAACAGTACTACAGACATTGCATTACTGAAATAAAATAAAAGGCAGTTAGCAAAATACATTAATACAATATAGTATCACAGTCAAATGAGAGTGTTTATTTAAAGCATTAATAAATTATAAAAGAATATACAGAATATAATGATTTATTAAAAAGGAGTTACTTACAGTTCTTTGAAGAAAAAAGATCTCAGAACAATAATTGTTAGCTGAAGTTTTAGGTGTAATCTTCTTCAAGAAGGAAATCCAAAATAGGGACTAAAGAGCTGTTTGCTTGACTCCTGGAGTCTGCTGGATACTTCATGTTACTGTCGCCGTCTTTTATACTCTATACTGCTGAGTTAGTGAGAAATTCCCCAATGACGTAGCTCATCTGCATAAAATAGTAGGATGTCCTTCTCTGGAAGTGAAGAAAGTCCTGGGAGAGACAGGAATTTTCCCTGAAATATCAGTATGGAAAAAGTCTACCCATTTAGATATCAGCAACCATTAACATAAATAGAAAACAAAATGATTTGTTTCATTAACCTTTTTCTATAATATTCCATAAACAGTAATGTAAAGCCCATACCAACAAAAAGCACTGTATTTAAATAAAGTCTAGAACATACATGTGGTTTATTTAAAATAGGCTAACATTTATATAATAAAAAAATCTATAATGTGCTTTATTACCCACCGTTAAAATGATCTCAGTTCCATTTTCAAATACAAACTAGGAATATTCCTTAAATTTAATTTCATTATATATATATGTGTATGTATGTGTGTGTGAGTGTGTGTGTGTGTGTATATGTGTGTGTATGTGTGTGAGTGTGTGTGTATGTATGTATGTATGTATGTATGAGTGTGTGTGTGTATGAGTGTATGTATGAGTGTGTGTGTGTATGAGTGTATGTATGAGTGTGTGTGTGTATGTATGAGTGTGTGTGTGTATGTGTATGTATGTGTGTGTGTGTGTGTGTATATGTGTGTGTATGTGTGTGAGTGTGTGTGTATGTATGTATGTATGTATGAGTGTGTGTGTGTATGAGTGTATGTATGAGTGTGTGTGTGTATGAGTGTATGTATGAGTGTGTGTGTGTATGTATGAGTGTGTGTGTATATGTATGAGTGTGTGTGTATGATTGTGTGTGTGTATGACTGTGTGTGTATGTGCGCATGAATGTGTGTGTGTTTATGTATGTATGAATGTGTTTGTGTATGTATGAGTGTGTGTGTATGTGCATATGTATGTATTAGTTTGTGTATGTATGAATGTGTGTATAATAATGCCGGTATTACGAGTCTTGGAAAAAGTGAGCGGTACACGCTCTCCTGTCAAGACTCCTACCGCATTTAAAAGTCAGTAGTTAAGAGTTTTATGGGCTAACGCCGTAACATAAAACTCTTAACTAAAGTGCTAAAAGTACACTAACACTCATAAACTACCTATTAACCCCTAAACCAAGCCCCCCCCCACATTACATAATAAATCTATTAACCCTTAAACTGCCATACTCCCGCCTTGCAAAAACTAGTTAAATATTATTAACCCCTAATCTGCCATCCCTAACATCGCCGACACCTACCTACATTTATTAACCCCTAATCTGCCGCCCCCAACGTCGCCGCTACTATATTAAATGTATTAACCCCTAAACCTAAGTCTAACCCTAACCCTAACACCCCCCTAACTAAATACTTAACTGTAAAATAAACCCTAAGATAGCTACAATATAACTAATAATTACATTGTAGCTATCTCAGGGTTTATTTTTATTTTACAGGCAACTTTGTATTTATTTAAACTAGGTACAATAGTTATTAAATAGTTATTAACTATTTAATAACTTCTTAGTTAAATTTACCTGTAAAATAAACCCTAACCTAAGTTACAATTACACCTAACACTACACTATAATTAAATTAATTACCTAAACTAGTTACAATTAATTACAATTAAATTAAATAAACTAAAGTACAAAAAAAAAACAATAAATTACAGAAAATAATAAAATAATTACAAGGATTTTAAACTAATTAAACCTAATCTAATCACCCTAATAAAATAAAAAGCCCCCCAAAATAAAAAAATCCCTACCCTTTACTAAATTACAAATAGCCCATAAAAGGGCCTTTTGCGGGGCATTGCCCCAAAGTAATCAGCTCTTTTACCTGTAAAAAGAAACACAATACGCCCTCCCAACATTACAACCCACCACCCACACACCAAACCCTACTCTAAAACCCACCCAATCCCCCCTTAATAAAACCTAACACTAACCCCTTGAAGATCACCCTACCTTGAGACGTCTTCACCCAACCGGGCAGAAGTGGTCCTCCAGACGGGCAGAAGTCTTCATCCGATCCGGGCAGAAGAGGACCTCCAGATGGCCAGAAGTCTTCATCCAGGCGGCATCTTCTATCTTCATCCATCCAGAGCGGAGCGGGTCCATCTTCAAGCCATCCGACGCTCAGCATCCTCTTCCATCCAACGACTAACACTAAATTACGGTACCTTTAAGTGACGTCATCCAAAATGGCGTCCCTTCAATTCTGATTGGCCATCAGTATTTTATTTTGATTATTGAACTTAATTTGTATTTTAGAAAGTTAATTAGGGCTACATGTACTAAGCAGTAGATGCTGCTTTGGAGCAGTTGCAGTACAGGGTCATTCATTTTTTGTCTTGTCAAGTGGTCCTAGAGCTTCACATATGGAATAAAATGATTTGCTTTAAGTCCAGTGAGATTCTACCGCTACTATATATACTGTATATATATATATATATATATATATATATATATTATATATATATATATATATATATATAGGGCAATAGATCCAGCACTAGTAGAAATAACCAAAGTTCATTATAGGTAATAAAGTGCACGTCTGCCAGAGGGTCCTGTGTCACCTCTTACATATAAATCCAGAAGAGAAATGAGAAATGGCGCCTGCACTGTGTCATCATAGAAGGACAGCAACGTTTCGGGTCACATAGACACACAGGGGTGTCCTTCTATGATGACACCCCAATAAATATTTTCAACTTTTAAAGAAACAGTGCTGGCACCATTTGTCATTTATCTTCTATCTTCTGGATTTATATATATATATATATATCAGTATAATGGTATTCCAACTGTGTGTCATAATTAAGACTAGACTTTATCTTTCGATTGTATATAGTAGGTATAGTTAAAATATTTTAACTATTTAAATGTGTTTACTAGTTTTGACAATGTAGTCCTTTGCCATATTAAAACAACAAACTTTATGGTTGGTTACAATCTATTGTTTGATAATTACCGGCTAGTTAACAGATGCCAATGAGCTGTTTCTATGTCAATGCAATCACAATTCCCTTTCAGAAACCATTGTCTGCCAAAAACAAGCCAAGATGGGGATCAATCCCACCAATTCTCTCATTTCTGCTCAATCAAATCAAATATACTGGTTTATAAACAGTGGGACCAAATCATCTTTATAAAAGTCCTGTAGGACCAGGCTCAAAGACATAAGTATTAAAAAAGAGTTTGGCTTTTATTGTAAGTATAAACTGGAAATATTTAATAAATTAGGCATATCAAGGAACTGTTGTCATAACTAGATTTTTTATTAGGCAAAATAAGGATTTGTACAAGAGAGTTTACCTGCTGAGTGATACCAATCAGCCTAATGTCTATTACAGCCACCATGTCTAACCTTTACTGCATAGTACACTTAGGTCCCAATTATCAAAAACTCACCAGCATAGAGAAACATCACTCAAAAACTATGGGGTTTATTTATTATTCCATCACATCCAAATCTTTGCAGAGTGAGATAAACAGGTCTGAAGCTAAAATTTGCATTTCTAAAATTCTTTGAGGGGCCTTATAGTACCATTGAGACTTCTTAGATAACCTAGCCCATTGGTTTTCAAACCTGTTCTCAGGCCTTCCCAAGAGGTCAGGTTTTCAGGATTAGTGCAAAGTTAGGATGTGGGTGCACAAGGGGGTTGTAAGCCTCTCTCTAGGAACCTCCTCAAAAAGCTCCAAAAGGGTATAAGATAGAGATGTAGTGTGGGAGAGGGCGTTAGTTAGCTTAAACACCAAAATTCCAAACTATATACTGTAAAAAATACCTTATATATGATGCTGTCAACCTCTATTGTGAAAAAACTCTCATATGAAAAATCTAAATAGCACAATGTGTAAAAAAAAAAGATATATTATTTAAATAAGCACTAAGCTCAAGTGCTGATCTATACATATAAAATACAAATCTCTTTAGCATATGTAAAGTGCATGCAACTCAAAGTCCGTATTTAACCACCTTGCTTTAGAAAAGATAAAAAGTTCAATGTGTCCTTTTAAGGTACCATTGGCATAAAAACAATTGTGCTAAGATGCAATAAAGTGCTGAGTGAGCAGAGATTTTCTATACTCCCGGTGGTGAGTCTATTCAAGGCAAAACCCGAAGATATTGTGTCATTTGACGTCTCTGGAAATCACTGAAAATCGCTCAGCACTTTATTGCTTCTTAGCGCAATTGTTTTTATGCCAATGGTACCTTAAAGGACAAATTGAACCGTTTAGCTTTTCTAAAGCAAGGTGGTTAAATACTTTGAGTTGCATGCACTTTACATATGCTAAAGGGAGACGTTCCTGATTTTTATTCAATGTAGAGATTTGTATTTTCTATGTATAGATTAGCACTTGAGCTTATTAAAAGAATATATATTATTTTTACACATTGTGCTATTTTGATTTTTCATATGAGAGTTTTTCACAATATGGGTTGACAGCATCATATATAAGGTTTTTTTTTTTTATATAGTTTTGAATTTTGGTGTTTAAAATAACTAGCGCCCTCTCGCACACCACATCTGCAGGTTTTGAGGATTACCTTGGATGAGGGCAAATAAAATAACCGTTTACTAATCAGCTGATTATCTCACCTGTGTTTCACTACAGATATCCTCAAAATCTGGCCTGTTTAGGAAACCTGAGGACAAGTTTGAAAACCAGTGAGTTAGCCAGACAAAAGAGCTTTAGGGAATCAAGCCCTCAGAGACAGCCGACTTACAGTCTGTTCTATATAGAGAAATCTTTGTACAGACTCAATGAAGTGGTGATGATATTACTGGAAAAAACATGCATGGAATTAGTAATCTGTGTCCAGATACACAACAAATGTATATTTGTCTCTGACTGATACATTCTTCTAAGTCCCAGGGCAGTAATTTGGTTTCATAATAGGCTAAAAAAAAAAAAAAAAGGACAATACAACTTTAGAATTCAAAAGAAATTGTACTGAATTGTTTTCTATGTAACAAAATCCAAATAACATAACTGGAAAAAAACAAATTTGTATCCTAAGTGCAACAACGTACTATTGTATGAGTAAGACCCATAATGACACAGTGTTGCCCAAATGTCTTTTTAATGAAATCACAATAAAATAAATATTTTTTTTCCTTTTGAGTGTAGAACACTTTTTTTGGTTCAACTATAAACTGAAATCACAGTTTTTAAATGTTTTCCATTCATCACAAACAATCTTCTAGACCAGCACATAGAGATCTGTCTGCTTTGTGGAGTTGTTTTAAACAAACCTAGGGTTAGTAACAAAATAGTCAGGGTCCATTTACTATGTAGATCTGTTTCTCAATCTACTGGTTTATAAAAGTGGTGCTGTTCAACATATTTTCTTGCAAAACACACTTACAGGGGGAAGCAAGTACTTATAAGCAGTTTGCTTATTAACAGAAGAGAAAATAAGAGTTCAGACAATGTAGGAGCCACTTACAATTGTTCTCAAAAGTCCAACTTCCTTTTTTCAAGATGCTCTGCTTTTTTCTACTTACTGGCAAACTTCTGAATTCCTCATGGGAGACTGTGAAGTGAAATAAAATGTGGTCATTACTAGCATAATGAATTTTGTGTCATACACTGGCTCTGCTTGACTCCAAAGGTGCACTGAGCCAAACTGAACGACTGTATGACACATGAGAAATGTGCATAATGCGGTGATATAAAACCATCATGATGGTAAATTACATGTGAGAATCTTATAAACACACATGTGGTAGACATTTTGGGACCAATGCATCAAGCCCCGAAGCTTGATGCAGCTGTTTCCACGCAAACCTTCAGGCTCATCAGAAACAGGAATTAAGAAGCAACAGATCATGTCCGTCCGCACTTTCTAAAATCGGCCCCATAATATCATTTTAGTTGAAAGCCCAGTGATAAACAAGAAACTGTAAGACAATAAGGCAAGACATGACACATTTGTCAATGCATTTTCTCATAGCTTCACTTTAAAGTTAATTATCTTTTACTTTTTGTGTGAAAAAATACTTTTAACGTGTTTAACTGCTGCTACTTCATATACATGACAGAAAATGTTTCAGATCTATGTCCTTTTTTTGCTAAACCTATTACATACTGTATTTCAGCCCTAGGGATTTAGCCATTTATTTCTGACTAATATCTTAGAAGTAAAATGTGTTGGATATATTACTTGTACTCTGCAAGCATTAGCTATGCTTAGGCGTTTATAACTTTGTTCTGAAAAAAAAATCGGACTTGTTTTGGACTGCTGTACACTGACGGCGAGATTACAATTAGCGCACTAACGGGTAGATTACGAGTTTTGTGGTAAGCTAAAAAAAGCAGCGTTAACAGGTGCTAACACTGCTTTTTTACTACCGCTGTTATTACGAGTTTTGCAGGTATAGGGGCACCGCACACTTTTTTGGCCTTACCACAAAACGACTTACGTAAACTTCGTAAAGTCTTTTTTCTATGGGACTTCCATAGCGCTGGTATTACAAGTCTGTCCTGGGAGGCCAAAAAGTGAGCGGTACACTCTATCCTGTCAAGATTCCTAACGCATTTGAAAGTCAGTATTTATGAGTTTTATGGTACAACGCCGTAACATAAAACTCATAACTAAAGTGCTAAAAAGCAAAGAAACACCCATAAACTGCCTATAATAACATTTTTAACCCCTAATCTGCTGCTCCGGACATTGCCGCCACTATAATAAACATATTAACCCCTAAACCACCGCACTCCCGCCTCGCAAACACTAGTTATATATTATTAACCCCTAATCTGCCACCCCTAACATCGCCACCACCTACATTATACTTATTAACCCCTAATCTTCTTACGTAACGTAAACTTCGTAAAGTCTTTTTTCTATGGGACTTCCATAGCGCTGGTATTACAAGTCTGTCCTGGGAGGCCAAAAAGTGAGCGGTACACTCTATCCTGTCAAGATTCCTAACGCATTTGAAAGTCAGTATTTATGAGTTTTATGGTACAACGCCGTAACATAAAACTCATAACTAAAGTGCTAAAAAGCAAAGAAACACCCATAAACTGCCTATAATAACATTTTTAACCCCTAATCTGCTGCTCCGGACATTGCCGCCACTATAATAAACATATTAACCCCTAAACCACCGCACTCCCGCCTCGCAAACACTAGTTATATATTATTAACCCCTAATCTGCCACCCCTAACATCGCCACCACCTACATTATACTTATTAACCCCTAATCTTCTGCTCCGGACATCACCGCAACCTACATTATATTTATTAACCCCAAATCTGCCGCCCCCAACATCGCGGTAACCTACCTACACTTATTAACCCCTAATCTGCCGCCCCCAACGTCGCCACCACTATACTAAATGTATTAACCCCTAAATCTAAGTCTAACCCTAACCCCAACACCTCCTAACTTAAAAATAATTTAAATAAATCGAAATAAAATTACTATCATTACCTAAATAATTACTATTTAAAACTAAATACCTACCTATAAAATAAACCCTAAGCTAGCTACAATATAACTAAAAGTTACATTGTATCTAGCTTAGGGTTTATTTTTATTTTACAGGCAAGTTTGTATTTATTTTAACTGATAGAATAGTTATTAAATAGTTATTAACTATTTAATAACTACCTAGCTAAAATAAATACAAAAGTACCTGTAAAATAAAACCTAACCTAAGTTACAATAACACTTAACACTACACTATAATTAAATGAATTAACTACATTAAATACAATTAAATAAATTAAATTAAATTAGCTAAAGTACAAAAAAACCAAAACACTAAATTACAGAAAATAATAAACAAATTACAAGATATTTAAACTAATCACACCTATTCTAATAGCCCTATCAAAATAAAAAAGCCCCCCCCCCAAAATAAAAAAAAACCCTAGCCTAAACTAAACTACCAATTGCCCCAAAGTATTCAGCTCTTTTACCTGTAAAAAAAAAATACAAACACCCTGCAACAGTAAAACCCACCACCCACACAACCAACCCTCCAAATAAAAGCCTAACTAAAAAACCTAAGCTCCCCATTGCCTTGAAAAGGGCATTTGGATGGGTATTGCCCTTATAAGGGCAGTTAGCTCTTTTGCGGCCCAAAATCTAATCTAAAAAATAAAACCCACCCAATACACCCTTAAAAAAATAGAATAGAATTCTATCAGCCAATCAGAATTAAGGTAGAAAAAATCCTATTGGCTGATGCAATCAGCCAATAGGATTGAAGTTCAATCCTATTGGCTGATTCAATCAGCCAATAGGATTGAGCTCGCATTCTATTGGCTGATTGGAACAGTCAATAGAATGCCAGCTCCATCCTATTGGCTGATTGGATCAGTCAATAGGATTAAACTTCAAAAAATAGAATAGAATTCTATCAGCCAATCAGAATTAAGGTAGTAAAAATCCTATTGGCTGATGCAATCAGCCAATAGGATTTTTACTACCTTAATTCTGATTGGCTGATAGAATTCTATCAGCCAATCGGAGTCTAAGAAACGCCATCTTGGATGACGTCACTTAAAGGAACCGTCATTCAGTAAGAAGACTCCGGATGAAGAGGATGCTCCGCATTGGATGGATGAAGATAGAAGATGCCGTCTGGATGAAGACTGCTGCCCGTCTGGAGAACCGCTTCTCCCGGCTTGGATGAAGACTTCTCCCGGCTTTGTTGAGGACTTTGGCCCGGTTAGATGAAGACTTCTGCCGCTTCCTTGAGGATGGATGTCTGGTCTTTAAAACAGTAAGTCGATCTTCAGGGGGTTAGTGTTATTTTTTTTTAAGGGTGTATTGGGTGGGTTTTAATTTTTAGATTAGGGTTTAAGGGCAATGCCCATCAAAATGCCCTTTTCAGGGCAATGGGGGGCTTAGGTTTTTTAGATAGAATTTTATTTGGAGGGTTGGTTATGTGGGTGGTGGGTTTTACTGTTGGGGGGGGTTTGTATTTCTTTTTTACAGGTAAAAGAGCTGATTACTTTGGGGCAATGCCCCGCAAAAGGACTTTTAAAGACTATTTGTAGTTTATTGTAGGCTAGGGTTTTTTTATTTTGGGGGGGCTTTTTATTTTGATAGGGCTCTTAGATTAGGTGTAATTAGTTTAAATATCTTGTAATTTGTTTTTTATTTTCTGTAATTTAGTAGGGGGTATTTTGTGATTTAGATAATTTAATTTAATTGTTTTTAATTTAGTTAATTTAGTTAATTGTAGGGTTAGGTTAGGTGTTAGTGTAACATAGGTTAGGTTTTATTTTACAGGTAAATTTGTATTTATTTTAGCTAGGTAGTTGGTAAATAGTTAATAACTATTTAGTAACTATTCTACCTAGTTAAAATAAATACAAACTTGCCTGTAAAATAAAAATAAACCCTAAGATAGATACAATGTAACTATTAGTTATATTGTAGCTAGCTTAGGGTTTATTTTTTAGGTAAGTATTTATTTTTAAATAGGAATTATTTAGTTAATGATAGTAATTTTATTTAGATTTATTTAAATTATATTTAAGTTAGGGGGTGTTAGGGTTAGACTTAGGTTTAGGGGTTAATAAATTTATAATAGTGGCGGCGACTTTGGGGGCGGTAGATTAGGGATTAATAAGTGTAGGTAGGTGGCGACTATATCGGGGGCAGCAGATTAGGGTTAATAAAAATAATGTAGGTGGCGGCGATGTTGGGGGCAGCAGATTAGTGGTTCATAAGTATAATGTACGTGGTGGTGATGTCCGGAGCGGCAGATTAGGGGTTAATAAGTATAATGTAGGTGTCGGCGATGTCGGGGGCGGCAGATTAGGGGTTAATAAGTGTAAGATTAGGGGTGTTTAGACTCGGGATTCACGTTAGGGTGTTAGGTGTAAACATAAATTTTATTTCCCCATAGGAATCAATGGGGCTGCATTACTGAGTTTTACGCTGCTTTTTTGCAGGTGTTAGCCTTTTTTTCAGCTTACTTTCCTTGTTAATTCCTATGGGGAAATCGTGCACGAGCACGATACACCAGCTCACCTCTGACTTAAGCAGCGCTGGTATTGAAGTGAAATGTGGAGCTAAATTTTGCTCTACGCTCACTTTTTGTCTTTTAACGCCGGGTTTGTAAAAACCGGTAATACCAGCGCTGTAGGTAAGTGAGCGGTGAGAATAAACTGCTCGTTAGAACCGCACCCCTGTTACCGCAAAACTGGTAATCTACCCGTATATATATGGGTTAGCGTGTATATTAAAAGTTGAAAGTAAAAAGTTAGCACAAGAGGAAAACCCGATGCGTGCTAACTTCGATTTCGGATATCCCAATAGACTTCAATGGAGTGCGCCTAAAAAAAATAAATTTATAGATTGCACGCTATCCCGGAGGTAGTAAAGAATATTTCACATTCCAATGTTCTTTGCATTGAAGAAAATTTTATTTTTATTTTTATATATATAGATATACTAGGCGATAAGCCTGCCCAGAGGCTTAAAAGGGCTTTTGTAGGGCATTGCCCTAAGTTAAACAGCTCTTTTACCTAAACAAATGACCAATTGCCTCCTAACAGTAAAAACTCTGCACCCATCAAACCCCCCAAAATAAAAAAACTAACACTAAAAAATTTTTAAACTACCCATTGCCCCTAAAGGGGCATTTGTATGGGCATTGCCCTTAAAAGGGCATTCAGCTCTTTTCAAGCCCATTAAATCCCTAATCTTAAAAAAAAAAAAGAACAAAAATAAAAAAAAATCCTAACACTAAGCCCCAAATAGGTACTCACCGTTCCTGAAGTACAGCGGAGAAGGTCTTCTTCCAGGTGGCTCCATCATCTTCTATCTTCACTTGGAGCACAGGCCGCGTGGAGCGGAGGTGTGGAGCTGTGGATCCTCAGTGGCGGTCCTCACCAGTGGTGCGGAGGTGCGGAGCTGTCTTCCCTGATGCGTGGATCCTCAGCTGCTGTCCTCAACGGCGTCAGCCGTTCTAAATAATCTAAAGAATACATGTATATTTTTTTGTATAATAAGTTTTAATAATATTTATTAATATGTTTTAATATTTTATATTTAATATTTCAAGAACGCGCATTAAAGTTAGCAATTCTTCATGTGCGCCAACCCAACTCTGTTAGACCTAAATCGCAAAACCCAATGCACGTTATGCATATTTTACATTCCTATGTTATTCACAGAGAAAAAAAAATATCCCTTTTTATTATCAAATATATGTTTCTATATATATCTGATAAGGTTAATGTAAAATAAATATCTATACCTAAATATAAATATATATAGAAATATGTATTTACAATAAAAAGTACATTGTTCCATAAGTGAAGACCATTGGAATTTTAAATATGTACAATACATATATAAAGGAAGGGACATATAAATACTTAAATACATATATACACACATCTATATATATATATATATATATATATATATATATATATATATATATATATATATATATAAAACATGGAAGGGAACTGCACTCCAAGACCGGATCAGGTACACATCCTGTGACTCAGCAACATCCAGCCCTGGGTGCTAAATACACTCCAAAAAAGCTGTGATGTCACCAGAGCCACAGGCAGTTAACCCCAGTCCGGAATGGGTGCAAGAAACAAGGGGGATTACAAATAAAAAGTAATACAACACATAGAAACACCCATCACTCACCAGCTAGCTCACAGTTAAGATAAAATCACAACTGGAAAGGTTAGTCACCGCATCTGGCCAAATGGGAAAGCTCAGGCACCACGTCAAGGTCCTTTCCATTGCCTGAGTCCCTAACACAGCCACACCATCATGCAAGCTCACAAAGCCAAACAAACTGAGAACAAAGAAGGGGTGCATAGGTGGATGTAATCACCCATAGAAAATACAACACATGGAAGGGAACTGCACTCCAAGACCAGATCAGGTACACATCCTGTGACTCAGCAACATCCAGCCCTGGGTGCTAAATAGCATTCCAAAAAAGCTGTGATGTCACCAGAGCCACAGGCAGTTAACCCCAGTCCGGAATGGGTGCAAGAAACAAGAGGGATTACAAATAAAAAGTAATACAAGACATAGAAACACCCAGCACTCACCAGCTAACTCACAGTTAAGATAAAATCACAACTGGAAAGGTTAGTCACCGCATCTGGCCAAATGGGAAAGCTCAGGCACCACGTCAAGGTCCTTTCCATTGCCTGAGTCCCTAACACAGCCACACCATCATGCAAGCTCACAAAGCCAAACAAACTGAGAACAAAGAAGGGGTGCACAGGTGGATGTAATCACCCATAGAAAATACAAAACATGGAAGGGAACTGCACTCCAAGACCGGATCAGGTACACATCCTGTGACTCAGCAACATCCAGCCCTGGGTGCTAAATAGCACTCCAAAAAAGCTGTGATGTCACCAGAGCCACAGGCAGTTAACCCCAGTCCGGAATGGGTGCAAGAAACAAGGGGGATTACAAATAAAAAATAATACAACACATAGAAACACCCAGCACTCACCAGCTAGCTCACAGTTAAGATAAAATCACAAATGGAAAGGTTAGTCACCACATCTGGCCAAATGGGAAAGCTCAGGCACCACGTCAAGGTCCTTTCCATTGCCTGAGTCCCTAACACAGCCACACCATCATGCAAGCTCACAAAGCCAAACAAACTGAGAACAAAGAAGGAGTGCACAGGTGGATGTAATCACCCATAGAAAATACAAAACATGGAAGGGAACTGCACTCCAAGACCGGATCAGGTACACATCCTGTGACTCAGCAACATCCAGCCCTGGGTGCTAAATAGCACTCCAAAAAAGCTGTGATGTCACCAGAGCCACAGGCAGTTAACCCCAGTCTGGAATGGGTGCAAGAAACAAGGGGGATTACAAATAAAAAGTAATATCCCATTTGGCCAGATGCGGTGACTAACCTTTCCAGTTGTGATTTTATCTTAACTGTGAGCTAGCTGGTGAGTGCTGGGTGTTTCTATGTCTCATATATATATATATATATATATATATATATATATATATATATATGTATATATTTATATATATATATATATATATATATATATATATATATATATGTATATATTTATATATATATTCACCATATATTAATGCATACATACACATATTTAGACATGTCTAAGTATGCATATATATGCTAAAGCCCTTTGCAGCCCTTTTTTTTATCAAACAGCTTATACCATGAGCCCTTATAACTTTTTAAATGGACAGACTACTCCAGAATTTTTATTATTTAACCCCTTCATGACCAGACCACTTTTCAATTTTCTGACCGTTTGGGACCAAGGCTATTTTTACATTTCTGCTGTGTTTGTGTTCAGCTGTAATTTTCCTCTTACTCATTTACTGTACCCACATATATTATATACCGTTTTTCTCACCATTAAATGGAATTTCTAAAGATACCATTATTTTCATCGTATCTTATAATTTACTATAAAATAAATTAAAAAATATGATGAAAAAATGGAAAAAACACACTTTTTCTAACTTTGACCCCCAAAATCTGTTACACATCTGCAACCACCAAAAAACACCCATGCTAAAATTCTAATTTTTGTCCTGAGTTTAGAAATACCCAATGTTTACATGTTCTTTGCTTTTTTTTTTTTTAAGTTATAGGGCAATAAGTACAAGTAGCACTTTGCTATTTCCAAACTATTTTTTTTTTTTTCAAAATTAGCGCTAGTTACATTGGAACACTGATATCTGTCAGGAATCCCTGAATATTCCTTGACATGTATATATTTTTTTTAGTAGACAACCCAAAGTATTGATCTAGGCCCATTTTGGTATATTTCATGCCACCATTTCACCGTCAAATGCGATCGAATAAAAAAATCGTTAACCTTTTCACAAACTTTTTCACAAACTTTAGGTTTCTCACTGAAATTATTTGCAAACAGCTTCTGCAATTATGGCACAAATGATTGTAAATGCTTCTCTGAGATCCCCTTTGTTCACAAATAGCAGACATATATGGCTTTGGGGTTGTTTTTTGGTAATTAGAAGGCCGCTAAATGCCACTGCGCACCACGTGCATTATAACCAGCAGTGAAGGGGTTAATTAGGGAGCTTGTAGGAAGCTTGTAGGGTTAATTGTAGCTTTAGTGTAGTGTAGTAAACAACCCAAAGTATTGATCTAGGCCCATTTTGGTATATTTCATGCCACCATTTCACTGCCAAATGCCATCAAATAAAATATTTTTTCACTTTTTCACAAACTTTAGGTTTCACACTGAACTTATTTACAAACAGCTTCTGCAATCATGGCAAAAATTATTGTAAATGCTTCTCTGGGATCCCCTTTGTTCAGAAATAGCAGACATATATGGCTTTAGCATTGCTTTTTGGTAATTAGAAGGACGCTATATGCTGCTGCGCACCACACTTGTATTTTGCCCAGCAGTGACGGGGTTAATTAGGTAGCTTGTAGGGAGCTTGAAGGGTTAATTTTAGCTTTAGTGTAGAGATCAGCCTCCCACCTGACACATCCCACCCCCTGATCCCTCCCAAACAGCTCTCTTCCCTCCCCCACCCCACAATTGTCCCTGCCATCTTAAGTACTGGCAGAAAGTCTGCCAGTATAAAAAAAAAAGTTTGTGTTGTTTTTTTTTTTTAAATTATATTTTTTCTGCAGTGTAGGATGCCCCCTTACCACCCAATCTCCCTGAGCCCCCCCCAAACAGCTCTCTAACCCTCCCCCTCTCACTATTTAGTACCATTTGGGGTACTGGCAGCTTTCTGCTAGTACCCACTTTTCAAAATAATGTGCCCATTCAATAAATAAATATATTTTTTCTGCAGTGTAGCTGCCCCCCTCAATACCCCCCACCCCCTCCCCCTCCCAGATCCCTTTTTTAAAACATAATTTCCCCCTCCCTCTCCTAACACCTGCTCCCATCAAGACTTCAACGCACATAAGTGCAGCTCTCTCTGCATCAGTGTGCCAAAAAAGGTATTGCTGTGATGCCTCAACATTGAGGCATCATAGCAATACCTTGAAACCCCTGAGGACGTCCTTGGTCGTTAAGGGTATTTTTTTGTAGGGCGTTCCTGGCACGTCCTCGGTCGTGAAGGGGTTAAAAAGATAGATAAACCCTTTATTACCCATTAACAATTTTGGAATAACCAACATGGTTAAATTAATAAACATGTTAACCCCAGTGATTACCTTGTATCTAAGCCTCTGCAGACTGCCCCTTTATTTCAGTTCGTTTGACAGACTTGCATTATAGCCAATCAGTGCCCTCTAATAAGTAACTCCATGGGCGTGAGCACAATGTTATCTATATGGCACACCAGAACTAAGACCCTCTATCTGTGAAAAACTGTCAAATGCATTCATATAAGAGACGACTTACTTCAAGGGCTTAGAAATTAGCATATGAGCCTACCTACGTTTAGCTTTCAATAAAGCATACCAAGAGAACAAAAACAAATGTGATGATAAAAGTAAATTGGAAAGTTGTTTAAAATTACATGCCTTATCTAAATCATGAAAGTTTAATTTTGACTAGACTTCCCCTTTAAATAATTTATATCAGGCAAGTCTTTAAATGAGTGTATCTGTACTTTTAAGTGCATTTATTTTTTTCTTCCCCTACCCTTTACGCAAGCTCTCAAGTCGCACTAAACCGATGAGCAGAAAAACCAATTGCGCTTGAGTAAAAAAGGAAAAAGCTTTCATTCTATTGGCTGATTTTAATTTGAAAATTCAAATCAGCCAATAGGAATACAAGTTACCCCCATATAAAAGGGGTACCTTGCATTCACTATTCAGTGTGCGGCTGGAGACCGCATGAAGAGGACCTCTTTGTTGAAGGACAGAAGAGGACCACCAACGTCTCCGCTGCCATCACCGCCAACACTGGGATGAAGATAGTAGATAGACCGCAGCCGAAGATGGACCCTCAATGAAGATGGATGAAGATGGAGTGCCACCAGGATGAAGATGGAGCGCTGCCCATCATCATCGGTGAGTACCAACTTTGGGGTTGGGCTTAGGTTTTTGTTTAATTTTGGGGGTGTTTACATTAGATTAGTATTTTTTTCTTTTTTGGCGGGGCAGCAAAAGAGAAGAAAACAGCGCATCCGCGACTCACAGCTTCTGATTATAAAATAACATAAAACTCAAGACAAAATTGCACTTACAGGATTTAAAAGAAATATAGTCACATAAAGGCCAGCTCTCTGTGAGAATCCTCTCCCCTGTAGATGCCCTGAATGCCGACCCACGGCTCCAGTTACCACTTGGGAAATCTCAACAGCTGGAGTGTCCTTAACAGGTGTAAGCATCCAGGCTTCTACCGTGATAAACTTCTCCTATGCGTTTCGTCCGTGCACAAACGGACTTTCTCAAGGACTTGTTGAATTATTGAATGCCTGGGACGCCCGCTCTGATATTTTTAAATATTCTGTTAAACCCGCCTTTTGTGATATAGCCACATACGTCAGTCATTAGTTAGGATGGAGTATCGGGTTTGAGTTACAACATTTTTTGGAAACATCTATAAACATTTGTTGCGAAACAGTAAATTTGAAACAGTAAGTTTAACATAGCAGCCGTTGACATCATCAAATTACCAGTTACAAATATATGCAAATTTCATAGCAATTGTAAATATAATGTGAATACATTTGTTAAAAACTCATGACAGATACCACAGTCGGTAGTTGATCAATTGTGGAAATATCTAAGTAAGGTGTTAACGCACATTTCATAGCAATTGTGGATATAGATTCATTAAAAGTAACTGTCTATTGCACATTCTATCGTATTACAAATGCGGACATAAATGGTATCACTAAATTTGTTAAAAAACACACACACACATAGGACAACTATTAAAGTCAGTAATCTATCAATTTTTAATATACCAATGGGAGAAATGTATACCTAACTTGATTGTTAAAAACTAATTTCATTTGTGCTAATATATGAATAAATATACTTTTAAAATATATTTAAAACATTTATTTTAAAGGAAGCAGCTCTAGGAGAAATACTATAATTTAGATCAAATCGAATTTAAAATACAATATACGAAATACAATAGAAAAAATGAATGATGATTTCATTTTCCCACATATGTAGAAAAAAAACCACACCCATTTTTCTTAACGAACCTTATTTTCCTTAGAGAGCCTAATACAGTACTGTTGATTAGTACTTGTTAGAGATCAATCAAAATTGATTTAATTCATAAAAGATTGAAGGTCAAGGTCTATGTTTAACCCTTTGGGCTCTAAGCATTCTAAACAGTGAATTCACTTGGTTTCACATTTTCTTAATAAAAGAAGTCTTCTGTTTTCACATGGACCTGGTGCAATTTGCTCCAGAGCACTAATAGTAAGTCCTGTGTGGTCTTTACCGTGTTTAATGTTAAAATGCTTTGAAACACTATGTTTATCAAACACTATCTTGATATTCTCTATGTGTTCATACCATCTTCTTTTTATACTTCTTTTCGTGCGGCCTACATACATTTTGCCACATTTACACAATAGCTGATAAACTACATGTGTTGCTTGACAGTTTCCTCTGAAATCTATTTTGAATGTTTTAAAGCCATCCCAATTCTTTACCTCATTACCCTTAATGACATTACCGCACATAACGCACCCTTTCCTTCCACATCTATATGTTCCTGCTTGTACTTTTAACCAGTTTGATGTGATCCTTGGGTTTGCTTTTTTGGATTTCAATCTTGAGGGAACTATTAGGTTTTTTAGGTTCTTGTTTTTCCTAAATATTATATGTGGGGGTCTCCCCTATATTATCCTTTAGTATGGGGTTATTAAGCAAAATATCCCAATGTTTTTTCAAAATTGATTTGGTGACTTTTGCACCTTCGCTGTATGTGGTTATGAACTTGGCTTGGCTATTGTAGTCATTATTCTTAGTTTTTACTTTTTTAGAGTGTATGATTTCTGTTCTTGGGATGTCAAGACATTTGTTTTTTGCTTCATCTATTAGACTGACATCATATCCTTTCTGTATGAGTTTATTCCTTAATATATTGGCCTCTATATTATAATCTTCCACATAGGTACAATTTATCCAAAGTCTTCTAAATTGGCCATATGGTATATTTTCTTTCCAGTTCTTCATATGGCCACTATAAGAAACCATTTCTATCAGACGGCTTTCTACAGTTTATTTACAGCTATTTTGTTCTCACTCGTGAAAAAGGTAACATCCAGGAAATATAGTTTATCATCACTAACATTTTCAGTAAAAGTTAAAATAAAATTATTTTGATTCATATGTTCAACAAAAGTACTAGCTTCATCTTTAGTCCATCTCCATACAATTAAAATGTTGTCTATGTACCTAAAGTATCTCCATAGCTTGGACTCAAATGGATTATTATTCCATAAATATCTATATATCTATATAAATCAAATGAGGTATTTTTTAATTTAAGGGTCAATTGCTGCTATTATTGTTATTATTGATTTTATAAATGTACCCATATCCTTTTACCCACAATTATAATGAAATGAGTATACATTTCTCCAATTGGTATATTAGAAATTGGTAGATTACTGCCTTTAATAGTTGTCCTATGTGTGTGTGTTTTTTTAACAAATGTAGTGATACCATTTATAACCGTATTTGTAATACGATGAATTGCTGCTATGAAATGTGCGTTGTTTCCTTGCATTTGCAATACAATAGCATGTGCAATAGACAATTACTTCTATTGAATGTGCTAATATTCTCTATATCTACAATTGCTATGAAATGTGCATTGACTCTTTACTTAGATATTCCCGTAATTGATCAACTACTGACTGTGGTATCTGTCATGAGTTTTTAACAAATTTATTCAAATTATATTTACAATTGCTATGAAATTTGCATATATTTCTAACTGGTAATTTGATGATGTCAACGGCTGCTATGTTAAACTTTGGTTAGCGTGGCATGAAGTGGATCGGGTAAGCTCCCTCTCCAGTGGGCAAAAGAGAACTATTAACCCTTGAACATTTTTTTCAAGGAAATAAATACCGACAAATTTTCTCAGTATTTATTCATTTTCTTAAATTTTTGGTGCATTCATTCAGATATTCATTTCGTTAAAACAAAAAAAAATCTGATTATAGTTACAAATGTTTATTCGCACAAAAACATAAAGCCATATACTGATTTTTTAACCTAAGGCTGACCTTTTTAGTATGTCTTTATATCATATATGATAAAATATTAATTTAAGACATATAAACATTAAACACTTTGAGATGGTAATATAAAATGATAAATATCATATATATATATATATAAAAGTTTGCAATATGCTTTCATTATTTATGTTGTCACCTTTTCCTGTAATTCCATTCAGAAATTATGAGCTTTTAAGTTCCTGTTAAAAATGGAAGTGCAGAACACTGTTATATTCCACACACTCTAGTGACTTATTTATAACTGTCTTTAATGTAACCTACATTACAACATGGCAGCTCCCATTGCTTTATACACACTAAAACGTTCCCTCAATTTTGTCACTATTTAAACATCAAATGAAACTTTGAAAAAAAAATCTACATGTTATTCTCAAACTAATCTTTTCTTTGGATGCATCATTCTATCTAGCAATAATTTAGTGTTTATTGTCCCTTTAATGTGATATTTCTTAGTGTTCTAGGTTTCAAGCCTAATATACCAATTGTTTTAATAATGGTATAATGAGATAGTGAGGTAGGTTTGTGGATTAAAGTTGTATTTTGTTTTTATAGTAAAAAATAATTTAGTACTCCACTTGCAATCTAGCACTTATAAATTAAACAAATACTAATAATTTTGTAGCTTTAGTAATTCATTTTAAAAATATGTTTAATTTAATTATAGAATTAAATACAATTTTTACAAATTTGCCCCAAATAAATGTATTTCTGTTGCTATTAATGGGACATTAAACACCTCAATATAGTAATATAAATTCTTTCATTACATGTAGTAAAACAACTTTTCTTCAAACTTTCATTATTTATTTTCTTCTCCTTTCCTATAATTTAATTCTGAATATTGTGGGCTTTCCAATTTATAATAAATATAGAAGTGCAGACACAGTTATATTCTGCACAGTCATTGGCTGCACACTCTAGTAAGCCATTAAAAACCATTCCTAATTTATAACTAGATCAGAATTAAAATGAGTTTTTACAGAAGGGTTTCCAAGCTACATGTATGGGTGAGATAATTCATTGTCCATTGTAACCTGACGCTTCTAGAGTTTTTAAATTTGCAACACATTTATCTATCTGACTGAGTAGTGGTGAAGTTCCTAAGAGAGGCAATACGTTAAGTTTATTTTAACTTAGTTAAAAAGTATTGTTTTCTTGAGAAACAGACATGCATTCATAAGATTTCAATTAATGAATTAGTGCTTTAAAATAAAAACATACAATTGTAATATCCATAAAAAGCTATTTATTGAATGCAATATTTTCATAAGTGTACAATATAAATAAAAAACAAATAATTATCAAATAAATAATACAATAATAATTACAAAATAAAAATAACAAGAAATATATTTACATTTAGGATATTTTAATTTTTTTTTTTTTAACATTTCTTGCACAGCTACAATTCACATCTAGTACTGGTTCACAAAAGTGTCATGTACACAAGTTTAATATTAATGACTATTTGAAGTGTTATGTAGACTGTGCATTTCATAAACTAATTTTGCTTGGCATGAAATTAAATCTCAATAATAACACGCAGTGTAATAAATACATATTTTCAAAATACAACTGCAATAAAAAATGCATATAATGAAGTTATCTAAATGTACACAATGAGAGTCAAACCCTAACACTATTAATACATTTTTTTTTTAAAAAGACAAATAAATAAATTTTATTGACACAAAAAAACATAGCTTAATACTTATTATACACAGAACAATAGATGGTAAAAACAAAGATATAATAAAAGCAATTTATAAATATACGTTTATACTTTTGTATATTTAATCCCATTGGGATTAACATATTTTACAGTCTGTTTTAAACAGGTACCACAGTTGTCATTTGACTTTGTATTAGTTTATAAAACTAATAAATTAAACATGAATTGAGAAAATGCATGTAATTGGCTAATGATACTCTACAAATCCATTGCATTGCTAGGCAAATTTCACTAAAAGGTCCCTCCAGTATCTCCACTAGTTAAGATGGAGATGACTTTTAATGAGTTTAGCAAAGTTAGAATAATAGTTTATTTATTTTGAAATTTCCTTCTGAAAACTGTAAAATGTAATTTGTACACCCTGTGTCTCCATATATTCTTTTCTCTTTAATCACTTTTAGTACCCCAGAGTTCTGTTGGTGGAAGTTCATAGAACAAACCAAGTCATTTTATTCAACATCTCGAAAAAATGTTCTTTTGATGTGGGTCTTATAGCGTTTGGTATTGATGATGTCATAGACCAATCAATGAGCTATAAAATTGGTTAGTACCACGTACATTCCGTTTCTTCTTTTCATGTAGTACTCATATTTCATTCCAGACAGAAAGAAGACTTCCAGGTGCCATTAGTTCTTGTAATAAGTTTATTGTAGACTTCCTCTGTAAAATAGATAATTAAACATAAATATACAAATTTTCAAAACATTTTCAGGTTGGTTTACTCATTAAATAGAACACTGAATGTATAAGTTATTGGGGGGGGGGGGGGGGGAGAACCCTTTACCAATTTTTGATAAATTTTGAAAACATTTTTAAATTTATGTGATCAAATTATTCTGTATTATTTTTACTCAAGTACTATAATTGATTATATTCTATAGTTTATGACTTCTAGCAGTTGATTAATATAACAATTTTAGGAATTAAAAAACTTGAAATAATGTAGCAAGAAGAAACAATGGGTTAATAAAACCCATATTACAATATCACAGAATATATCTATTAGCGTTGAAACACTTTTTAACCCCGTACTTATGACAAATGATTGTTTCTTTAATTTGATTAATACAACTCCAGTCATTAACTGTTATTACATCTTTTTATCTAATCATTTTTTTTATTTGTCACTGATATCTCTATTTGATTAGCCATAAATCAGTTGGCCAAATTGACTTAATATTTACCTTAATATGGAAAATCACACGTCTTCTGCGTTCTGGTAAATGCCAGCATTTTCAAGAGTTTGGCAGCTACTGTTAATCACAAAAACAAGCAACTCGGTAAATCATTATGTTTCATATTCCAAATAATTAAAAAAATAAATAGCAAGCTTAACATAATATAATTAAAAAAAAATACACTGGCTTACCTGGAAGGAGTAAATTTCTTTGCTGCAAAAAAAAAAAGAAAAAGATTTTAAATATATTTTAAATAAATATCTAGACTATGAGGTAGATCACAATAATAAGAAACATGTATCTAATAATTTATCTGCAAAAATCCATATAGACTTTAATTGAGATTTTCTGTTGATAAATCATTAAAGGGATACTGAACCCACATTTTTTCTTTCATGATTCAGATATAGCATACAATTTTAAGCAAGTTTCTAATTTACTCCTATTATCAATTTTCCTTCATTCTCTTGGTATCTTTATTTGAAAAAGCAGGAATGTAAGTTAATGAGCCAGCTTATCTTTGGTTCAGCACCTGGTTATAGCTTGCTGATTGGTGTCTACATGTAGCCACCAACCAGCAAGCGCTACCCAGGGTTTCTGAACCAAAAATGGGTCGGATCTTGAGCTTATATTCCTACTTTTCAAATAAAGATGCAACAAGAACAAAGACAAATTAATAATAGGAGTAAATTAGAAAGTTTTTTTTAAAATTGCATGCTCTATCTGAATCATAAAAAATAATAATTTGGGTTCCATATCCCTTTAAATAAACATTTTTAACGAATTGTGATCGACTCCTATGATAGATCTCACAGTGCCTCCATTTATAAAAATAAAACTGACTGTTGTAAGCCCAGTATTTTAAGACATGTCTAATTATTTATTAGCAGATACTGGACAGTGATTATATTTTACTGATTCTAAGGAAAACAGACAAATATATGCATTGTTACTAGAAAAAGTGGTATATATTCAGTGGATATATATGTAATTCATCATTAGCAACATATATGCTTTATTGTAATCTACATTAAAAAAGCTATTTAAGCGATCGATCACAAACCTTTAGAAAAACCTATCTATTCATTTATTTACAAAAAATTCCAATACACTTTAATGGTGGTTTTGTCTTGAAAACCATTAAATATGTTTTTCTAAATGATTGTGATCAACACCTAAATGGCTGTGACTTTGTATATCTAATACCACTAAATATGGTTTGTGATAAAACAGCTATTGTCTTGTGTGATAAATATTCTAATTACATGGCTAAATTTGCCTACTGTTCTTACCTGATTTCCGAAGACGTTTAACAAGCCAGGCTAGTAAGGAAGCAGTAGACAAGACAGATGCACCAGTGGCTACAGCTCCTACAGTAATCTTCAAAGTGGGATCATCAGGAACTTTGGGACCTGGAATAATGAAAAAATAATTGATTCAGATAGAGCATGGAATTCTAAACAACGTTCTAATTTACTTCTATGATTACATTTTCTTTGTTCACTTGTATCTTTTGTTGAAAAGCAGCGTGGTTGTGGAACACTATATGGCAGTAGTTTTGCAACATTGTCATCCATTTCAAAAGCCCTAGATGGCAACACTTTTTCCTGCCATGTAGTGATCCAGACAACAAAGAATAAAATGTGAACAAAGCACATTTGATAGTAAAAGTAAATTGCAAGCTTTATAAAATTGTATGCTCTGTCTGAATCACAATATATATTTTTTTGGATTTCATATCCCTTTAATCTCCAAGAACATTTTAATATTTCTTTAAAAAAATAACTTTGTGTAACTATGTTGACTGCTTTGTGTCGATTATTTATAAGAGATCTGCTAGTGTTCACAACTGCAAAAAATGTTTTCCAAATAAGTGGATATAGTAAAAATTGGCTGCCTTATTAGTAGTGTTTCAAAGTGAATGATGCTTTGCTACCAAATACCCAACTAAGAAAAGAATACAATTTTAGTCAATATAGCGTTATTACCTTCACAAGTGGGAATAGTAGCGCTCCATTTGCCATCACTGCTGCACTCTAAAGTATTTGATCCATTTAGAAGCCATTCATCTTTGCAATCAAATTTACACACAGTGCCAAATTTGAAGTCTCCAAGAACATTAGTACAGTTCATTATGCCCATGTCTGGAATAGGAAGAGTTCCACATTGCACAGCTGCAAAGAACAAAGAATAAATATATTAATGGCTTCAATACTTGTAGATTTTTTATATGGAAGAAGCATCATAAAATAAGCTGTTGGAGCAATAAGTTTATTTGCTCACAAATCCATTAAAATAAAATTATTTTCTGGAGTATATTAAAGTTCTGAAACTTGTATCAATAAAATAAAATCTTAATAGCAGCCATTAACTATGCCTAAACTACTTTATCTATTATTACAAACCTACAGCGTGTAACAGTTACCTTCACATGTTGGTGTAGAAGAGGTCCACTCTCCAGAAGACGCACAAGTGAGCTCCGATGCACCCATTAACTTGAACCCTTCTGCACAAGTAAAAGAACACCTGGAGTTGTAAGATGATTTTCCCTGGCACTCAATATGTCCATTTTCTGGGGCATTTAAAGATGGACACTGAACAGCTGTGAAAAAAAGAGATGAAAATAGCTAAATAAATTAATCTGAACTGTATATAAGAAAAGGCAAAGTGCAACAGATAAATTGATTATTAATAGTAAATAAATTAAATTACAGCTACACAAGTCATAAGACATTTACATTAATCTTTTTTTAATGAAGAGATATACAGTACCCACATACTATAAATGCACTTGATTGAAATTTAGATTTAAAATAAGTTTTGGAAGTCCAAGTTAAAAAAACTTTAAATAATTACATATTAAGTTAAATATGTACTGTTTCATTGTACGTGTAAAATCAAATACAGTAAACTATAATGCTAAATAATAGACTTTTGCTTGAGCGTTAATATATTAATTTCACTTGTAATATAAGTACGCAAATGAATACACTGCTGATCACTTGCAAACGATGTTATCGCATGTACATGACGTAACAGTTACCTTCACATTTTGGCGCAGAAGATGTCCACTCTCCAGACGATTCACAGTTGAGCTCTGATGTTCCGAATAACTTGAACCCTTCTGCACAAGTAAAGGAACATTTGGAGTTGTAAAATGATTTTCCTTGGCAATCGATATGACCATTTTCTGGGGCTTTTAAAGATGGACACTGAACAACTGTAAAAAAAAATAAAAAAAATAATAAAATATAAATAAATAATAAAATTATAAAATTAGCTAAATAAATATATGAGAAAAATGCAATAAATAAATTGATTTATAGTAAAGGAAGTAAATTAATTTTAATATAATACACTCATACTATAAATGCACTCGCTTGAAAATTTAATTTAAAATAAGTTTTTAAAAATCCAAGTTATAAACTTTTTTATAATTACATATTGTTTCATTGTACATGTAAAATCAAATACAGTAAAAAAAAGCATTACCAATTAAACTATATTGCTAAAGGGGTATAAACTTACAATATCAGATGTTGTTGCATCATAGACTATTGCTCAAGCGTTAATATATTATTGTCACTTGTAATATAAGCACGAAAATTAAAGCACTGCTGTTCACATGCAAACAATGTTATTGTATGTACATGACGTAACAGTTACCTTCACATGTTGGCGCAGAAGAGGTCCACTCTCCAGAGGCTTCACAGTTGAGCTCTGATCTTCCGATTAACTTGAACCCTTCTGCACAAGTGAAGGAACATTTGGAGTTGTAAAATGATTTTTCTTGGCAATCGATATATCCATTTTCTGGGGCTTTCAAAGATGGACATTGTACAGCTATAAGAATAAAACATGTGAAAATAATGTAATTAGTAAAACAAATCTAGACAGTGTTTGAATAAAAGGGCAAAGTTCAATGGTTAACTTGATTATAAATAGTAACCGAATAAAACAATAGCTATGTACTTTCAAATTCAAATGAAACAAAAGCTACATATAATGCTAAAGAGATATAACATTTCAGACAGCTATCAGTTGTTAGTCTAACAAAGTTTGAAATGTACATGATGTAACTGTTACCTTCACATATGGGGATATCCGATGTCCACTCTCCAGAGAAGGCACAAGTGAGCTCTGACGCTCCAATTAAATTAAAGCCTTCTGCGCAAGTAACAGAACATCTTGAGTTGTAAAATGGTTTTCCTTGGCAATCGATTAGTCCATTTTGTGGGGCATTTAAAGATGGACACTGAACAGCTGTAAAAAGATAAATAAATCAAAATAAATATATAAATACTGTGTAGCTATAAAATAGTACATATAGATGATAAAAGTAGCTAAATAAATATCTGAGAAAAGGGCAAAGTGCAATAGATAAATTAATAATGTGACAGTTACCTTCACATGTTGGTGCAAAAGATGTCCACTCTCCAGAGGCTTCACAGTTGAGCTCTGATGCTCCGATTAACTTGAACCCTTCTGCACAAGTAAAGGAACATTTGGAGTTGTAAAATAATTTTCCTTGGCAATCGATATATCCATTTTCTGGGGCTTTCAAAGATGGACATTGTACAGCTATAAGAATAAAAAAGGTGAAAATAATGTAATTGGTAAAACAAAACTGGACAGCTTTTGAGAAATGGGCAAAGTTCAATAGTTAACTGGGTTATAAATATTAACTGAATGAAACAATACCTATGTACATGCAAATTCAAATTAAACAAAAGCTAGCTATTAACATATAAAGCTAAAGAGATATAACATTTCAGACAGCTATCAGTTGTTAGTCTAACAAAGTTTGAAATGTACATGATGTTACTGTTACCTTCACATTCGGGGATATCAGATGTCCACTCTCCAGAGGAGGCACAAGTGAGCTCTGACGCTCCAATTAAATTGAACCCTTCTGCACAAGTAACGGAACATCTCGAGTTGTAAGTTGATTTGCCTTGGCAATGGATATTGCCATTTTCTGGGGCATTTAAAGACTGACACTGAATAGCTGTAAAAAAAAAAAAAAGAATAAAAATAAATACTGTGCAGCTATAAAAAAGTACATATAAATGATAAAATTAGCTAAATAAATAAAACTGAAGTGCTTTTTGAGAAAAGGATAAAGTGCAATGGTTCAACTAATTATTTAGTAGGCTTATGTATTGTTTCTAAAGTTCATGCAAAATCAAATTAAATAAAAAATATTCCCTTTTAGCCTATATTGTTAAAATGATATACTTTGACAATGTCAGTCAACATTAAAAATATGGTACAGATACAAGTTTAATATATGTGAGTAATGAGCAGTTGATTAAGGTATGTTAGATTTAAAATACAAATACGTATAGATGAATTATCCAAGTATATATAAATATACTTTATATACATTAAATACCTTGACATTCAGGTACTATGGCGCTCCAAGACCCAGATGAGGAACACTGCAGTGACTCAGTTCCAATTAAGATAAAACCTTCATTGCACTGGAAAGAGCAATTTGAGTTATATTTAAATCTTCCAAAATCATCTTCGCAGTCCATCTTAGCTTGTTCAGGGTTTGTAAGATCTGGGCATGACACAGCTATGAGAAAATAACAATATTGTTTATAATCATAATAAGAAGAAGATGTTTTATAATTAGTAAATATGAATACAGTCACTCTATCCATGTATTTAACAGTTCTATATAGTTGTGAGAATATAGATTATTTACCTTTACATATTGGTGCTTCTTCTGTCCACTGTCCAGGAGCAATACAAAGTAGAGAGGGCGACCCAACCAATGCAAAGCCTTTAACACAACTAAAATCGCATGTAGAGTTTTCTGGTAGATTGTCTTCTGCATTAGAACAGCTGATTAATCCATATTGTGGTTCAACTGGACGCTCACATTGAATAACTGTCCAAATAACAAAACAAAAACATTGTTTATTATATATATTGTAGCACTGATTTTATATATATATATATTTTTTTTTTAAATAGATTGTTCTGAATCTGATACATACGATACATATCTGAAAATTTACAACATAATACTCTGGTGAATTCAAAATAATGTGCGGAAATTATGATATTTGTGTATACCTTCACAGTGAGGAATTTCATTTGTCCACTCTCCTTGTGCTGTGCATTGGACGCTTTCTGATCCAATCAAAGCAAATCCTTCGGAACATTTGAAATGACAACTTGATTTATATGTGAAGTCCCCATTAGTAAGGCTGCAGGTAACTGTTCCTTGGTCAATATTATTTATTGCTTGGCACTTGACAGCTAAAATAAAACAATGGTATTATTAACGCTTTATTAATAGAATTCCAATAATTAAGTTTTGTCTTTAAAACGTAACTACCTAATAAAGATAGTATTACATCACAAGGACATTGATTTTCAATTAACTTTATTTGTGCTTATTCAGAATCATAAGTTTGGACAAAGTTATTTTATGATAAAATCAGAATATGTCTGTTTGGACAGTGAGGTATATTTATGCCCCTGTGTTTACACGTTTTCTAATTTAGGGCCATTATATTTAAGAATAAAAATCTTACAAAATGATGTAAAGATGTGTCTTACTACAGAAGAAATAATAAATAATTACTACATTGTAAAAATGTGTGTATTAACATTGTGTAAAATGGTGGAACTTATTTAGTTGTTTGTTTAAGACATGATCTTCTCATACCTGTACACTGTGGTACCACACCATTCCATTCAGAGTTTCCCATACACTGGAGTTTATTATTCCCAACAAGCTCAAATCCTTCATCACAGGAAAACTCACAACTGGAGTTATACAAAAATTCACCAAAGGGGCCACTGCATCTCATGGATCCATGATCTGGAGTTTTCAAATTATAACAATTTATCACTGAAAAAAATAAGAGGGTAAATTAATGTAGTGCAAAAGAATATGATATTAATAGTAATGTATACAAATTACTATATTAACAACGCTGTTTGAAAAGAGACAATTTGAAAAATCATATCTCATTACTACAATGAGTCAGGAGTCTCACTAAGGATGTATGTAGCTCATGTAAACAATCATTTTACCATATATTTGTGAATCAAATGGTTTTATGGAAGAAGCTCTGTTATTGATGAATATTACGGAGATCAAGGGTTTATATATTGTTGCTTCATTTAATTATACGCATATATGTAGCAAAGATACCAATATTTAGAGGTACCTATCCATATCTATTGAGAATAGTCCAAAAGAAATGGTACACACTGTTGATGCCTCTGAAGAAAGAGACATAAGTTCTTAACTAATATCAGACAAGAACATTTATCATCATTGTGTTATTATTATGCGTGTTAACACCACTTGTCAAAATTTAGAAGTGGGAACTGGTTACCATGAAGGGGTTGAAGAAGAAAAAAATACTGGCTATTATTTAATTACCATTGCATTGAGGGGCACTTGAAGACCATCCAGAAACAGTGCAGTGGATTGTGCTATCAGAGTCCATATCGTAACCTTCCTGGCAGCTAAACTCACAAGATGTCCCGTAATTGAAGTTGCCATTAGGAGCAAAGCAATTAAATGATCCTTTATCGGGTTGTTCCAAAGGTTCACAGGTTACAACTAAAAATAAAAAAAAGACATTTGTTAACACGTGATTCCATTACAGTTTCCTTCATAATCATTGCTCTAAATGTAAACGTTCAAGGATGTGTACTTATGCACTTTAGTTTAAATGAAATATAGAATGCAGTTACCTTTGTCACACTTCTCTCCATAAAAACCTTCATTACACTTGCATGTATAATTATTTATTGTCTCAATGCATTCTCCATGACCACTGCAAGAGGTAGCATTGCACGCAGCTGTAAAATAATGAAAATATATGTTAATCAGATTAGAGAGAACCTGTTTTCATGGGATAAACTTCAAAAAGAGGATGACAATAAAGGAATTCAAGAATGCGTGGGATATCCTTAAAGTGAATGTAAACTTTGACGAATGTGTGCCCGTTTTTTAAAAATCCTATTAAAAACAGGGGCACTTTCATTCATCAAAGTTTACATATCAGCCGTTTTGTTAAAATACTTACCTTTTCTTCTTGACAGTCAGACCAACAATTCCCCCGCTTGCTGCGCGTTTCTTCTTATGTCAGAAATTAAGAATCTGGCTTCCTCCAATCACAGCTTCCTCCCCAGAGCAAACATTGCCAGAGGCCATGCCATGATTGGAGGAAGCGGGATTCTTCATTTCTGACCAATGAAGAGACACGCGGTAGGCGGGGAAATCACTGCTCCGACTGTCAGGAAGAAAAGGTAAGTATTTTAGCCAAACTGCTGAAATGTAAACTTTGATGAATGAAAGTGCCCCTGTTTTTAATAGGAATTTTTAAAACCGGGCACACATTCGTCAAAGTTTACATTCACTTTAAACCTATCCTATAAATTAAGCATACACTGGTTTTCTGATAAAGTATATATATATATATATATATATATATATATATATATATATATAGTTTTTTTGTGAACGTAATTTTAAATGATAGATACCAATAAAATAATTACATTTATAGGCATATGTACAATGCCTAAATAGGTAAGGTTATAAATCTAATAACTTAGTTTGGGGTGATATTTTCATACCTGTGTAACACAAAGCAACTTTTCGGTTTTTACAGGATGCATCATTCCATTTTCCAGCATCTGCTTTTCTTCCAACATACATCTCAACACAGTCCTCATCCTTCCTCTTGTTGTTGGGTTCATTGCTGGCCCAGTTTTCTGCCTCTTTGGTAAGCTTTTTGTTGGTTCCCACCCAAGTCCACTGGTTGTTGATCTTACGGATGCCGATCCAGTAGTATGCACGATTGAAAGGAAGAATCTCGTTCAGATACTTGATTTCCTCTTGGTTTTGAATTGCCACCAAATCTGTATAATGAGTTTTACAATAATTTCTTGCCTCTTGATAAGTCATGTTGACTGAAGAGTAGAAATAAGACCAGCCGTGTACTCCAGAAAACATTGAAAAGCCTATAATAAAGTGCAGGATATAAATTAATAGTTTACAGATATAGCCAAAATGATCTACATTATTTGGTAATTGATAAAGAACACTGCATCATGTCCACAATGGCTTACCATAACTTAAGAAGGAGAAATAAAATAGTGCAATCATTCTTCTACTTTATTTCAGAAACTGTGCAGCAATAACCAGTGACAAAATCTGAAAAAAAAAAATGTATCAGTTATTGCTGTAAAATATCTCAGTGCAGCTAAGCACCAAAAACGTAAAAGGTCATTATCTCTAGAAAATGACTATCTCAGATATGAAAGTGCAGATAAACATGTACATACATTTAGCAAAATAAAATAATGTGTATATATAACTAGAGAGAGAAAAATGTGTTTGTGCACAAGCAATAATGCTCTATCAATATGCACTGGCTCTATGGGAGAGACAAACAAGCCTTCACAAGCCTGTCAAGACAAAGTTGGTTTATTCAGTGCAGGAAGAACCCACAAACAGTATAAAAACATAGCTAAACAAATATGTAAGCAACAGTGCAATATTAAAAGCCTCTAACACAATAGATCATTTTCTTTTTATACTTGTATGTTCCTTTAATTGGACGGTAAAGTCAAAATTAAACTTTCATGATTCAGATAGAGCATGCAAATTTATACAACTTTTCATTTTATTGTTATTATCTAATTTGGTTTGTTGTCTCAGTATCCTTTGATGCAGTCAATACCTAGGTATGCTCAGGAACAGCAATGCACTACTGCGATCTAGCTGCTGATTGGTGGCAGCACATATGAACTTGTGGTCATTGGCTCACCCAATATGTTCAGCCAGCCCCCTGTAAGGCACTTATTCTCCTTCAACAAAGGATGCCATGAGAGTGAATCAAATATAATAGAAGTAAAATGGAAAATTGTTTTAAATTGTATGCTCTATTTGAATCATAAAAGAAAAAAAAAAGTTTTTTTATGTCCCTTTAATTAGCAGCTAATATCAACTAACTATAAAACTTTTTTCCAAGTTAAAAATGTTTCCTCTGCTAAATTTACTTTTCTTCTCTCCAAAGCACAACTCCAGTTTCATTTTCTTATCAAAACAACCTGTGTTATTTTATCAATGTGTGTTAGTTTATAAAGGAAAATCAATTTAAAGAAAAAAATTGAATTTGAAAATTAAGGTAGCCATGCAAAATAACCACAATATAACTGTATTTTCCATTATCTGTACAAATTAATAAGTGTATTGCCAGATTAAGTAAATGAATGAAAAAGCTCTTTTGATGTGCACATTACTATAAAGCATAGCTAAACAGTACTACAGACATCGCATTACTGAAATACAATGAAAGACAGTTAGCAAAATACATTAATACAATATAGTATCACAGTCAAATGAGAGTGTTTAATCCTATTTAAAATAAAGCATTAATAAATTATAAAAGAATATACAGAATATAATGATTAAATTAAAAAGGAGTTACTTACAGTTCTTTGAGGAAAAAGATCTCAGAACAATAATTGTTAGCTGAAGTTTTAGGTGTAATCTTCTTCAAGAAGGAAATCCAAAATAGGGACTAAAGTGCTGTTTGCTTGACTCTTGGAGTCTACTGGATACTTCATGTTACTGTCACCGTCTTTTATACTCTATACTGCTGAGTTAGTGAGAAATTCCCCAATGACGTAGCTCATCTGCATAAAATAGTAGGATGTCCTTCTCTGGAAGTGAAGAAAGTCCTGGGAGAGACAGGAATTTTCCCTGAAATATCAGTATGGAAAAAGTCTACCCATTTAAATATCCGCAACCATTAACATAAATAGAAAACAAAATGATTTGTTTCAGTAACCTTTTTCTATAATATTCCATAAACAGTAATGCAAAGTCCATACCAACAAAAGGCACTGTATTTAAATATTTAAATAAAGTCTAGAACATGCATTGTGGTATATTTAGCATAGGCTAAAATTTATATAAAAAAAAATTCTATAATGTGATTTATTACCCACCATTAAAATTATTATTTCATTATATGTGTGTGTGTGTGTGAGAGAGAGAGAGAGAGAGAGAGAGAGAGAGAGAGAGAGAGAGAGAGTGTATGTGTGTGTGTGTGTGTATGTCTGTGTGTGTATGTGTGTATATGTTTGTGTGTCTGTATATGTGTGTGTGTGTGTATGTCTGTATGTGTATGTATATATGTGTGTGTATGTGTGTATGTGTATGTGTATATATATATGTGTGTGTATGTGTATGTGTATGCATGTGTGTGTGTATGTATGCATGTTTATGTATATATGTGTGTGTATGTGTGTATGTGTATGTGTGTGTGTATGCCTGTATGTGTATGTATATATGTGTTTGTATGTGTGTATGTTTATGTATGTGTGTGTATATGTGTGTGTGCGTATGTGTGTGTGTATATGTTTGTGTGTCTGTATATATGTGTGTATGTCTGTGTGTGTGTATGTGTGTATATGTGTGTGTATGTGTATGTATGTGTGTGTGTATGTGTGTATATGTGTGTGTATGTGTATGTATGTGTGTGTGTGCGTATGTGTGCGTATGTGTGTGTGTATGTTTATGAGAGAGAGTGTGTGTGTGTATATGTGTGTGTATATGTATTACAAGTTAGTAAAAAGTTTTCGCATGCCCGCTAACTGGACGCGTTCAAAATGCTGAAGTCCGAATATCGCGACCGTGTTAACTTATTCCCTCATAAACTTAAATGAAGCTCGAAAAGTGAGGAAAAACTAAAATTCTACTCACGCGCAAACCCAATCACATTTTTTTAAAGGTGCGCTAACCTGACATGAAATATTAATATGTCACATTCTAATGTTCTTCACATAGAAGAATATGTTCTATTTATTCATAAATACATATTTCTATAAATATTTGATGGCATTTTGGAGAAATATATATCTATACCCATATATATATATATATATATATATATATATATATATATATACAGTATATATATAATTATATAGATATAGATACGTATATACAGATATATGTAGTAATATCTATTAGAACATATTCCCTCATGTGAAAAACATTGGAATGTGAAGTATTTACAGTAAATAAATAGTTAATCACTTTAATATATATGAATATGGCATAAATGTTACAAGTTTTCATCTACTTAAATGCAAGGACTACAATGTACTTATATATACATATACCTGTATATATGTCTATATATGTATACATATGTGTTTATATGTGTATATATGTCTGTAAATTCATAAATACACATATAAATACATACAGTATGTACACACATACATACATATATAAAAAAATATTTTGCCCAAGCGGTAACCCGAATAGCGCAAAAGTCCTAACAAATTATCGTGTGCATGTATTCCTATAGAATTCAATAGAGAAAAAAAGTAGAAAAAAAAAAACTCAATCACATTTTTGCATTACCTATAGAAGTTAATAGAGAAAAACAAATAGTTGGAAAAAACACCCATTGTGCAAACAACATAGCATATTTGCATTATTAAAATGATTTACAGTAAATACAAAGTTAAAATCGTTATTAAAAATGAATATTGTACACATATGTTAAACCGCTGCTTCTTACATGCTACGCTACCTCTGAGGTGGCGAGGGGAAATCCTAGAGAGCTCGCTCTTGGTGATTGACAGTCCCTTCTCTCACGAGATTGGTCATGCAAGAAAAGGGACGGGCTTTACACGCTCACTTGAGCGTGTAATGATACATAAGGGCAGCGGATCCTGATTGTCCGCTGCCCATATGTAGTGAAGGCGAGCGGACAACTTCTCAAGTTGAGAAGCTTGTCCGCTTGCTACTTAGTACATGGGGGCCTTAGAGACAATTTGTAGGTAAAAATGGAAACCATGCTTAGATGTCTGAATAGTGAGACATAGGGACCCCTGATACCCCTGTTTCTGATGGCCCCTGATGACCGCTGCTCCTTAACTGGTCCACTGCCTCTTAGGCTGTGGACATCAATCCAACCAATCTCATACGATCGGGCTGATTGACACACCTGCTAATGGCCAATCTGCATGGGGCGGCATTGCACAAGCAGTTCACCAGGCATTCAGCGATGTTTGTCGGACATGATCCGCTAAGCAGATCATGTTGGACAGACATTTGATAAATCAGCACCAATATCTTAATGTTATGATACAGTTAACCTTTTTTTACTAAATGTGCTTTTATTTTTACATCATATAGTATCGATGTGACATAGAATAAGTAACATAGGTTGAAAAAAAAGTGCTCCAAGTTCAACCTGTTAGATTAGAGAGAAAATCAAGCTCCCATGTTTCTACTATTGATCTAAAAACGAGGCACAAAAAAAACAGATTAAAAAAACACAATACAGTAGTGAAAGTTTTAAAGGGACATCAAACACTTGAGGGAGGATTTTTTGAGTATGGGAGAGACTTTCGCGTGTTTGAAATAAGATAGGAATGAGCTGGTAGAGAGAGATAGGTTGAAGATGTGAGTAAGAGCAGGAGTGAAGGTGGAAGACAGGGAGGGTATTAGATGGGAAGGGATAGGGTCGAGTGGACAGGTAGTAAGGTGTGAGGAAGATAGTAAGGAAGAAACTTCATTCTCAGTGGCTGGATGGAAGATGCAGAGGGTGGCAGAGGGAGTAACTAGGCCTGTTGTTGGAATATTGCAGGTTGGTGTTGGGATGTTGCTTCAGATAGTACGTGTTTTGTTTCAAAAGTAGTCTGCCAGGTCTTGAGCACTAAAGACAGATGGGAGGCTGGAGCAGGTGGGTAGAGCAGAGAGTTAAAGGTGGAGAAGAGTTGTTTAGGGTTTGAGGAAAGAGTAGATATTAAAGAAGAGAAGTAGGTTTGCTTGGCTAAGTGAAGGGCAGAAGTGTATGAACGAAGAATAAACTGGCATGATGATGGCATGGTGTTTTGCGCAGCTGGGGAGTGGCAAGCGTGTCTAATGCAGAGGAGAGAGTTTTGTTATAGTGGGCTGAAGCAAAATCAGGGCAGGTTATAGTGGAAGTGTAAGGGAGGAGATTTTGAATGATTTTTGAAAATTGTAGAGGATCCATAGCATGTGTATTTCTACAGGTGCGGGGGCGGGACGGAGAAGTGGGTTTGGCTGTTGCATTAATATTATAGGTGACCAGGTCATGGTCTGAAATGGGAAAAGGGCAACAGGTAGTGTCAGATATAGAGCAGAGGTAGGAAAATACCAGGTCGATGGAGTGTCCATCACGGTGAGTTGGGAATAGGGTGGATAGTGAGAGACCAAAAGAGGATGTGATTGAAGGAAGTTTAGAGGCAGCAGGGGCAGATGGGTTGTCAATAGGAATGTAGAAGTATTCGCAAATGCAGCCAGGTCAAAGTTGCGAGTACCCTGTCATATATATATATATATAGTTGTGTGACTTGAAACAAAATAGGGTGACAGTAGATAAATATAAAAAGATTTTTTTAGGATTAGATGATTAAAACAGAATAGAGCATATAGATTGTTTCCCTAAACCTGAATAAAATAAAAACAAGTAATCATTAAAGAAACAGTATTATAAAATCAATGGTCATTAGAGGAATGCTATCCAGTCAAAACACTCATTAAGCCTTTTGGGAAAAGTGTAGCCAAATTGAAGATCCAGAAAGTCTCGCATTGATTCAGATATATTTGTCTGTCCCCCTTTCGTCCATTGATTTTGACTCTTTTTATCCCCAAGATTGTCAAATCTTTTCCATCTCTTGAATGTAACTTGTCAGAATGTCAAGAAACAATGTTTTTTGTTTTTTTTATTAATTATCACCTAGATTACGAGTCTTGCATTAGCCTTAAAAAGCAGCGTTGAGAGGTCCCAACGCTGCTTTTTAACGCCCTCTGGTGTTACGAATCTTGAAATGACAAGTGTACTGCTCACTTTTTTGGTCAGACTCGAAAATACCGCAAATCCACTTACGTCAATTGCGTATCCTATATTTTCAATGGAATTTGCCTAACGCCGGTATTACAAGTCTTCCAAAAAGTGAGCGGTACAGCCTCTCCTGTCAAGACTGATACCGCATTTAAAAGTCAGTAGTTAAGAGTTTTATGGGCTAACGCAGTAGTATAAAACTCTTAACTAAAGTGCTAAAAAGTACACTAACACCTATAAACTATCTATTAACCCCTAAACCGAACCCCCCACACACACACACATTGCAAACACTTAAAAAAAATTAACCCCTAATCTGCCGAACCGGACATCGTCGCCACTATAAAAAATATATTAACCCCTAAACCTCCGCACTCCTGCATCGCAAACACTAGTTAAACCCCTAATCTGCCGTCCCTAACATCGCCGACACCTACCTACATTTATTAACCCTTAATCTGCCGCCCCCAACGTCGCTGCAACTATATTAAATGTATTAACCCCTAAATCTAAGTCTAAACCTAACCCTAACACCCCCCCTAACTTAAATATAATTTAAATAAATCTAAATAAAATAACTATCATTAACTAAATTATTCCTATTTAAAACTAAATACTTACCTATAAAATAAACCCTAACGGCTAGATTTAGAGTTTTGTCGGTAACGACCCGCGTAGCTAACACATGCTTTTTTTTCCCCGCACCTTTTAAATACCGCTGGTATTTAGAGTTCACAGAATGGCTGCGTTTTCAGTGCGTTAGGCTCCAAAAAAGGAGCGTAGAGCATAATTTCCCGCCACTGCAACTCTCGATACCAGCGGTGCTTACGGACGCGGCGAGCTTCAAAAACGTGTTCGTGCACGATTCCCCCATAGGAAACAATGGGGCAATTTGAGCTGAAAAAAAACATAACACCTGCAAAAAAGCAGCGTTCAGCTCCTAACGCAGCCCCATTGTTTCCTATGGGGAAACACTTCCTAAGTCTGCACCTAACACCCTAACATGAACCCCGAGTCTAAACACCCCTAGCCTTACACTTATTAACCCCTAATCTGCCGCCCCGCTATCGCTGACCCCTGCATATTATTTTTAACCCCTAGGGCTCCATGTACTAAGCCGTCAATTCATCCGTCATTTTAGACGCGGATAAACTCGCCGTTACTCGCCGCAGGCGAAATGGTGTCCGCTGTCACTATGTACTAATAATCCCCCAATAAATAGACAAGTCTAGCCCGCCGCGAGCAGTGGCGGATTATTGATAAATTTGACGCCTCGCTCGCGGCGACTAAGCTGATGTACTTAACTTTCAGTTGAATTGTCTGGCCAATTATTAACACGTGACATGCAAGGTGTCACGAACATCATAGTAGTCGCGGGAATAGAATTTTGCTCCTATAAAAGTTCAACTTATCTAAACAACTTTATTATTGTTCAAAATTTTTTGAAGAGTGATAACAGAGCGTTATTTTTGTAATATTTATTTACAATTTGGATATGGCTTCATCTGGATCTGATAATATATAAATATTAATATAAAAATAATTATAAAGATTGACAACTATACAATACAAATTTAAAATATAGATTACTCTTTAATTACAGTCGACAAATTTGGCGCAATTTATGTACATGGAAATGAGAGACAAATTAGACGCCAGTTATGCTGTACAATGCTGATATTACTGCCTTTTATATATGTCTAGACTGGCTTCTAGATTGACTTTCCTATTGTTTTGTACCTTGCCCGCCACCTAAAAGGTGGCGAGGCAAAAATAACGAGGTGGGAGCGGAAATTGTAGCGAGCGGATAAATAGATTTTTTAGTACATTCGTTTTTGGCGAGTTGGTGGTCAAATGTGTCTAATTACAGTGAAAAATGGAGAGGTAGCGAGGTTTGGCGGATAAGTACGCTCGCAATTTTAAAGATGCGAGTTTGAACATAGTTGACGACTTTGTACATATCAGTTTGCGAGTTTTGACGCGAGATTTGTTGCGGGTAGCTCGCTGACTGCTTAGTACATGGAGCCCCTAATCTGCCGCTCCGTACACCGTCGCAACCTACTTTATAGCTATGTACCCCTAATCTGCTGCCCCTAACATCGCCGACCCCTATATTATATTTATTAACCCCTAATCTGCCCCCCACAATGTCGCCGCCAGCTACCTACAATTATTAACCCCTAATCTGCCGACCGGACCTCACCGCTACTATAATAAAGTTATTAACCCCTAATCCGCCTCACTAACCCTATAATAAATAGTATTAACCCCTAATCTGCCCTCCCTAACATCCCTGACACCTAACTTCAAGTATTAACCGCTAATCTGCCGACCGGACCTCACCGCTACTAAAATAAATGTATTAACCCCTAAAGCTAAGTCTAACCCTAACACTAACACCCCCTAAGTTAAATATAATTTTATTCTAACGAAATAAATTAACTCTTATTAAATAAATTATTCCTATTTAAAGCTAAATACTTACCTGTAAAATAAATCCTAACCTAAGTTACAATTAAACCTAACACTACACTAGCAATAAATTAATTAAATAAAATACCTACAATTATCTACAATTAAACCTAACACTACACTATCAATAAATTAATTAAATAAAATACCTACAATTAAATACAATTAAATAAACTAACTAAAGTACAAAAAATAAAAAAAAGAACTAAGTTACAAAAAATAAAAAAATATTAACAAACATTAGAAAAATATTACAACAATTTTAAACTAATTACACCTACTCTAAGCCCCCTAATAAAATAACAAAGCCCCCAAAATAAAAAAAATGCCCTACCCTATACTAAAATTAAAATAGAAAAGCTCTTTAAATTATATTTAATTTAGGGGGGTGTTAGGGTTATGGTTAGACTTAGCTTTAGGGGTTAATACATTTATTATAGTAGCGGTGAGGTCCGGTCGGCAGATTAGGGGTTAATACTTGAAGTTAGGTGTCGGTGAGGTTAGGGAGGGCAGATTAGGGGTTAATACTATGTATTATAGGGTTATTGAGGCGGGAGTGAGGCGGATTAGGGGTTAATAACTTTATTATAGTAGCGGTGAGGTCCGGTCGGCAGATTAGGGGTTAATAAGTGTAGGTAGGTGTTGGTGACGTTGAGGGGGGTAGATTAGGGGTTAATAAATATAATATAGGGGTCGGCGGTGTTAGGGGCAGCAGATTAGGGGTACATAAGTATAACGTAGCTGGCGGCGGTGTGCGGTCGGCAGATTAGGGGTTAAAAAAAATTAATCGAGTGGCGGCGATGTGGGGGGGCCTTGGTTTAGGGGTACATAGGTAGTTTATGGGTGTTAGTGTACTTTAGAGCACAGTAGTTAAGAGCTTTATGAACCGGCGTTAGCCCAAAAAGCTCTTAACTCCTGGGTTTTTTCTGCGGCTGGAGTTTTGTCGTTAGATTTCTAACGCTCACTTCAGCCAAGGCTCTAAATACCGGCGTTAGACAGATCCCATTGAAAATATAGGATACGCAATTGGCGTAGGGGGATCTGCGGTATGGAAAAGTCGCGGCTGCAAAGTGAGCGTTAGACCCTTTCCTGACTGACTCTAAAGACCAGCGGTAGCCCAAAACCAGCATTAGGAGCCTCTAACGCTGGTTTTGACGGCTAACGCCAAACTCTAAATCTAGCCATAAGATAGCTACAATATAACTAATAGTTACATTGATTGCATCAGCCAATAGGATTTTTTCTACCTTAATTCTGATTGACTGTTAGAATTCTATCAGCCAATCGGAATTCAAGGGATGCCATCTTGGATGACGTCATTTAAAGGAACCTTCATTCTTCAGTTGGACTTCGTTTGAAGAGGATGCTCCTCGTCGGATGTCTTGAAGATGGAGCCGCTCCACGCCGGATGGATGAAGATAGAAGATGCCGCCTGGATGAAGACTTCTGCCCATCTGGAGGACCTCTTCTGGCCGGCTTGGATGAAGACTTCTGCCCATCTGGAGGACCACTTCGCCCGGCTTCGTTGAGGACTTCGGCCCGGCTGGGTGAAGACTTCTCAAGGTAGGGTGATCTTCAAGGGGTTAGTGTTAGGTTTTATTAAGGGGGTATTGGGTGGGTTTTAGAGTAGGGTTGGGTGTGTGGGTGGTGGGTTTTAATGTTGGGGGGTGGTATTGTACTTTTTTTTTAAAGGTAATAGAGCTGATTACTTTGGGGCAATGCCCCGCAAAAGGCCCTATTAAGGGCTATTTGTAATTAAGTATAGGGTAGGGCTTTTTATTATTTTGGGGGCTTTTTATTTTATTAGGAGGATTAGATTAGGTGTAATTAGTTTAAAAAACTTGGAATTATTTTATTATTTTCTGTAATTTAGTGGGGGGGGGGTTTGTACTTTAGATAATTTTTTTTAATTGTATTTAATTGTATTTAGTTTAGGTAATTAATTTAATTATAGTGTAGTGTTAGGTGTAATTGTAACTTAGGTATGGATTTATTTTACAGGTAAATTTGAATTTATTTTAACTAGGTAGCTATTAAATAGTTAATAACTATTTAATAACTATTCTACCTAGTTAAAATAAATACAAAGTTGCCTGTAAAATAAAATAAATCCTAAACTAGCTACAATGTAACTATTAGTTATATTGTAGCTTTCTTAGGGTTTATTTTATAGGTAAGTATTTAGTTTTAAATAGGAATAATTTCGTTAATTATAGTTATTTTATTTAGATTTATTTAAATTATATTTGTTAGGGGGGTGTTAGGGTTAGGGTTAGACTTAGATTTAGGGGTTAATAACTTTAAAATAGTGGCGACGACGTTGGGGGCGGCAGATTAGGGGTTAATAAGTGTAGGTAGGTTGCGGCGACATTGGGGGTGGCAGATTAGGGGTTAATAAATATAATGTAGGTGTCGGCAATGTTGGGGGCAGCAGATTAGGGGTTCATAAGTATAATGTAGGTGGCGGCAGTGTCCGGAGCGGCAGATTAGGGATTAATAATATAATGTAGTTGTCGGCGGTGTCGGGACCGGCAGATTAGGGGTTAATAAGTGTAAGATTAGGGGTGTTTAGACTCGGGATTCATGTTAGGGTGTTAGGTGTAGACATAAAATGTGTTTCCCCATAGGAATCAATGGGGCTGCGTTAGGAGCTTTACGCTGCTTTTTTGCAGGTGTTAGGCTTTTTTCAGCCGGCTCTCCCCCATTGATTCCTATGAGGAAATCGTGCACGAGCACGTGTTGCCAGTTCACCGCTACCGTAAGCAGCGCTGGTATTGAGGTGAGATGTGGAGCTAAATTTTGCTCTACGCTCACTTTTTTGCGGCTAATGCCGGGTTTGTAAATACCCGTAATACCAGCGTTGTCTGCAGGTGAGCGGTGAGGGAAAACTGCTCGTTAGCACCGCACAGCATTACCGACAAAACTCGTAATCTAGGCATTAGTGTTTAATGTCCCTTTAAAGTTAATGTAAACTTTCAAGAATGACTGCCCGGTTTTTAAAAATACTATTAATAACAGGGGCACTTTCATTCATGAAAGTTTACATTTCACCTGTTTTCTTAAAATACTTACCTTTTCTTCTTGAAGCCTCTCCAGCGCTTCACCAGTCCATCGCAAGCCTCTTCATACATCCGCAATGACGATTCCGGCATCCTCCAATCACGGTTCCCCCCCCGGGGGAATCCTTGCCTGAAGCAATGGCGTGATTGGAGGAAGCCGGATTCGTCATTGCTGGGTAAGTTAACCAGGAAGAAGCAGGCAGGGGAATCTTTTCAGAACGGCAATCTGGCATTTCAGAAGAAAAAGATAAGTATTTTTAAAATCCGGTGCAATGTCAATTTTCATGAATGAAAGTGCCCCTGTTTTTAAAAGTTTTTTTAAAAACCGGGCACTTTCACATGAAAATTGACATTCACTTTAAGATGCTGACTATGTTCTCAGTATTTTATTTTCGATTATTGAACTTAATTTGTATTTTAGAAAGTTAATTAGGGCTACATGTACTAAGCAGTAGATGCTGCTTTGGAGCACTTTTAGTACAGGGTCATTCATTTTTGGTCTTGTCTGAAGAAGGGGCTCAAGTGGTCCTGAAACTTCATATATGGAATAAAATGATTTGCTTTATGTTCAGTCCGTGCTTAATTCTACAGCTACTCTCTCTCTCTCTCTCTCTCTCTCTCTCTCTCTCTCTCTCTCTCTCTCTCTCTATATATATATATATATATATGCATGATTAAGGACTAAGTCCGAAACGTTGCTGTTTGTTGGTCTGGCTGTTCACTCTGCATATTGCACGAATAAATCTGTTGGAAACTACTGGTTGGTGCTGCTTCTTCTTTGTGACTTTATATATATATATATATGTATATGTATAATTATAATGGTATTCCAGCTGTGTGTCATAATTAAGACTAGACTTTATCTTTTGATTGTATATAGTAGGTATAGTTAAAACATTTTAACTATTTAAATGCCTTTACTAGTGTGATGAGAGCAGGATGTGATGTCACTAGCATGTGGGCGGGGCTTAGGTCCGGTGTCTGTGTCGCAGTTAGTTTAGTACAATCAACCTGTCTGGATGTGTATTGCTATGCTCTGTAATAAAATAGAGTTGTACCATCATTGCTGTGTCCTACATATGTCCTGCATCTCATGACATGGTGTCAGAAGTTCTGGACTGCGCTTCTGTTCCTGATCGATTGCAATGTCAAAGTTTACCCCACCTGAGCCTTTTGACTTTTCTCAGCCTGCAGCTTGGCCCACATGGCGTCAGCGGTTTCAGCGCTTCAGGATTGCATCCAAACTGAACAAGGAGAGTGGTGAAGTACAAGTTAATTCTCTTTTATACTCCATGGGGAAAGATGTAGAGCCAGTGTTCAATGCTTTTACTTTTCAAGAAGGGGAAGAAGTTAACTTTGATATAGTTATGGATAAACTCAGTGCCCACTTTGTGCCCAAAAGAAATGTGATTCATGAGAGAGCTTGTTTTCACAAACGTAATCAGCGTGTGGGAGAATCTGTGGAGTCATTTGTGCGCAGCCTGTATGAATTAGCTGAATTCTGTGAGTTTGGTGTTGCTAAAGAAGAGCAAATCAGAGACAGAATAGTTATTGGAATTGCAGATGCTGAAGTCTCCCTGAAGCTGCAGTTAGAGCCTGATTTAACGTTAGAAGGGGCTATTAGGATGGCCCGCCAGAGTGAACTGGTGAAAAAGCAAAGTGCTGATCTGAGGTCTGAGAGTATTGTGGATGAAGTGCAACAGTCTAGAAAAATTACTAGTGAAAGGCACAGTGTGAGCGGTAGATCAAAAGTACTGGAAAGGCCTAGAAGTGGATGGGCGCAACATGGCCGATGCACACGGTGCTACCGGGCTCATGATCAGAGTGCCATATGCCCGGCCAGAGATAAAAGATGCAGAAAATGTAACAGAATAGGCCATTTTGAAGTGGTGTGTAAAACTGAATACATTAAGGAGATGCAGGTGGACAGTGACCAGGAGGGTCAGGAAGTGTCTTTTGTGGGGTCTGTTGTGGAACGGACAAGCTCAGAGGAAGATTGGAAAGTTACTTTTACTGTAATGGGAGCCAATGTTGATTTTAAGATTGACACAGGAGCTGATATCACTGTAATGTCTTTTGCTGAATTTATGAAACTGCCTCGACAGCCCCAGCTGGCGAAGGTTACGACAAACGTCCATAGTCCTGGTGGCCGCATTGATTGTGTGGGGAAATTTCTCGCCAGCTGTGAGTACAAACAAAAAAAGTTCACCATGTGGGTGCATGTGATCCGAGGTCAGTGTGTTAACAGTTTATTGAGCAGAAAAGCAGCCTGTGACTTGGGCCTCGTGGCCAGAGTGAATGAGGTCTCTGAAGATATGTTTGGCGAGTTGGGCCTACTGAACTGCAAACCTGTCCGTATAGCACTTAAAAGTGATGCAGTCCCATACAGTATTTCTACTCCTCGTAGAATTCCGTTCCCGCTTATGCCTCAAGTGGAGAAAGAGCTCATGCGCATGAAGTCTATGGGGGTTATTGAAGAGGTTGTTGAAGCAACTGATTGGTGTGCCCCCATTGTTCCAGTTGCAAAGAAAAATGGGAAGGTGCGCATCTGTGTGGACCTGAAAAGGTTGAATGAGGCAGTGAAGAGGGAGAGATTTGTGCTGCCGACGTTGGAAGATATAGCCCCGAAGTTGGCTGGGGCGAAGTTCTTTTCCACATTAGACGCTTCTAGCGGCTTTTGGCAGATCCCCCTGGACCCAAAGTGCCGCAAACTGACTACCTTTATCACTCCGGTAGGTCGGTTCTGCTTCTGCAGACTTCCCTTTGGGATATCCTCCGCTCCTGAGATCTTTCAAAGGGAAATGAGTTCTCTCCTGAGTGGCCACGTGGGCACAGCAGTCGTCATGGACGACATTCTAGTGTATGGGTCTACAGTGGAGGAGCATGATCAGCGTTTGAGTTGTGTGCTGCGGGCTATCAAAGAGTCTGGGCTGAAGCTAAATAAAGAAAAATGTCATTTTAGGAAAACTGAATTATGCTACTTTGGGCATATCATCAACGGGGATGGCATCAAGCCGGACCCGAGAAAATTCGGGCTATCGAACAGATGAAAAGCCCTTCTGATGTACATGAGCTGAGACAGATATTGGGCCTTGTAAATTACGTGGGCAAGTTTCTTCCAGATCTATCTACAGTTTTACACCCTATCACAGAGTTGCTTAAGAAAGATGTTGCCTGGGTCTGGGGACCCTCACAAGAAAAAGCGTTCCTGCATGCTAAGTCCCTGCTGGGGTCTGCCCCAGTGCTGGGGTTCTACGACCCTTCAAAAAAGACTGTGGTTAGTGCTGATGCAAGCAGTTATGGGTTGGGGGCTGCACTCCTGCAGCTGAATGACAACAAACTACAGCCCATCGCCTACTGTTCCCGCACACTGACGGCTGCGGAGTCAAAATACGCTCAAATTGAGAAAGAGTGCCTGGCTGCAGTTTGGGCCTGTAAGCGCTTTCAGCGTTATCTAGTGGGTTTGGAGAAATTTAGTCTGGAAACTGACCACAAACCGCTAGTCCCTCTTATCAATTCTTATGACATCGACAAAACACCCTTGAGATGCCAGAGACTTTTAATGAGACTGCTCAGGTTCAATGTTCAGGCAGTGCATGTGCCGGGGAAGCAGCTGGTTGTGGCAGATACACTGTCCAGGCTCCCGCTGGCTGCTGCTGAAGAATCCTCCACAGAGTCGGATGTAAAAGTGTATGTTGATTCAGTTCTGGCCTCTAAGTCCATTTCTTCAAGGAAACTGGAAGAGATAAAGAAAGAGACATATTTGGACACAGATCTGCAAGAAGTTATAAGGTACATAAGAGATGGCTGGCCCGAGAGCCGGGCAGCCTGGATGTCTTTAAATGCTTACCAGCCAGAGAGGTCGCAGCTCACGGAGCTGGAGGGGTTGGTGCTGTTCCAAGACCGTATTGTAATTCCTGTCAGCATGAGGAAGGAGATGTTAAACAGGATTCACGATGGCCACTTAGGCATTACAAAGTGCAGAGAAAGAGCAGCTACAGCTGTGTGGTGGCCTGGGATCAGCTCCGACATTGCAAATCATGTGTCTAAATGTGCCTTTTGCCGGGAACGCCGGCCTACTCAGAGAAGGGAGCCCTTAATGTCTACTCCGCTGCCTGCGGGGCCGTGGCAGAAAATAGCTGCTGATTTGTGCGAACTGCACGGGAAAAAGTTTCTTGTTGTTATCGACTACTATTCCAGGTATTTGGAAATAGCACCCCTGAATGATATCACAAGTCAGGCCGTTATCATTCGCCTGAAGAGCTTGTTCGCCCGCTGGGGCATTCCAATGGAGCTGGTGAGTGATAATGGCATGCAGTTCGCTTCTACAGAGTTCAGTGCTTTCAGCAGGGAATATGATTTTGTACATTCCACGTCAAGTCCACATTATCCGCAGGCCAACGGAATGGCTGAAAGGGCAGTTCAAACAACAAAATTCATTCTAAAGCAATCTGAACCGTACCTAGCCCTCTTGTCATACAGGGCGACGCCCATTCAAGCCACCGGGTTTAGCCCGGCACAGCTGATGCTAGGACGCCAGATTCGCACCACTTTACCCTCAGTGGGTGTCTTCAAGCCGCCTGGCCCTGTTCCTCGGGACGAAGTCCTTAGGAGGGATGAAGAGGCCAAAAAGGGTTATCGTTTCTTCTACGACAGGAGACATTCTGTCAGGCCTTTACAGGAACTGAAAGCGGGCCAAAGTGTCAGAATTAAACTGGATGATGAGAAGAAATGGAAGACGCCTGCTACGGTAGTGGGCCGCTCTCCAGAACCAAGGTCTTACACAGTCCTTACAGAGGGAGGGACGGTTACACGCCGTAACCGAAGACATCTTCAGCCTGTACCTGAGAGTCTGGAACCGGATACCTCAGTACCACCGCCGGTGGGATCCCCTGTTCTAAGAGAGGTGCCTTCCCCTCAGCAAGATCATAGCGGGGATATATCTTTGCCTCCAGCAGACTCTTGTTCACCATCTTCTGTATCAGAGGACAGTTCATGCAAAGTTACATCAAGCGGAAGAGTGGTGAGGCTTCCGGCCCGATACAGGGACTGACTTTAGCTAGAACAGTGACCGGAAGTATGGGCAGAATAATCCCATGGTCACTGTGGACTAGGGTAGTCTACCCCGATGTCCAAGTCAGGATGTAATTTATTTGTTCATGTTTTCTAATCTATCTGTTTTTATAATGTTCTAAAACAAAATGTTGTTGTATACCCTGTTGGTGTACCTTGTTATTTAATATATGCGAATGTATGCTTTGCCTTTGAAAAAGGGGAAGATGTGATGAGAGCAGGATGTGATGTCACTAGCATGTGGGCGGGGCTTAGGTCCGGTGTCTGTGTCGCAGTTAGTTTAGTACAATCAACCTGTCTGGATGTGTATTGCTATGCTCTGTAATAAAATAGAGTTGTACCATCATTGCTGTGTCCTGCATATGTCCTGCATCTCATGACAACTAGTTTTGGCAATGTAGTCCTTGGACATATTAAAACAACAAACTTTATGGTTGGTTAAAATCTATTGTTTGATAATTATCGTCTCGTTAACAGCTGCCAATGAGCTGTTTCTATGTCAATGCAATCACAATTCTCTTTTAGAAACCATTGGTTGCCAAAAACAAGCCAAGATGGTGATCAATTCCACCAATCCTCTCATTTCTGCTCAATCAAATCAAATTTACTGGTTTAAAAACAGTGGGACCAAATCATCTTTATACCAGTTCTCTAGGACCAGGCTCAAAGACATTAAGTATTAAAAGTGTTTGGCTTTTATTGTAAATATAAACTGGAAATAATTAATAAATTAAGCATATCAAGGAACTGTTGTCATAACTAGATTTATTATTAGGTTAAATAAGGATTTGTACAAGAGAGTTTACCTGCTGAGTGATACCAATCAGTCCAATTTGTATTACAGCCATGTCTAACCTTTACTGCATAGTACACTTAGGGCCCAATTATCAAAAACTCACCAGCATAGAGAAACATCACTCAAAAACTATGGGGTTTATTTATTATTCCATCACATCCAGAACTTTGCAGAGTGAAATAAATAGGTCTGAAGCTAAAATGTGCATTTCTACAATTCTTTGAGGGACCTTATAGTACCGTTGAGACTTCTAAGATAAGAGGTCAGATTTTCAGGATTACCTTGGATGAGGGCAGATAAAATAACCATATTTACTAATCAGCTGATTATTTCACCTGTGTTTCAGTACAGATATCCTCAAAATCTGACCTGTTAGGGAAGCCTGAGGACAAGTTTGAGAACCATTGAGCTAGCCAGACAAGACAGCTTTAGGGAATCAAACCCTCAGAGACAGCCAACTTACAGTCTGTTCTATATAGAGAAATATTTGTACATACTCAATGAAGTGGTGATGATATCACTGAAGAAACATGCATGGAATTGAGTAATCTGTGTCCAGATACACAACAAATGTATATTTGTCTCTGACTGATACATTCTTCTAAGTCCCAGGGCAGTAATCTGGTTTCATAATAGGCTAAAAAAATAATAAAAAGGACAATGCAATTTTAGAATTAAAAACAAATTGTACTGAATTGTTCTTCATGAATATACCTGTTTTCTATGTAACAAAACACAAATAACATAATTGAAAAAAGACAACAAATGTATATCCTAATTACAACAACATACTATTTATTGTATGAGTAAGACCCAAAATGACACAGTATTGCCCAAATGTCTTTTTAATGGAATCACAATAAAATATGTATTTATTTCTTATTTTGAGTGTAAAACACTTTCTTTTGTTCAGGGATAAACTGAAATCACAGTTTTTAAATGTTTTCCAGTCGTCACAAACGATCTTCTAGACCAGCACATGGAGATATGTCTGCTTTGTGGAGTTGTTTTAAACAAACCTAGGGTTAGTAACAAAAAAGTCAGGGTCCATGTACTATGTAGATCTGTTTCTCCCTCTACTGGTTTATAAAAGTGGTGCTGTTCAACATATTTACTTGCAAAACACACTGTTACCGTTGGAAGCAAGTACTTATAAGCAGTTTGCTTATTTACAGAAGAGAAAATAAGAGTTCAAACAATGTAGAAGCCACTTACAATTGTTCTCAAAAGTCCAACTTCCTTTTTTCAAGAGGATCTGCTTTTATCTACTTACTGCCAAACTTATGAATCTCTAATGGTAGACTGTGAAGCGAAATACAATTTTGGTCTTTACTAGCGTAATGAATTTATATCCGTGCATCATGTGCTTCTCTACAAACAATTATTTTGCATCATGCACAGGCTCTGCTTGACTCCATAGGTCCACTGAGCCAAACTGAATGACTGTATGACGCATGAGAAATGTGCATAATGCGGTGATATAAAACCATCATGATGGTAAATTACATGTGAAAATATAATAAACACACATGTGGTAGACATTTTATATCATTTTAGTTGGAAGCCAAGTGATAAACAAGAAATTGTAAGACAATAAGGCAAGACATGGCATATTTGTCCATGCATTTTCTCATAGCTTCACTTTAAATATAAGCAGCTTTTGCTTTTTGTGTGCAAAAATACTTTTAACATGTTTAACGGCTGCTACTTCATATACATGACAGAAAATGTTTCAGATTTATGTCCCTTTTTCCATTACATCTTACATAGTTCAGTCCTAGGGATGTAGTCATATATTTATGACTAATGTATTAGATCTAAAATGCGTTGGATATATTAGTTCTTGTACTCTGCAAGCATTAGCCGTGTTTAACCGTCTATAACTGTTCTGAAAAACAATCTGACTTGTTTTGAAGTACTGTTCACTGAGGTCGAGATAAAATGTGGCACACTAAATATGTCTTTTAACACTGGCGGGTTAGTGTGCGTACAAGTTGAAAGTAAAAAGTTAGTACAAAAGTGAAACCCAAAGCGTACTAACTTTGAGACCTCGGATATTGCTACCTTATTATATTTTTCTCCCAATAGACTTCAATGGAATGCACTATAAAAAAAACTTAACACTTATAGCTCGCACGCTAACCCGAAACCATGTTAGACCAACTGCTCTAAACCCAAAGGTAGTAAAGAATATTTTACGTTTCAATGTTCTTCACATAGAAGAAAATTTTATTTTTTATTTTTAACTCTCTCTCTATAGATAGATAGATAGATAGATAGATAGATAGATAGATAGATAGATAGATAGATAGATAGATAGATAGATAGATAGATGATATATAGAAGATATATAGATATGGTATAGATATAGATATATGTATATGAATTTTTAAAATATATCTCTATACATATATACATATATAAACACATAAATATACATGCATATACATATATGTATATTTCCCTTTCCAGTCAAATATTGTCATATACCATATACCTTTTAACACTTGTTTTTAATATTTATATTAATACATTTATTCAGATATTGAATATTTGAGAGTAATATTTTATTTTAATGTATTTACGTTGTGCTTGGGGCATCTTTTTGTTTTTTTAACCCTTACACTTTACGAGAGTTCTTCACTCACGCTAACCTGATGAGCGCAAATTTACTTTTAATTTGTGATATGCAAGCAAGTCAGCGTGGTCACGATATTGTTTTTGCGACCCAAGCTAACTTTAGCGTGCCACTTTAGGATTAAGAACGAGTACACATACCGTAAAATATTCTAAATAATCCATAGAATATATCTAAGGTTAAACTTTATTTTTTTTTTTTTTTAAAAAACACAATAAAAAACGTGGACAAACCACCTAATAATAAATTACAAATAAAGATTTTAGCACCAGGTACAAAGTACACTGGAGATAAAGAAAATTAAAGGCCAGTTTATCATCTAGGTATCTTATCCCTGGGGTATACTAGTATAAAAGAGTTAGTATCAGAAATAAATCTGTGACCTTACTTGGAAATTAATCAAAGGGATATATATTTTTTTTTAGTTTCCCTCTAAGTCAATTATCTCTTCATCTCTAACACGAAAGACAATGCTTTATGGAAAGTGTATTTTAAAAAGACTGTTGATATTTACAAGAAGGAAGGAAATTCAGCAGCAGTGGGTTTTCCTCCCGCCAGGTAGACCTAATGTCTGCTGCGGCCAACTAATAAGCAAGCGTAATAAATGAGTATTCCTGATTATCCTAGAAAAATCAGCCAGCCAAGTCTATTTTCTTTGGCTGAGTTCACTGCTGCTAGCGCAAATTTTGTGGAAACTCTCAGACAATATTCCACAGAGAAAGACCAAAATTAGTCTTTTAATAAACAAATTATTAGCATACTTCCCAGCATATGTATATATATATATATAGACTCCAAATAAGTGCACTCTCACTTGCCAACCCAAACACAGACCAGGGTGCTTAACAAAATATTCAATCTGGACAAGGATAAGCACTCACTGGATTTAAACACAACAAATTATTTATTCGGCAGTGACGTTTCAGGGCATTCACCCCTTCCTCAGACAACCCAACTGTATGTATATATATATATATATATATATATAAGGGGTAGTTTATTTGCTAATCCATTATTTGAAATGTATTCAAACTATATACATATGTGAAAGTTTTAATTGGATATTTTATAGCCATTAAATATACATAGTAAATACATTTTGTCAAAGTCAAATATAATTAAAGGGAAACTAAACCCAATTTTTTTCTTTCATAGTAACATAGTAGATGAGGTTGAAAAAACCTATACAAATCTAATATAACTACAAAAAGCTCCAGTTGATCTTAAAGGGATATTTCAGCCAAAATTGAAAACCACATGGGCACATTTTGGTATTGAACAGAAGCAATTTTGTGTTCAAAAGTGTATTTAAGTATGCGCCGTGCACCAGCATTTTAAACACAACACTTGATCTGAGAGCCTAAGGTGCTTGTACCATCTTGAAATGACTCAATTTGTTAATTGCTGACATGATTACAAGCCCCACTGATGATCTGAGCAGCTGCATTATTTAAAATGTGGGTGCAGTGACAATATCTAGCTATGCTTCACATGTACGTACAGAGAAAAATGTTAACTCTAAAACAGTGATATTTTTATTTAGCCACATTGGCTTGGATTTTTTATTTTTAAAACCATATGGTATTTGTTGATATGTATATTTATTTAACAACGTTTTAAATGTTATCCATTTATCCTCTGTATTTTCATTAGAGAATACTTTATCCCAATTTATGTTATTTAATGATTTCCTTAAATTGTTGAATTTTGCTTTGAAAAGAGATTTCAAATGTGACCATGTTATGATCACTGTTACCCAAATGTTCTTTGACTTCTATGTCTGATATTATATCTGTATTATTTGATAGCACTAAATCCAATATATCTTTACTCCTAGTTGGCACCTCTATTAATTGTGTATAAAACACAGATTCAGAGCAGCGGATGTAAAAGTTAAAAAGTAACTTTTATTGGCAACACTTTAAAATACAATGTCAGGAATCATGAGGCCAGTGCAGCACTGGTCTTACGCGTTTCAGCTTGCGCCTTTCTCATGTAATGTCCTTTTAATGTTAATTCATGCTATCAGCTTTCAGTTTTCGGTCTATGAGGAAGGCGCAAGCTGAAACGCGTAAGACCGGTGCTGCACTGGCCTCATGATTCCTGACATTGTATTTTAAAGTGTTGCCAATAAAAATTACTTTTTAACTTTTACATCCGCTGCTCCAAATCTGTGTTTTATACACAATTAATAGAGGAGCCAACTAGGAGTAAAGATATATTGGATTTAGTGCTATCAAATAATACAGATATAACATCAGACATAGGCCTCTAGTTATCAAGCCGTCAACCGCAAATACGCTGGAATTCCGCAGCGTATTTGTGGCGAGGCTGATTTGCCGTAGTTATCAAGCCCTACAGCCCGGCAAAAGTAGAATTTAGTGACGTAACCTACGATCCGCTGGACTCAGTCCGACACAGATCGATGGTTACGTCACTACAGATGTTCGGCACAATCTGACTACTTTTGGTAGATATCAAACTACTACCAGGTACGCTCGCCACTATTCCGGGTCAGCGTACCTGGTTTTCAATCCGCCGCCCTGGAGGCGGCGGATCCCATAGGAATCAATGGGAGTCTGACAGCAGCAAAAGCTCATGTTCGCTGCTGCCCGATATCCCATTGATATCTATGGGAGATGTCTGCACCTAACACCCTAACATGTACCCCGAGTCTAAACACCCCTAATCTGCCCCCCCTACACTGCCGCCACCTACTTTATACTTATTAACCCCTAAACCGCCACTCCCGGACCCCGCCGCAACTAAATAAACTTACTAACCCCTAAACCGCCGCTCCCGGACCCCGCCACAACTATAATAAATAAATTAACCCCTAAACCACCGCTCCCGGACCCCGCCGCCCCCTACATATTACCTATTAACCCCTAATCTGCCCCCCCATACCGCTGCCACCTATATTAAACTTATTAACCCCTATCCTGAGGATCCCGGACCCCGCCGCAACTAAATAAATTGTTTAACCCCTAAACCGCCGCTCCTGGACCCAGCCGCCACCTACATAATACCTATTAACCCCTAATCTGCCCCCCCTATACCGCCGCCACCTATCTTAAACTTATTAACCCCTATCCTGCGGATCCCGGACCCCGCCGCAACTAAATCAATTGTTTAACCCCTAAACCGCCGCTCCCGGACCCCGCCGCCACCTATATTAAACTTATTAACCCCTATCCTGCCCCCCTATACCTCCGCCACATATATTAAACTTATTAACCCCTAAACCTAAGTCTAACACTAACACTAACACCCCCCTAACTTTAATATTATTTTAATAAATCCAAATAAAACTTACTATTATTAACTAAATTATTCCTATTTAAAAATAAATACTTACTTGTAAAATAAACCCTAAGATAGCTACAATATAATTAATAATTATATTGTAGCTATTTTAGGATTTATTTTTATTTTACAGGTAACTTTGTATTTATTTAACCAGGTACAATAGTTATTAAATAGTTATTAACTATTTAATAACTACCTAGCTAAAATACTTAAAAAAATACCTGTAAAATAAATCCTAACCTAAGTTACAATTAAACCTAACACTACACTATAATTAAAATGATTACATAAATTAACTACAATTACCTAAAATTAAATTCAATTAAATAAACTAAACTATAGTACAAAAACCCCCCCACTAAATTACAGAAAAAAAAATACAAGACGTTTAAACTAATTACACCTAATCTAAACCCCCTAATAAAATAATAAAGCCCCCCAAAATAAAAAAAAATGCCCTACCCTATTCTAAATTACAAAGTAACCAGCTCTTTTACCAGCCCTTAAAAGGGCTTTTTGCGGGCATTGCCCCAAAGTAATCAGCTCTTTTACCTGTAAAAAAAATACAATACCTCCCCCAACATTAAAACCCACCACCCACATACCCCTACTCTAACCCACCAAACCCCCTTAATAAAACCTAACACTAACCTTCTGGAGATCTTCCTACCTTGAGTCGTCTTCACTCAGCCGAGCCGAATTCTTCATCCAAGCGGGGCAAGAAGAGGTCCTCCATCCGGTAGAAGTCTTCATCCAAGCGGGGCAAGAAGAGGTCCTCCATCCGGTAGAAGTCTTCATCCAAGTGGGGCAAGAAGAGGTCCTCCATCCGGTAGAAGTCTTCATCCAAGCGGTGTCTTCAATCTTCATCCAACCGCGGCTCCATCTTCCAGACTTCCGACGCGGAACATCCAGCTGGCCCGACGAACTAAAGACGAATGAAGGTTCCTTTAAGGGACGTCATCAAAGATGGCGTCCCTCGAATTCAGATTGGCTGATAGGATTCTATCAGCCAATCGGAATTAAGGTAGGAAAAATCAGATTGGCTGATTCAATCAGCCAATCGGATTGACCTCGCATTCTATTGGCTGATCGGAACAGCCAATAGAATGCAAGGTCAATCCGATTGGCTGATTGGATCAGCCAATCGTATTGAGCTTCAATCCTAGTTTAAAAATATTGCCTAGTTTAAAATATTCTCTAACATACTACCATCATTTCCCCCAACACACCTGCACCCATGTGATTCAGGTGCAATCCATCCTTACTGTACAAATTGTACCCAAGTGAAAAGTCAGCCCAGTGTTCTAAAAAGTCAAACCCCTCATTTTTACACTATGTTTTTAACCATGAATTAATAGACCTTAGCTCCTTCTGCCTTACTGAGTTAGCACATGGCACTGGTAATATCTCTGAAAATATTACTTTGGAGGTCCTTGCTTTAAGCTTGCTACCTAACTCCCTGAAGTCATTTTTAGGACTCTCCATCTCCCTCTTATTCCTTAATTAGTACCAATATGTACCATGACTGCAGGATCAGACCCACATCCCTCTATCCTCACATCCCTCAATCTATCAATATGCTCCACAATATGCCTAACATGAGCCCCTGGAAGACAGAAAACTGTTCTATTTAAAGGGTCTGGATGACAAATTACCCTGTCAACCTTCCTAATAATAAAGTCTCCTACCACCAACATCTGCCTCAAGCCCTGATTTGTATGCCACTCTTCCATGACTGAAGGACTGTTAACTATAGTATGCCCGACTATCATGTCTGAAGGACTGCCCACCATAGTATGCTCCAAAACTGAAGGACTGTTCACTATACTAGGCAAAACAGCCCTCTCTGACACTGCCACCCCCGAACTGATATTCCCAACATCTTCACTTAATCTAGTAAATCTGTTGTGGTGTACCAACTCAGAGCTGGCCTGTGTCTTCCGCTTACCTTTACTTCAGATACAAATACAGCATGCAATTTCAAGCAACTTTCTAATTTACTCCTGTTATCAATTTTTCTTCATTCTCTTGGCATCTTTATTTGAAAAAACAAAAATGTATAAGCTTACGAGCTGGCCCATCTTTGGTTCAGCACCTGGGTACAGCTTGCTGATTGGTGGATAAATGTACCCACCAATCAGCAAGCGCTACCCAGCGTTCTGAACCAAATATGGGTTGGCTCGTAAACTTAAATTTCTGCATTTTCAAGTAAAAATACCAAGAGAACAAAGATTAATAGGAGTAAATTAAAAGGTTGCTTAAAATTGCTGCTTTATCTGAATCACGAAAGAAAAGAATTGGGTTCAGTATCCCTTTAAATATTGTGTTAGATGTTTTAGTTATTATGTTTATATTTGCCTTGAACTCTAATACTTGCAACACAAACTACACCTGCCCTTTTCTTCTGGTTGCTATTTGCATGCTGTTTCATGGCCCCAAGATCATGTACCATTATAACATAGCCCCAATCTTGTGGGGGGATCTTGACTAAACAATAATTCATTGCCAATGACATTCTGCTGCGAGAATATCACCGCTCACTATCTTGATGACAGAGGATGGTTGAATGTGCTAGTTACTGCTAGTTTAACGTTTAGTGCTAAAGGTAGGGTTAACTTATTGGATAGCAAGCATTGAGGGCCAGATTACATGTGGAGCGGTATTTTACACTTGCGCTAGAGCGCTAACTCCAGTAGAATTAAGATTTTTGTGGTAGTTGGGTTGCGCTTTAATTACAAGTTGAAAATAAACTGTTTTCGCTCTAGCAGTAAACCCAACTAGCGTAAATTCAAACTCAGTATGTTCAGTTAGTACAGACCTCGGCACACACTGAGTGCTCAAGTCCTGATTATGTACCGAACTTTGAACAGAAGCGTTTGTGACTAAGACGTTTGTGATGCGACAACTACAGTGGATATTGCCACTTTGTTTTCTCATATGTATCAATTACCTGATATTATAATGAGGGTTCTAAATGTAAGCAGGTTTTTTAAAGAAACTTATTTAAATAAAACTTGTTTTTAACGGTATAACACTATTGCGGTTTTTCTGCTTTATTTATAATCTTGGGAGACACACCGGGGAACCAGAGAATATATCATACTCCAAGAGTCCCTAAAGGGATCCAATAATTCATTCAACAGAGGGAAATCGAGCAAACTAAAAGCGACAGATCCCACAGATGAATCTTTTTCCATAAGGGCTGACAAAAAAGCGCCCTCCAAACAGAGTTTTCCACTTATCTCATATGATTGGTGTAAATTTCTGTAAGTAGTCACTTCAGAAATTTTTCACTTGGATTATATACTTTATTGCACCCTGCCGAGGTGTTTTACTTACCCTTTGTGAACTTTTATGCTTCAACCCTTAAACGATTGTCTTTACAGTACACATAAATTATTTATTCTTTCAAACTTTGGACTCTATATATACTGTATATATACATTGTGTTTGTATTCTTTGTGTAAATCAGTAATAATTCATCTACTACGTGTTTTCATATACTGTATATATATATAGTATTTATTCATACATATGCATTCCACACAGACACTTTGTATTAAGTGTATATTTATTTATAGTGGGCAGGATCAGCGCTATTTAACCCTTTACGTTCTCTTGATTTACATATTTTTCTAGGATTGTGGTAAGGTTCCTTCTCACAATACCTTTATTTGGGTTTTAGCTGCTTGTTTTTTCCTGTAATTGATAACCTGTGGGACAATATCCATCTCTGCTCTGGGTATTGCCTTTCCTCTCCCTTGTGCCTTATATATAGATGAAAATAAACAAAAAAACACAACGCTGAAAAGGCAACCTGGAATCTAACAGTATGAAATTAATATAATGCTTAAAGGGACACTGAACCCAAATTTTTGTGATTCAAATAGAGCAGCAATTTTAAACAACTTTCTAATTTACTGCTATTATCAAATTTTCTTTGTTCTCTTGCTTTCTTTATTTGAAAAAGAAGGCATCTAAGCTATTTTTTGGGTTCAGAACCATGGAAAGCACTTGTTTATTGGTAGGTGAATTTACCCACCGATCAGCAAGAACAACACACTGTGTTCACCAAAAATGGGCTGGCATCTAAACTTACATTCTTGCATTTCAAATAAAGATACTAAGAGAATGAAAAGAATTGGATAATAGGAGTAAATTAGAAAGTTGTTTAAAATTGCATGCTCTATCTGAATCACGATAGAAATTTTTTGGGTTCAGTGTCCCTTTAATATATGGGAAGAAGCACAAATGGATACTAGTTAATATCACTATAAACCTGAAAGAGTATATAGTAAACACATTTTGAAGAGATATAGAAAACTAAAAAATGTGTAGAAAATGTCCATATATTAGAATAGGACAAACAGAGTCATAGGAGCCTATCTATCAAGCTCCGAATGGAGCTTAATGCCCCGTATTTCTGGCGAGCCTGCAGGCTCGCCAGAAATAGCAGTTATGAAGCAGCGGTCACAAAGACCGCTGCTCCATAACCTGTCCGCCTGCTCTGAGCAGGCGGAAAGACATCGCCGGAATTCAACCCAATCGAGTTCGATCGGGTTGATTGACACCTCCCTGCTGGCGGCCCATTGGCCGCGAGTCTACAGGGGGCGGCGTTGCACCAGCAGCTCTTGTGAGCTACTGGTGCAATGCTGAATACGGAGAGCGTATTGCTCTCCGTATTCAGCGAGGTCTGGCGGACCTGATCCGCACTGTCGGATCAGGTCCGCCAGACTTTAGTAAATAGAGGCCATAGTCACCAGTTTGGTATAATACTTTAAGGAGAGCTCCAATTCAGAGAGAACAATATCCACAAGGAACTTGATAGTAGATATGCCTGATCAATTCCAGTATTATCCAATAAACTCTTCCCTGGGTGCAGCTTTAATTAAGAAACAAGCTGCCGCTGTTTCATCAAAAGGAACAAATTCTGAGGGAAAAACACAAGCGCAACCCAGATTCAAGAAAGTAACACAAAATGTATTGAAACACAATGCACATCATAGGTATCCTGGATTCCTGGCAGAGAACAGCTTCACTGACAGCTTAGGATCCACTGTGAGCCCAGTCTTTCAAAGGTTCAATGTTTGCAGGTTTAAACAGCTGATTGCGCCAAGGACACATGCGGATCCTTTTGAAATCTTTAGCTTTAAACTCTATAACTCTACGCGTTTCGTCTGCCTTCTGAGCAGACTGTGTTTAAAATGCTGGTGCACGGTGCACACTTTTAAAACAGCTATAGCTTTTACTAGAAGCATTTTTGCTAATACATGTATATTACAAAAATGCTTCTATTCAAAACTGAAATGCATCCATGTGGATTCCAATTTTGTCTGGAATATCCCTTTAATCCTTTAAAGCAATTCATTTGATTCAGATACAGAACAGCATTATGCAATGGACTTTATTTATTTTGAGGTACAATGGGGAAGGTTACAGCTATAGAGAAAGGAAAGAATCACTCCTCCATATAGATACATAAAAATTGGAAGTTTTTATCTGTTAAATTATTTTTTGTTTCTATATTATACAAATAATTATGTGTACATGGTTTGGAATCACTATTTTTATTTTATTACACTATTTTCATTTGTATTTGTTTTTAAATCATGTAGTCCTAAATAGATAAGGATATTTGGAGGAGGTTGATCAACAATAGCAGTGTTTTGAAACACTACAAATAATGTTGCAAAACCATGCTGCAATAGAATACTAAAGACACGTGCACACTCCTGAGCTCTTATCAGACTACTTTGTTTTACTCTTCAATAAAAGATACCAAGAGAACAGAAGTGAATTGGAAAGTTGTTTAAAACTGCATGCTTTAGCTGAAACATGAAAGTTTAATTTTGACTTTACTGTCCCTTTAATGATTTAGCATATGAGTATTATGTCCCTTTAAGTGATTTAGCATATGAGTATTTTGTCCCTTTAATACAGATCTGCATATTGCATTTGAGCTGAATTATGTAAGGTAATTGTAGTTATATTTATTCTGCCTATATAGTCTAGTTAAACATCTTATCCCTGCTTATGTTAGAGATCATATAACATTGATTGCTTTATCTATTTATTTTTGTGATATTTATTGCCAGAGTGATTCATTTCTTAACTATAATATTGTCAGTGGAGTTTCCTTAATTTGCAAAGAAAGTGTCTCAATCAAACAATGAATACAAGCTTAGTCACATGGGTTTAGAACATATTTAATTCTGTGGAGGTCTAATCAGGAAATGCAGGCAAACATTCCGGCGCTGTCTTAACAAAGCAATTCTTCTTTGATCATGAACACCCACATTTCTGTGTATCATAAGTGTCTGACTTCTGCTAAAAAAATCAATAAAAAAAAAAATCACAGTTAATTAAATATTCTTAAATTGTACGACAGGGATCAATAAAAATAAAAATAACTTCCTAAGAATAAAACATTTTATGCATGTAAAGTCCCAAAAATTCTTTAATTTGTCATTAATCTGTTGTGTGAAATTTTTCTCTTTCCTGGATCTATAAAGGATATGTTTCAGTCCACTATTTGCTGTGGGGCAAACTAAACTATTGGTCGCACTCTTAAAGGACCAGTATGCTAAAAAGTAGTTTTAATGGCAATGTAAACATTTACAATGAATATGAGACCAAGATAAACTTATTTGGTTCAGATGGTGTCAAGCGTGTGTGGCGCCAACCAGGTGAGGAGTACAAAGACAAGTGTGTCTAGCCTACAGTCAAGCATGGTGATGGGAGTGTCATGAGTGCTGCTGACACTGGGGAGCAACAGTTCATTGAGGGAACCATGAATGCCAACATGTACTGTGACATACTGAAGCAGAGCATGATCCCCTCCCTTCAGAGACCGGGCCGCAGGGCAGTATTACAAAACATGATATCGACCCCAAACATACGTCTAAGACGACAAATGCCTTGCTAAAGAATCTGAGAGTAAAGGTGATGGACTGTTACACTGAAGTTTAGCAATGTGAATAGTGGACGATCAACAATGGTATCCGTTATGGCTTGACAAAGGCTCCTGGGAGCTGAAACGCGTTGCCGCAAAACGGACCATTTGCAAAGAACCAGAAGTTTTGGACGTCATCCCCGCATGTGTGAGCGTGTCTGGGAATAGACACCGGTAGTTTGGCGTCTCTGCAGCATACGAGGAATGCTGCAAATTGGATAATTATACTCGACAGCTCTAAAACCTAGAACACAGGACCCTCTGGAGATCACTAACACCTAAGGATAACAAGATATATACCGGATAACCTGGAAAAGAACTGCTAACCGGTGTTTCAGATAAACTATAAGTTTCACTCACAGGCTTATCACAGGTTTATCGCTAAACACCTTGGCTTATTCACTGAAACCGGAATACTAAAGAGACACTTTCAGAGAGTTTGCACAATAAGGACATTCTTTATAAGAAGGACGTTTTTACATATACATTTATGTGGCATTTAACGTTATTGTATCTATGTTTAAGTTATTATAAGATACAACTGTTTTAAAGTATCTTAAAGTATTTTAACAGTATATGTGTAAGGCACAAGTAATATATGACTTTAGCTATTTTTAGTAACATATACTATTAGACATTTTTTAGAATTGGTACCAATAGGGTTAGACACATATTCCTGCTACTTTTATATATATATTTAATGAATTTGATGTGACTCCTATTAAAACTGCTCTAAAAAAATAAAAATAAGTTTATCTTATATTTCAAACAATATTATACACAGCTTCTGCTTTTTCGATATATTATTGATCATTATCATTATTGGACAAGTATATTGATATTTTATATTATATATTATCTTTTATAGATATTAGGTTGGATACAAAGAGAACAAAAAGAAAAAAGTATTGTTAGTAATAAGAGGCCACTTATAAAGATCTTTAGCCATTTGAGTTTTACACATTAGGCGCTCACATATATCCACTATATTAAAGGTGATGGACTGGCCAAGCATGTCTCCAGACCTAAACCTTATTCAGCACCTGTGGGGCATCCTCAAATGGAAGGTGGGGGAGCGCAAGGTCTCTAACATCCACCAGCTCCGTTGTCATGGAGGAATGGAAGAGGACTCCAGTGGCAACCTGTGAAGCTCTGGTGAACTCCATGACCAAGAGGGTTAAGGCAGTGCTGGAAAATAATGGTGGCCACACAAAATATTGACACTTTGGGCCCAATTTGGACATTTCCACTTAGGGGTGTACTTACTTTTGAAGGTGAGAAGGGGTCAATAGCACCACCCTAAGGAATTTTAATATGCTACTATATTGATATTATATATATATATATATATATATATATATATACTGTATATATATATATATATATATATATATATATATATATAGTAGGAAATCCCCCGAAGGAGAAAAATTAAGAGGCTGGTTGTGGTCCCAAAAGGTTGGTTCAAGAGTGGTTTATTTGAACAAAACTGCTAGTGCATAGGTGAGAACACAGACTTAACACCTGAAGCGTTTCGCGCATGCGCACATGCGCTTCATTAGAGGTGATGAATTATAGGTAAGTGTAGACCTATATGCAGCAGAGCAGCCAATCAAAGCCCCTGATAAGCAAAAGCCCAGGTGACACCTTAAAATAGGAGGCGCGTTAAAGGCTGCTTTTCTACAAATCGGTCCAATATCATATTGCATATTTAATACATAATAACTACGTACAATAAAAACAAAATAGAAAAAAATATAATAAATGGATAAATAGAGTAACATGACAAATATCCAAGGAACCTAAAACAAAATACAACCATATACAAATAAAATGAAAAGAAATACAATAGAAATGTTTAAGAAGTAAAGCATAAAATAAACAAGATCATAAAACTCTATTGGCTGGAATAGTTGTCACTACAAAGATTAGAGAAAAATTAGAAACAGTTTTGTTTTTCCAAAAGTACAACTAATTAGTTGTGAAACAGGTGTAAATAAACTGGTCATCCACAACAGCAAGTCTTGGGTTATGGCACACGCACATAGGAATGTCTTTAAAACCCTACGTATTGAAGTATTGCTGACCCAATAATAGTAGTAATTGGCATAGTTTTCCCAATAGGGATAGATGGGGATGAGCAGAAATTTGCAAAATCTATATCATTAGTGTGGCTCCGATAGCTTATTAAATATGTCACATAGTAAAATTCAATGAGGGAATGTAGGAAACGATATTGTATGATATGGTATAATTCAAAAGGGGCGGGTCAAGAAAACCTAATAACCAATCCAAATTGTGACTAAACACAGAAACAGCACAAAAAATTAACATCTATTCAACAAACAGATCTACATCCATTCTCTTATTAATTCCTTCTGGGGCCCTAGTGTGTAACTTAACTATCCAAAAAAAATCTTTTTTCCTTAGGCTTTTTTCCCTATCTCCCCCCCTGGGATGTTTTTTAATTATTTCAATGCCAATGAATGAATAGTACTTGGAACCCATAACATGTAACCGAAAATGTTTGGCAACAGGAGTTCTTGGTTCTTTTTCATCCAGAGAACGCAAGTGTTCACAGATCCTGTCTTTTAATGGGCGGGTAGTAATACCTATGTATTGGCATGAACAAAATAAACAGTTGACCAAATATATAACATATTGAGAATTACAATCTATCCTATCTCTAATATGAAACACTTGATAGGATATTTCATATTATATGAGATAGGATAGATTGTAATTCTCAATATGTTATATATTTGGTCAACTGTTTATTTTGTTCATGCCAATACATAGGTATTACCACCCGCCCGTTGAAAGACAGGATCCGTGAACACTTGCGTTCTCTGGAAGAAAAAGAACCAAGAACTCCTGTTGCCAGACATTTTAGGTTACATGGTATGGGTTCCAAGTACTTTTCATTCAGTGGCATTGACATAATTAAAAAAACATCCCAGCGGGGGAGATAGGGAAAAAAATTTTTTGGATAGTTAAGTTACACACTAGGGCCCCAGAAGGAATTAATAAGAGAATGGATGTAGATCTGTTTGTTGAATAGATGTTCATTTTTTGTGCTGTTTCTGTGTTTAGTCACGATTTGGATTGGTTATTAGGTTTTCTTGACCCGCCCCTTTTGAATTATACCATAACATACCATATTGTTTCCAACATTCCCTCATTGAATTTTACTATGTGACATATTTAATAGGCTATCGGAGCCACATTAATGATATAGATTTTGCAAATTTCTGCTCATTCCCATCTATCCCTATTGGGAAAACCATGCTAATTACTACTATTATTGGGTCAGCAATACTTCAATACATAGGGTTTAAAAGACATACCTATGTGCGTGTTCCATACCCAAGACTTGCTGTTGTGGATGACCAGTTTATTTACACCTGTTTCACAACTAATTAGTTGTACTTTTGGAAAAACAAAACTGTTTCTAATTTTTCTCTAATCTTTGTAGTGACTCCTATTCCAGCCAATAGAGTTTTAAGATCTTGTTTATTTTCTGCTTTACTTCTTAACCATTTCTATTGTATTTCTTTTCATTTTATTTGTATATGGTTGTATTTTGTTTTAGATTCCTTGGATATTTGTCATGTTACTCTATTTATCCATTTATTATATTTTTTTCTATTTTGTTTTTATTGTACGTAGTTATTATGTAATAAATATGCAATATGATATTGGACCGATTTGTAGCAAAGCAGCCTTTAACTCCCCTCCTATTTTAAGGTGTCACCTGGGCTTTTGCTTATCAGGGGCTTTGATTGGCTGCTCTGCTGCATATAGGTCTACACTTACCTAGAATTCATCACCTCTGATGAAGCGCATGCGTGAAACGCGTCAGGTGTTAAGTCTGTGTTCTCACCTATGCACTAGCAGTTTTGTTCAAATAAACCACTCTTGAACCAACCTTTTGGGACCAGAACCAGCCTTTTCATTTTTCTCCTTCAGGGGATTTCCTACTACTATACCCAGCGGTGGGGATACCGCTTTGGCTGTTTCAAGTCCAGACCCTGGTCTCTGCTACTAAGAGCCTTCTATGATTACCTGCCTTTGGGATCCAGCGGACCTTCTGTGCGACGGAGCGCAGACCTCTGATGTCAGAGTTACCGTTCACTGTGGACGGGGTGTAGGAGCGACGCGGACATTTCCCGCCGACGGGACTGGCTGGCATCTGCCAGCCCGGCTACATCGGTAGAAGTTGTCCGGCAGCGACAGTCACACGAATTGGTCCGGTCCATCTCCCCATAAGGTACTTTCTTACATATTCACACCTGGTTGTGTTAAGGCTCCTGGCCACTACAGCGGGGACTAAACAAGTACGGATTTCACTTATTGCCTACTTATTGTTCATACTGGAATCTCTGTACAAGTTGTTATGCTGTCCTTGCACATCTGGTTCAGCACAAGTACAGGACTTTGTACAGTTATATTACTTGAATTACCATCCGGCATTTGAACTCTCATTATTACTTTGGAACTTTCTTGTTCAGCATAAGTGCGGTACTTTCTACAGTTACCTAACTTGTACCAACATTTGGCATCTGAACTTTCATTACTATTTTGGAACTTTCCATCAAGTGTTCACTGCCGTCCTTGTTTAAATTACCCATTTGCTAAGAGTTTATCTTTGTTCTTAAGTTATTATATATGTATATTAAAATTATGGGGGGAGAAACTGAAATTAAAATCCTCCATGTCTCAAAATTAAATCAATGTAAATATTTGCATAGGAAATTAGTACATCTAGGCAAGTATCCCCGCTTGCTTTTCCCCAGAAATTCTTAATATACAATGTTTCCAATGCACAAGATAATTTCCTATGCAAATATTTAATACACGGCACCTCACTGCTCAATATATATATATATATATATATATATATATATATGTATGTATATGTATATATATATATATATATATATATATATACTGTGTATATATATATATATATATATATATATATATATATATATATATAAAAAACTGAAATTAAAATCCTCCATGTCTCAAAATTAAATCAATGTAAATATTTGCATAGGAAATTCTCTTGTGCATTGGAAACGTATATTAAGAATTTCTGGGGAAAAGCAAACGGGGATACTTGCCTAGATGTACTAATTTCCTATGCAAATATTTACATTGATTTAATTTTGAGACATGGAGGATTTTAATTTCAGTTTTTTATCTCCCCCCATAATTTTTATGAATTTTGTTTTAACCATGAAAATAGCTTTTCCAATGCAGCAACCAGAAATCAATCTCCTACTGATGAGTTCCAAAAAGAACGAAACAGGCTTGTCTAGTGAGTGATTTCTGGTTTGCTGTCATAATCCTGTTTAAAAGGATCGCTGTGTCAAAACATTATTTTTGAAGCAAAAAAACTGAGAATTTGCATATCTAATTTGCATATCGTACCCACAATTCTCTTGTGCATTGGAAACATTGTATATTAAGAATTTCTGGGGAAAAGCAAGCGGGGATACTTGCCTAGATGTACTAATTTCCTATGCAAATATTTACATTGATTTATATATATATATATATATATATATATATATATATATATATACAGTATATATATATATATATACATATACATATATATATATATATATATATATATATATATATATATATATATATATATATATATTGAGCAGTGAGGTGCTGTGTATTGAAGAGGATTAAATACAACAATCTGTGGAAAGAAGCCCACCGATTGCAAAAAAAGAATACACTGTTAGCACTCTCTAATTCCTTTAGCGATCAAGTAAATACATGTAAGAAGTGTTTGGTGCAACTTTATACACAACAAAAAATAAAACATAACAACTTTATTAGAACAAATTAAAATCTGGGGTAATTAAAAACCAATATCTGAACCAACAGACTACTGAGATAGAAATTGCTGCCAGTCTGTTAGTAACATCAAATCTCCCCCATACATGCAGTAGTATACAGTATAGACTGAAATAAGTCAGTAGATCAAACCTGCATTGGCGGTTACTCTAGGTGACTATAGCCACACTGGGATTCTGTACGTTTCAGTGTGTCAGGTGACATACACTGGCATAATTAAAGTGAGCTAATAAGTTAAAGTTTAACACTCAGATATGCAGGTCCTGCTATCTGGTATCCAGTGCTGGATGAATCACTGGCTAATGGAGGAGGGTAACAACATATTTGATGTGCGCATAATAAGCAGAAGTATGGCCCACAGTCAGCAGCACTGACAAGAGCATATCACATATAAGATCTCAAATGCAAGTAGTGTAACTGCTTTAATAGGGATGCTATACTTATGTCTAGCATTAGGTGCCATAATGAGTTAATAAGATATCACCATAAACCTTCATATGCTATATGCATTAGTTAAATAAATACGGTCCGCACATTGCACTGGGCTGTTGCAAGGATGATAGTAATAACTTTGGAGTTTATAGTGGTATACAGTCTGTCGCAACAGACCCTGTTAGAAACATTAGCAACCTTCAGTAGAAAGATATATAGCACCAAATATGTGTTTCTGATAATCAGTAAGATGAGTTTAATATGGCTGAATTGTTACCACTGGCACACAACAGTGCTGCGACTGAATAAGCCAGAAATATATATGTTACACGTAACCTCTCCAATGATAGCCAAAAATAATAAGCTATAAAAATGTATTGGACATTCGTTACCACATACGTTATCGCACTAGGCTTGACAAGATTATACACTCAGTAATACCGTAGGTCTTCATTATTGAAATATAATCAAGTATTTAGCAAAGCCCGCACATTTTGTTGGGCTGCTTAACATATATAAAAACTAGAGTTATTCGGTATACTGGACTATAGTCAATTACGTATAATATATCAAGGTCTGAGTCAGATAAGTTAAAACCTTAATAAGAGAGCCCTATTAATCTCCCACCCGCCCTTGACATGTTTAGCCGTTTGACTTTCTAAAAAGGGTGAAGCGCGCCGGCTTCTGCAGGAATTTCTAGTCATGAATACTCGCGATGTCCGTGATTGTGACGTCACGAGATTAGCCGATCCGATTCGAATCTCCTGCATCCTGATAGATTTGCTTATTTCTAACATCTATAATGGTTATTTATGCAGGTATTAATTTATGGTATTATTATGGGATATGTATTTAATGCAGAGTGACTAAATAACAATCTCATGGATATGTATAGACTATAAAGGTGTGTTCCCTGCATTTAGTATATAGAATAAAGAACCCTAGGGTGGTAAATGGGTTTTAATGAATTTGGATCTTATGCAGATGGTTTTAAGATGTAAGTAGGGTACAATATTCTCGAGGGAATTGATCTTTAAAAACATGTTTCCAAATCAATATATTAGAAACATAAGCAATGGTCAATGTATATGGCTAGTTCTCTAAGAGTATGGTGATGACCTAGTTCTTCTATTAGTTGATACATCATATAAATTATAATATTTAATTGCATGTTGATGAAGGTGCTTGACTGTGAAAGAATAATAATAAATATTCTAATAATGTGATGAAATCATTAAATAAATAAACACATGATTAAAGAGCCTTAAAGGGACATTAAACACTAATACATGCTACATAGAATGATACATTCAAAGAAAAGATTAGTCCATGAGTAACATGTAGATGTATTTTTTAAAGTTTAATTAGTTGTTTAAAAAGTGACAAAATAAGTGTAAAGTTTTAGTGTCTATAAAACACTGGGAGCTGCCATGTTGTAACTTGTGTTACCTTCTCTGCTGTGCCCAATTAGAGACAGTTATAAATAGGTCACTAGAGTGTGCAGCCAATGGTTGTGCTGGATTTAACAGTGTTCTGCAATTCCATTTCTAACAGGAACTGAAAAACTCACAATTTCAGAATGGAATTACAGGCAAAGAGAACAAAATAAATAATGAAAGTATATTGCAGAGCTTTTTTATATATACAATTTATCATTTTATATTACCATCTCAAAGTGTTTAATGTCCCTTTAAGAAGGGTCTATTCAGGAGTAATGTAATAATTACTACTAGGGTGCTGGAACATAAGTGATCAATGTGTGAGTGAAACTACAAAAATGTGAAACAAACGTGCTGGTGAACATAAACTCAAATTATATATTCACTTCCTATGCTGGAATATACCAGTTGTACTAATAGCTGATGAGTCATCTTGTATAAAGGGAAATTTAAGGAAAAATATAGTATTATAGTGATATGATATATCAAAAGGTAGGTTTGCCACAACATCAATATATTTCTAAAATACATTACACAAACATGCATATTTGTAATTATTTCACAAATAAGAAAAGTAATTATTATTTTCATTTAATCCATGTGGATAAACAGTATTCAGTAGATAAATCCATCGCATTTCAGCTTTTAATAATTAATGTTCTAAATGACCCCCTCTTTTTTGTAATCCAAAACATCTAAGATTCTTAGTTCTGCATTTGTGTTTCTTTAGAAAGTGAGCGGCAACACTTGTTATCTTTTTGTCAGCTTGTTTGTCTTTAAAAGCATTTTTTATGTTTCTCAAGTCTTCCCCAAGTCTAGTTCTCAACTTTTTCGTTGTCATGCCCACGTACATCAAATTACATTCGCATATCAATGCATAGATCACACCTTTTGTTTGACATGCAACATATGAGTTGATAGATTGATTTTTGTTAAATCAATCTGTTACTGTCAATGTTTTAATCATGTAGTAACATAAGCTGCATTCTCTTCATCTATATGAACCCAGTGTGGTTATAATCTTTTTCTTGACAGTATTTAAATGACTGGGACTGAACATAGACTGCAGATTGGTGGATTTCCTATATCCGATTTTTAATTTATCTCCAATTATATTTTTAATAATTGGATCTGTATGAAGGATATGTATGTGTTTTTGTAGAATCTCTGATACATGTTTCACTTGAGGATTGTAAGTGAGAATTAATCTTGTCTCATTATCTGATTTTCTAATTTTAGTTTGCAGCAGATCTTTCCTGTGAGTGTGTTCCACTCTCCATTTAGCTTTTTTAATGGATCTGTTGCTGTAACTATCTTTGAGTCTGACAATGAGTTAATCTGCTCTTTTCTTAAATGTTTGTTCATCAGAGCAATTTCTTTTGACTCTTAAGAATTTGCCTATTGGTAATGCTTTGATAGTACCAGGTGCATGGGCACTGGAGGAGTGAAGAATGCCATTGGTGGCTGTTTCTTTCCTATTTACATCTGTTCGGATGCACTCCTCTTTATCTTTGATAATTTTAAGATCCAGGAATGAGAGTTGTTCTTGATCCATTTCCACGGTTAGTTTGATGTTGATTTGATTCTGATTTAGGATTGAGATAAATTATAGTAACTTATCTTGTGTTCCCTCCCAAAGGAAGAATTTGGTTATTTTCACTTAGGGGTATACTCACTTTTGTTGCCAACGGTTTAGACATTAATGGCTGTGTGTTGAGTTATTTTGAGGGGACAGCAAACTTAGACTGTTATACAGGCTGTACACTCACTACTTTACATTGTAGCAAAGTGTCATTTCTTCAGTGTTGTCACATGAAAAGATATAATAAAATATTTACAAAAATGTGAGGGGTGTACTCACTTTTGTGGGATACTATATATATATATATATATATATATATATATATATATATATATACAGTATATGTTCGTGAGAGGTTAGCCAATCATAAAAGTGCCATCCGTAAAGCGATTAATGATGGCCATAGTGAACAACTTGTGGCCAGGCATTTTTTAGAACATGGACATACGGTTGCCATGTTGAAAACCATGTTAATGGTAATAGAGATTTAGAGCTCTTAAAGAGAGAGGAACAATGGATTAATAGGCTTGGCACTATGACACCTAGGGGATTGAATACTCACTTAGATTATGCCCTGTTCTATTGAGATGCATATGATATATTCCAGTACCCCATTAGTGATATCGTTCATTAGGTTAGGGTGTAGATTGCTATAAGCTATTTAAATTGAGGGCCAGTTAAATCTGTTTGTTTTGTGATCAACAGATATTTAGCTACATGTTTTGTGATTAGATCTGGTTAAACTATGTTTGTATTACTTACAGGATTTAATTGATCATGCTCAGTAAACTAGCAAATTAGTTACATTTTCTATCTGTCATTATGGGAATTTGTGTAAATTATGCAGCATTTTAATAACAAGCTTAGTTTTCCTATAAGTGATCATTTGTGCGGTTCCCATGGCTCATACGTACTATTACTGTGGGGCTAAATTGGTTCGCCTTGAGGATATAGGTTAAAATCCCCATTAGTCGGTTATATGACAGTTCTGATCGCATTCTGCTCATAACCGCTGTCACAATGAGCAAGACTGAGTTCCGCCCTTGTCTGCGTCATGGATGACGTCTTGACTAATGAGAGTTCAGCGGGTGGGTTAAAAAGACTCCCCAGCATCCATGCATTCCTACTGTCACGGAATGGCATTTGAAGACACTGAAGTTTGCTAATTCAGAAACAGGTATGCTTGCATGAACGCTTTTGGGATTCTACTTGTTAAAGTTTTATGCATTTAAGGTTAAGGTTAGTTGTGTCTATTAGAGGTATAGTTGTGCATGTATTATAGGCATACATAATGCCGGCCGATATAACTATGTTTAAGTGACAACACATTGTTTTGGACCCATAAGTTTCTATGATATGGGATAGCAATCAGTATATTATGACAGTTTGAGTAATCTGGTCATTATGCCTAAAATTTAAAACAATGTTGTTCTGGATTAAACAATACCTTGCTTCTATGATACTTTGTAATTGAGGTCATTTAGTTGCTGTCTTTATTGACAAGTATATTTGCTAGAGTTTCCAAGCTATATATATGTTCTAACAGAATCAGTTTAAATGCTTCAATGTATAACTGTTGCAGGGTTACATTTTTAATTATTCACCTTGGGTATTATTATTGTGTCCGGACTTTCCCATCACGAATACTCTGTACTACCAAGGCCAAGGGTATGTGTTGTTTCTCATTTGAATAGGTACTTGTGGTCACTATTATACACTGAAAAGGCAGTAGGACCTGTGAAGAGGATCAACGGAGAATGCATGTGAAGTTTTTTCAGACCTGCTACCCTAACTAACTCAAAAAACACCGGTAACCAGGAAATAACGTCACTATAGATGCGAGGACACGGAGCATGCTCAATCCGCGTGGAGTGGACGGACAGGAGTCCGGGAGTAGCTGCCGCAGTGATCCGGAACCTGAGGTGTTATTGAGAGATATTCAAGGGAGCGGATAAGCACCGGAACTATCGGGTGAGATTGAAATTTATTCCTGTGATACTATAGTGTTGACACAAGTACCATTGAACTTACAATAGTGCATTAATAACATTATCAAGAGTACACCATTGTCAGCTTTAAGGGACTTTGAGGAATAGTTGAAAACACATTACCGCTTGGGCCTTTTTCTAGAGTATGAGATTCAAGTAATCAATTAACACTGAATAATATTCTTGAGGAGTATTTGCCCTTATATATGTATAGTGAAGCAGAATCTATCAACAGGAGTGGGTTTCGTATGTACAGACGTTTGAGTTGTGACGGTCTGAGGAAAGCCCCTTATGTTTGATGGGAAATTTGTAAATGGTATTGTTCCGGACACAAATCTTTTGAATCAGTTATTCTAGTGTTGTACTGGGACATTCCTTTTTTTCAATTTCTATTTTTGAGTGTATGGGCAAAACACTCGGTCCAATAGTACACCTTCATGCAGCAAGATATCAATCAGGAGGGATCAGCTTTGGTTTCCTATTACTCATTAAAGAAAGTAAACGAGAGGGATATTGATAATGTAGAAATTGAGCACATGTTTTCACAAGATCGCAATAATTATGATCTACCTATGTTATTTGAAGACATGGAACGTCTTTTGATAAAGGAGAAGAAATTGAAGTGGGACATTTGGACACTTGAAAAATATACAGCCTTAAGTATGATACCTAGGGGTTTGCGGATTAGCAAATTCCCCACCTTTGAGACTAATAATAAGGAGTTCATAGTTATGTGGAATACTGTACTCAGTGATTGTTCTATTTGATTAATGAAATTACTGATAAATCATAAGACAGAAATGTTTAATAATATTAGAACAGAGATTTGTGAGGTACATGTGCTTTTGAATGGTTATTGAAGTAGTATTGATTATTCTAAGTTTGATATGGTCCTGCAGAAGGCTATATTGGATGTTAAGGAAGAAATTGTAAGTACTAAACATGGCAAGTTTCTAAGGGATAAGCTAGACTATGATAATGGCAAAGTATATATCTGGAACAGAAGTCAGAGATTTCACTATAGGAGAAGTCAGAACACCAATAGGGGATATAGGAGAGGCAGAGGTAGAAGACAAAGGGGCAGAGGTAACAGATCAGTAACTTTTTCGGATAGTGAAGCTGAATCAGGGGATGACAACACCCTATCAGGGAATGAGGATAATTCTCTTCAGGAAGTTATCAATAGGAATACTAATTATAACAGATTTGTAGGGTGAGGTAACATATATACAAGGATGGATATGAGACAAGGCCCTAATAGGGTACATGCAGCACAACATTTAGGCCAATCTAGGTCCCAAGTACAGCCTGCACAGCAATATAGAAGATACCAACCCACTAGTAATCCTACATATCCCCTTGAACAGCCTAGCACAAGTGAGTCGGGAGGTAGAGATGAGGAATTTACACAAATGGAGCAGGTTTTTCAAATGGGTCAACATTCCAGGGAGGGGGGGATGGGTATACAACAACGCCAGCAGGGGAGATATCCGATAAGACAGACCCGTGTACCCTCAAAATACAAACCGTCATAAATTTATCTGACCATGTATTGACGAAAGAAGAAAATAAAGTGCTTAGTTTAGGTCTAGGTTTTGTACCTACTGTAAATTTTAACCTATTTCAAACAATGTTAGACTTTAATACATTTGTAAGTAATATAACACTCTGTAAGCATTTTTCATCTGCAGATACAGATATAAATACTGTATTATCCTAAGAGTCGACTAGCATTAATGTGTACCAAGGCTTTCAATTCCAAGAAATGTGTGACCTCATTGCTCTGAGGGGGTTGGAACGTGAAGATTGGATAGAGATCAATGGAAGTCAATCTACCTTGGGAAAGAAATATAAAAATCCCTCCATTTTCTACCCCATTCAGAGCAGAGGGAACCTAGTGGAAACTTTTTATAAGGGAGTTGACGTAGATTTGAGAACACTTAATCAGACAAAAAAAACTGTAACAAGAAATCTGAGTAAACAAGAACAGCAAGAGATAAAATCCTTGGGTGACAATATGAATATTGTCATTAAACAGGTGGACAAGGGGGGTTCTGTGGTCCTGATGAATTGGTCATATTATGTGGATGAGGCTTTGGGGCAGCTGGGCAACACTGATAGTTATGAGAGACTTAGAAGAGATCCCACTGAGTCTTTTCAACGACAACTTGTGCACCTTTTGGATGGGGAATTGGAAGATGGTTTAATTGACCAGGATACTTTCCAATATCTGTATGTTGCACATCCGGTCACTCCAATATTCCATCACCTACCAAAGGTTCACAAGTCAACCGAAAATGTTCAAGGTAGGCCTATCGTGAGTGGGATAGGGTCTATGCTGGAACACTTGTCAGAGTGGTTGGATGATCTCTTGTAACTATTAGTTAGAGCCCATCCGAGTTATATTAGGGACTCAAAACATATTGTGAATTTGGTGGAACAGGTTGAGTGGACACAAGACTCAGAATGGCTCACTGTGGATGTTGTTGCATTGTATTCTTCCATACCGCAAGATTTAGGTTTAAAAGCAATTGAATACTTTTTGATAAATTAAACGACACACAGTGAGCCGTTCAGGGCCTTTGTACTGGAGACTACAGAATTTTTGCTGTCTCATAACTTCTTCCAATTTGAAGGTGAGTTCTATCTGCAGAAGTGTGGGACCGCAATGGGCGCTAAGTTCGCCCCTACATACGCCAACCTATTTATAGGTTGGTGGGAGTGGTCCCACATTTATGCAGAGAGTAACCCATTTAGGCCTGCAATTAAAATGTACCATCGCTTCATAGATTATTTATTGTTTATATGGGAGGATAATAGGTACTCGGCAGGAGAGTTTGTTGAATACTTAAGTCTGAATGACTTTAACTTACGATTTACCTAGGAATTTGACAAACAAAAAGTACATTATCTGGACCTTGAATTGAAAGGCTGGCCTTCAGGTAAGCCAATTTCAGGGAACAGCCTTTTACATGCCAAGAGCTGCCACTCCCGACATGTGCCCTATTCTGTAGCTAAAGGACAGTTTGTCCGCCTTAAGAGAAACTGTACATTAGTAAGTGACTTTGAAAAACATGCTGACGCCTTACAAGAAAGGTTGCGAGATAGAGGTTATAGTGTCAGTACACTTAAAAGGGCAAGGAGAGAGGGTAACAACATAGATAGAGAGATCCTTTTAAAAGATCATGTAAAACCAAAACATACTCCAGAACGTAAATTGACATTTGTTACAGTTTATTCTGAACAGTATCAAGATATCTGTAACATAATACGTGGACACTTTAAGTTGCTTGTAGACGATGATGGCCTTACTGATGCGGTTAAAAAGGATTGTAGATTTTCTTACAGGAGGAATAAATCGATTGGAAGTTTGGTGTCTCCTTCACAGCTAAAAAAACCTGCATTGGTAACAACATCATCATCATGGCTCAGACATAGGGGTACCTATAGGTGCGGCTATTCACAGTGCAAAGCTTGTGAATATGTCCATGTAGGTACAACCTTCCGTTCCTTTGTAACAGGGGAGACTTTTGATGTTGCCTCTTGTCTCAATTGCAGGTCTACATACTGTATTTACCTATTATGGTGTTCGGTTTGTAACCTCCAATACGTGGGATTAACAACAAGAGAGGTACGCTCACGTATACGTGAAAATTTGTCTACGATTAAAGTGGGCAAAATTAGTACCCCTTTGGTGGATCACTTTGTGAGGATACATGATAAAAAATGCGACTCCCTCAGGTGGATGATAATAGAGAAGGTACAGGCCCAGAGGAGGGGAGGGGACAAGCATCAGGTATTGTCCAGACAAGAGATGTACTGAATTTTTAGACTTCAGACCAAGGGGCCATTTGGTCTGAATTCTGAATATGATTTTATCAATTATTGGTGCTGATTTTGTCCCTTCCTCTCCTCTGAGTAAGACAAAGGTATATATATATATATATATATATATATATATATACATATATGCATATATATAGGAGTATGGGTAATGCATACTTTGAATAAGAAGGGATAACTATGGAAAAGGCAAGAGTTTATTATTCAACTTATGTTCTGATAGTCATACCTAAATGTAATGTTCATTTGTAAAGATTATTATAAACTAATCACCTTTCCACTATTTGTTCAAATGTTTTTCTTCTTTTTATTTCTTTTCTTTTCTTCTCTTGTTTATAAGAAAATATTCTTTAAAGTTAATTAAGCAAAATAAAGGTAAATGGATTTAAGGTATGAATTGCCTTAATATAGGTTATGTGCTCATATAATAATGTAATAGATCACTGGATACAAATAGGTCTATACATACTGAATTTTGAATATTTGTGATTGTACCTTTAAATTTGTGTTGAGTTTTCTACCAATCAGGCCCCAGATGGGGGTTTTAAGTCTCAATGTGCACATTGAATTAGTCTGTAGTGTTTAAAGGGTACAAACCCTCTATGTTTTAGTGTTTTCTCAATAAAGCAATTTTATTTAAGTCAGCTACTGACAACCTCTTTTTTTTCCATTGTTTTTCTTGTTCACCACACTATGGGTTACAGTGTTTAATCAATTTTTATATCATTTTCTATATATGTATCAATTTACTTTTTTAGATTGTCTTGAAAAAGGCTAAATGTGTAGCCGAAACGTTGACTAACTTGTTTATGATGAAATACATGACATAAAATATTTTTCTACAATTTTCAAGTCCTGTGAGTACCCTTACTACTGGAGATTTATTTTATGTATATATATATATATATATATATATATATATATATATATATATATATATATATATATATATATATGTCCAGAAAAAGAGGGCACTCACAGGTTTTTAAGTAATAAAGAATAATCGATTTTTATTTTCCAATTCTATAAGTCATCGTGATGTCAACGTTTCGACCCACATCTGGGCCTTCATCAGGACAATGAATAATCTAAGAACCAAGAAAACAAAGGAAAACAATATAAAAAAACACATTTATATTATCTTAGTGATCACAAACAAAATGAAATAAAAGCACTTTTGTAAGAATTATATACAACCGTGCAGCCCCCCACCCTGTACAGTAACAACCCAAACCAGGGCATTAATAACACCAACATATAACAAAATAACACATGAAGGAGGAGTCAACCGCAACCATCAGATCCACCTTATACAAATATCAGTAAGCATGACAGGTCATATGCAGAGGGTGTATACGAAATTGCAATCCATCAAGTGCATACCTACATATAATCAGTGCACATTCCCTATAGAATATTAGAAAGGCATACAACTACAGAGCTTACTAGCATAAAAAAACAACAGAGATTGAAACCAACCTATCTCACTTCATAGCCCATGTCCTAAGTTCAACTTCCCCTACCTCATAAATATAACAAAATAACACATCAAGGAGGAGTCAACCGCAACCATCAGATCCACCTTATACAAATATCAGTAAGCATGACAGGTCATATGCAGAGGGTGTATATGAAATTGCAATCCATCAAGTGTATACCTACATATAATCAGTGCACATTCCCTATAGAATCTTAGAAAGGCATACAACTACAGAGCTTACTAGCATCAAAAAACAACAGAGATTGAAACCAACCTATCTCACTTCATAGCCCATGTCCTAAGTTCAACTACCCCTACCTTATATACTAATACACATTAAGATTATTCCACAGCGTCTGCGTCGAAGATGTTACAAGGGCAAACCAATGTATCATATCACCCAAACCATTTTCAATTGATATTAATCAGATGTATCGCATTGCTACAACCATCATTATGTCACAAACAGCATATTATACCGTGGCCTACATAAATTTTAACCATCATCTGGTGAAAAGACCGCCCTGGTGTAATGAACAAGTATTTACCAAGCTTAATGTAAGTCCATTACGGGGCTCATACAACAACTGCTCGTTTCCATGAATAGCAACTGCCCAATGCTTACAATAGACCGTAGCCGTTAAACCTTATACACAATATACCATTAGTCTAACCTCCCCTACTAGTAGTAATACGCCGCCAAACCACGCCATAGAAAAATTCAAAGAAAAACTCACCGTTACAGGGCGTGCTTAACTTGCACGAATGCTTCCATCAGTAATCAATGAGCCGGATATGATGAAACCGATGTTTAAGAGGAGCAAGCCTCCGGGTGTCCGCCAATCTGAGCACACCCCTGAGCCACCACCCCCCATTGAAACAATATCACATGTTGCTACACCTCTAATTGCCCATGTATCATACGTTAGTAAACAATACAAGCTATACCAATCGAACAGATCGTGAAGAGCCACAAATCGTAATCCGGTATACAACATACACATATTGCATCCATACAATATATATGTCCAATACCGCCAATCTCCCAATGACAATAGTACTCAATGTCCCAAAATCTACATAGCATACAGTGTGATACCAAGGGGAGAACCCACTGTGGTAAATCCGGAAGGAATAGGAGCGACCAGTATGCTCATCGGAGGGACACACCAGAAGAACAACCCACCTAGTTATACACCTCACAGTGGTGTAGTGTAGGCTGTTAGAAAATAATGAATAATGACAGAGACACCCCCCACGTATTACCACCTGTACTCATAAAATCACTAGTCAGGCAGAAAACACTCATACCTCATCACCATACAACCGATACCAGGACACAATAACCCACCAAGTAGGCTCCACTATATATAGTAAGTAACCATGGAAACATAGTTTATGCACTACTTGATGTGCCATGGTTTCCATGGTTACTTACTATATATAGTGGCGCCTACTTGGTGGGTTATCGTGTCCTGGTATCGGTTGTATGGTGATGAGGTATGAGTGTTTTCTGCCTGACTAGTGATTTTATGAGTACAGGTGGTAATACGTGGGGGGTGTCTCTGTCATTATTCATTATTTTCTAACGGTACTGGTCACTCCTATTCCATCTGGATTTACCTCAGTGGGTTCTCCCCTTGGTATCACACTGTATGCTATGTAGATTTTGGGACATTGAGTACTATTGTCATTGGGAGATTGGCGGTATTGGACATATATATTGTATGCAATATGTGTATGTTGTACACCGGATTACGATTTGTGGCTCTTCACAATCTGTTCGATTGGTATAGCTTGTATTGTTTACTAACTTATGATACATGGGCAATTAGAGGCGTAGCAACATGTGATATTGTTTCAATGGGGGGTGGTGGCTCAGGGGTGTGCTCGGATTGGCGGACACCCGGAGGCTTGCTCCTCTTAAACATTGGTTTTGTCATATCCGGCTCATTGATTATTGATGGGAGCGTTCGTGCAAGTTAAGCACGCCCTGTAACGGTGAGTTTTTCTTTGAATTTTTCTATGACGTGGTTTGGCGGCGTATTACTACTAGTAGGGGAGGTTAGACTAATGGTATATTGTGTATAAGGTTTAACGGCTACGGTCTATTGTAAGAATTGGGCAGTTTCTATTCATGGAAACGAGCAGTTGTTGTATGAGCCCCGTAATGGGCTTACATCAAGCTTGGTAAATACTTGGTTATTACACCAGGCCGGTCTTTTCACCAGATGATGGTTAAAATTTATGTAGGCCACGGTATAATATGCTGTTTGTGACATAATGATGGTTGTAGCAATGCGATACATCTGATTAATATCAATTGTAAATGGTTTGGGTGATATGATACATTTGTTTGCTCTTGTAACATCTTCAACGCAGACGCTGTGGAATAATCTGAATGTGTATTAGTATATAAGGTAGGGGTAGTTGAACTTAGGACATGGGCTATGAAGTGAGATAGGTTGGTTTCAATCTCTGTTGTTTTTTGATGCTAGTAAGCTCTGTAGTTGTATGCCTTTCTAATATTCTATAAGGAATGTGCACTGATTATATGTAGGTATGCACTTGATGGATTGCAATTTCAAATACACCCTCTGCATATGACCTGTCATGCTTACTGATATTTGTATAAGGTTGATCTGATGGTTGCGGTTGACTCCTCCTTGATGTGTTATTTTGTTATATGTTGGTGTTATTAATGCCCTGGTTTGGGTTGTTACTGTACAGGGTGGGGGGCTGCACGGTTGTATATAATTCTTACAAAAGTGCTTTTATTTCATTTTGTTTGTGATCACTAAGATAATATGAATGTGTTTTTTTTATATTGTTTTCCTTTGTTTTCTTTGTTCTTAGATTATTCATTGTCCTGATGAAGGCCCAGATGTGGGTCGAAACGTTGACATCACAATGACTTATAGAATTGGAAAATAAAAATTGATTATTCTTTATTACTTTAAAACCTGTGAGTGCCCTCCATTTTCTGTACATGCCTATAATTTGAGGATAGCACCCGGGGTATCATGACACTACGGTGGATGGAGTGCTAGGCTACCGGCTAAAAATTATATATATGACTGTATGTATTAAGTCTTTATGCTTAAGTTTTAATGAAATAATAAAGCACAGAACTAAAAGAAGAACTCCAATACTTGAGCACATTTGATATGCGTTATCAGCTTTGATGTTCAATCGTTAATCAACATGAATTTAACTGTGTGCCCTCATAGAAGTCTATTATGTGAGAGGATTACAGCACCTGAAGATGTTAGTGCACGTGACGATGTTAGCGAACCTGAAGATGTTAGCGCACGTGAAGATGTTAGCGCACGTGAAGATGTTAGTGCACCTGAAGATGTTAGTGCACTAAGCTATCACTCTTAAGACTTGTAATAACACAGGGCTCAAAATTTCCACTCTTTACTAGCCATTGGCGAGTGGAAATTTAACTGTGGTGAGTGAAAGTTAGTGAGTGAAGTTGAATCAACATTCACTCACTGTGGGGTGTTGTAAGTAGCAAAGTTAGCACATTGTATTTGCAAAATATATACTCCTACTGCACCACTGACACACATTTAGGGCTATGTGCTAAAATATTATCTGAAGGGATATTATATATCCATGAAAGGTTATTCCTCTAGTGATGTAGGGACCCCATTAGTGCTTACACTGTTACTTCTGAGAGGGTAAACATGGGCAGAGAGAGGAATTGGAGAGGAAAAGTGAAATTGGAGAAGAAAGAGTTAAGAGAGAAAAAAATAAACATATGCACAGAGAGGTAGAGTAGTGGGTGTGGGCAGGATCAGAAGTGGCGAGTGGCATTTTGCCCTGGCTAGTAGCTTAGGATTTGAAATTTTGAGCCCTAATAAGAATATAACTATTTTGAGCTCCACTTTCTATCTAGATGAACATTTTTAATATAATAAAACAATGTGTTATGTCAATACCTGTGATTTCCAGGCAAACATCTGTGTATTTGCCAGATGTCATGAGTCTTCTTCAAATGGAGAGTCCCAAAAACACAAAACAATACAACTTTTTCTATCAAAACAGAAGAGCAAATGCTTTTAAAACATCTGTTTTCTGGAGAAAAAAAATGTCATGTCCCTTTAAAGATAAGTTTTGGGGGCGTGGCCTGACCAAGCTAAGAAATGGCCACATAATTTGTGAGCTCTGCTCAGCTCACCAAATAAAAGTTTAATTTGGAGCCCTAGGCATTTGCCAAATATGCTAAAACAAAGAACAAGAATTTACTTCCTAACCTAGCCGACCTAACCACCTCATTATCGCCAACTGAGCATTGGGGAGTGTAGGAGATAAGCCATGAAGAAACCCTAAGACGCAACTCAGCAGCGGAGCCATAGCGGCTATATCAGGAGGCACCAGACATACTCAAAACCACTTGCCCTGCAACTTTGGAGTCTCTCGGATACGTCGGGAGACCACGATGTAGCGGAGGGAATCCCTGGAGAAAAAGCAGCAGTGACAGTCGGAAGGAGCTACGCAGCGCAACACGTACCACAAAACAGCATGGAGAAATCCAAGATGGTGCCGAAGATCGCAGTGGCCTGAGACTGTGAGCGAAACCCCAGAACAGGTAAACACGGTCGCCTACACTAAAAGGCTCAAGAGGGGAAACTGAGGGACACCCTTAAAAAAGAAAAAGAACTGATACCAGCAGATTACACCCCCACACATTTCGCCACACTACAGAATAACCAGGGGTCAAGAGTAAGCCACAAAGGGAGCTCTAGGGAGGGAGAAAGTAGCAGCGGAAGCCCCAGAAAAACAAAGCAGGGGGTAAACATATAAAGTGACATCTCCCTTAAGAAAAGATTCTAAGACCCACTTGCTTTTCCTAGAATAAGGGTCAGACCAGCAGTACAACCAGGACACAGATACAAGCCTGCACCAGCTTTTATGATACACTAAACAGAAAGGCTGACAGGGTTTCTAACCTTAAAAAACAAGGGATTCTGCAATTTTCATTGAGATTCATGTATTAAACAAACGCTACTGCTGCCCAATATAACAATAGACATTGATTCACTAGTCTGCGGCCTACACACTGCTCCACTAACGATAGGAACCAGAAAGCCCTCATCAACAATGTCAGCCAGAAGACTGATAAAAGGTGACAAAGCAACTAAATCATCCACAGTTAATGCCTACTTTAAAACAACTGTACACCCCAAACCAAACATAGCAGAGGACATGGAAGATGGGGAACAAGAAACTTCAGATGTGGAACACCCTGACTCCAATGAAGACACCACCCCGGTGACCAAAGCAGATTTGAAAGGCTTAGTCTCAAAACAGGACATTGCAACTAAATTTGAAAAAATCTGGAATAAAATAGATAACATGCATACAGCAATGACCAACAGCCTATCTGAAATTAAATCAGAGATTGCTAAACTTGGGGGGCGGATGGACACATTGGAGGAACAAACAGACACCTTAGTTGAAGATATCACTAATGTCAACCAAACTGTGGCCTCCCACCACCAGGAGCTAAACGAGATCCACGAAAAACTTGAAGACCTAGAGAACAGGAGTAGGAGGAACAATATTAGGCTGAAAGGAGTTCCAGAAAGCATCCTTAACAAAGACCTCCTCTCCTATATAGCACAATTGTTTCATCAGGTGACAGGGGGATCAGACAACTTCGACATGGGAATTGAAAGAGCCCATAGAGCCCTCAAACCCAAACCCAAAGAGGGTATGCCCCCCAGAGACATAATCATCAAAATGGCGCTGTTTCAAGATAAAGACAAAATTTTACAGGGTGCACGTAAGAACCCCACCCTGAAATTCCAAGGGAACGTAATACAGTTCTATCAAGACCTCAGTGTCAGAACCCTTCAGCGCAGAGGTGCCCTCAGACCGCTAACACAGCTGCTCAGAAAACACCAGATACTATACAAGTGGGGATTCCCCTTTGCCCTGTATATCATCAAAGATTCCAGAACAATCACCCTCAGAGACCCTTCAGACATTCCGGAGGTCTGTCAAATCCTTGACCTGGAAACCCCAAAAATGACATCTCCAGCTCCCCTGCAACGATTAACGAAACCAGCGGACCAGATTTCAAAAGCACAATGGATAAGATCGACTAGAAAGAAACAAAAAACTTAAAACTTTCCTCTCTGGGACTTATTAAGGGTTATAAAGACCCATCATACCACTCCTGACCACAGATATCACACGTTAACAAAGTGATAGCCAGAAAGCTGTGTGTTCTCAAAGGACACTTTCTCTACTAACATTGAAAGACTGGCTTACTTTCTCTGGAGTGAACAGCCCATTTGATACAGAGATACCAGATAACTCAGAAGGACATATAGCACATGAACACTACCCCATTGACAGGGGCTCTCTTGCTAAATAACCAGTATTCAACTCGGTGTAGCTGAGCTGGCACCCCCAGTTAATTAAGACTTACTGTTATTGCACTTTAAACATTTTTTTTTAACATGTTTTTCCCTATTCCCCTTGTTCCTTTTCTATCTTCCCCCCTATTCTTCCCCACAGAAGTGAGAGAGGCAGACCCAAACTGTTGGGCCCATTACCCAGCGTCGCCACTATGTCGTTGCCTGTACTTATCTCTGTTTTCAGATGTCGAAAGAGAGAGGTCTCTACAGTTAAGGTTCACCAGGAAGGTAGATATGATGCCCTCACCAGTAGGGTCTACAACTCTAGAGTGTAGGAAACTTGGGGAGGTCTTATGCGGACCAGGTAAGCTGACAACCCACAAACACCACATAAATGGAGGGTGAACTGACCATAGTCACACACAATGTACGTGGCCTCAACACTGACACTAAGAGAAGATTAGCTTTTAAACAATACACATTGCTAAAAGCCAAGGTACTGTTTCTACAAGAAACTCATTTTGTAAAACCCCAACTCCCATACTACTGGACTAAAAACTATCCCACTCATTTTCACGCGACTACCAAGTCTAAAAAGAGGGGAGTTTCGATTCTCATCCACTCCTCAGTTAACTACATACACGAATCCACCACTGCAGACTCTGAAGGTAGATACTTAATCCTAAAGGGACAGCTGGACAATGTAGACGTTGTTCTCTGTAATATATATGCTCCCAATGAGCAACAACACATTTTTTTCGCCAGTATATCACAACTCATTACACAGTGGTCAGGACAATTATGGCGGGTGACTTTAACATACCCATCTCTCCACAGGACACACAGAACACAAACCCACCATCGAACAAACGGTTAAGACGAGACAGCATAATATGGAATATTCAGAACTCACTAAACTCACACTCACTAATAGACTCCTAATAGACTCCTGGAATATTATAAATGGCACACACCAAAGACACAACTTTTTATTCGGCAGCACATAACACCTACTCCCGACTAGACTATATCTTCACAAGCCAAATCATGCAGCCGATACTTAATTCCTCCAGCATCTGCCCATGTGTATGGTCAGACCACTCTGTGGTGATACTTAAGATGACTGGTCTGGTGGACCCAAATAGATATAGATCCTGGACATACGACCCAAATTTACACAAAAATCCACTTGTACACGCCTCTACCTTGAAACATTTAACTGAATTTTTGGACATTAATACAGACTCTACTAACAACCCGACGTATGTATGGGCAGCACATAAATCGGTACTAAGGGGCACCCTCATAAAAGAAAAAACTATACATAATAAAAAGACAAGACGTGACATGCTGCAATTACACGAAGACATAGCACAGCTTGAGAAACAACACAGACTAACGGGGAATTCCACCACTCTGAAAACCCTGCAAAACAAAAGAGACTCACTAGCTAAATTACTGAACTTCCAGGCCAATAGAGCTATAATGAAACTAAAATCACAGTACTTTATATACGCTAACAAGCTGGATAAATTCCTGGCCCATAAACTTAGAGAAAAATTTAGAACAGCCAATATCCCAACCATAGAGAAACCAGACGGCACAAACACTACCCATCCCCAGGAAATAGTTGACATCTTTGGAGACTTCTATGCAAAGCTCTACGATGGCCACAAAGTAACACACAGCCCACAGATAGAGACTCTCACACAGAACTTCCTAGCAACCCCCTCACTAGCAAAACTAACAGACGAAGACAAAAAGACGCTGAATGAACCTATCTCGATCTAGGTCGTATTAGCGATCAAAGCTCTAAAATCAGGGAAAGCCGCGGGACCAGATGGTTTCCCAGGGGAATATTACAAGCTGTTTAGAAAAGAACTTATACCCCATCTGACCAAATTCTGCAACCACATTATGCAAGGTTACCCAATCCCAGCTGAATTGCTACAAGCCAAAATTATAATCATACCCAAACCAGGCAAAGACCCAAAAAAATGCTCTAGCTACCGTCCAATCTCTCTAATTAACCAGGATATAAAAATCTTCACTAAGATACTAGCAAACAGATTAGCAAACATTCTGCCCACACTAATACATAAAGACCAAGTGGGATTCATTAGAGACAGAGAAGCCCCAGACAACGTCAGACGAATTGTGGACACGGTCCACCACCTCAATGACACAAAAACGCCTTCTCTGCTCCTCGCGTTGGATGCGGAGAAGGCGTTTGACAGGGTAGACTGGAGGTATATGACCACAACCTTAACACACATAAACTTTGAAGGCCCCTTTATGGATGCCATTAAGACCATATACACTAATCCGACAGCCCTGGTATCTTCCAACGGCTATAGATCTAAACTATTCCCAATCCTAAATGGGACCAGACAAGGATGTCCCCTGTCCCCTTTGCTATTTGCGTTGTGTGTCGAGCCCCTAGCAGCCCAAATAAGGACGAACCCTGACATAGTAGGACTTAAGGTGGGCAACACAGACTACAAGATCAGTCTCTTTGCGGACGACATCCTGCTCACACTGACCAAACCCATGCAATCACTACCCAACTTATTTGAAACACTAAGAGAGTTCTCACTAATTTCTGGTTATCGCATCAACACAGATAAATGTGAAATGTTACCAATCGCAATCCCCCCGCATACAATGAAATTAATCCAAATAAATTTTGAGCTAAAAGAATCTAAGGGTCCCATGAAATACCTAGGGGTGGGAATAACGGCACAGACCCAACAACTATACAAAGCCAACTATACCCCTATGTTTAAGGCTGTCAGAAAAGACCTGCAGACTTGGAAGAAACATAACTTCTCCTGGATGGGGAAAATGACTGTGTTGCCCCGTTTACTCTATCTTTTCAGAGCTCTCCCCATACGCATTTTCTACCCTGACTTAGAGAAACTACAATCAGATATTTTGTCATTTATCCGGGGTAAAAAACTGGCCAGAATAGCAGGGAGAACCTTGACAAACCATAGAGGCCTAGGCGGTTTAGGTGTTCCTAACTTAATAGAATATTACAAGGCAGCAAGATTAGCCCAAGATGCATTGATACTTAGAGCCAGAGAGGAAGCCCTTTGGATTTGGCTAGAATCAGACATGTGGGGGGGAGACGGAACAGACGCAATACTATGGGGACGCAGAGGTAACATACACGGGACAACGCAACACCAACCACTCACAACTGAGACCACTCAGGCGCTATGGTCGGAATTAGCACACAAAAGGGAGCTGTGCCCATTAGATTCAACATTGAGACCCATCAGATACCTTCTCCACAAAGACCAGCAAAGAATAATCAATAAGTGGGAAAACAAGGGACTATACCGGGTGGCAGACTTTTTACTACAGAATAAGGTGATGACCTATACCCAATTAAAAGACAAACTAGCCCCAGACCCTTTGCACTGGTATCTATACCTCCAATTATCGTCAGCAATACACGCCTACATACAGCCAACTCATACTAAGGGAAGATCTACCCTGGAACACATATGTAGCTCCACAAACAGACCAAAACAATCCATCTCTAAAATATACCTTGATATACAAAAACTAAAGACCACAGCTAAGACACCACACATGCAGCGGTGGGAAGCAGACCTAGACATTAGACTAGAACCAGAGCAATGGCATATGACCCTGGCAACAGCCACTAAAGGCTTGCTGAGCGCAGACCTTAGGGAAAATACCCTAAAGACGATATTTAGATGGTACCTAACACCCCTAAGAACGACACATATGACACACACTAACTCTAGACTTTGCTATAGGGGATGCGGTGAAGTTGGCACATACCGCCACATGCTCTGGGACTGTCCTGAAGTTCAGACTTTATGGCAATCACTATCCAACCTAATCAGCTACCTACTGGACGAACAGGTACAGATAAGTGAACCTCAAGCTTTAATTCATGAACGTGTGCCTCACTTCAATAGACCAATAAACACTTTCATAAGAATATTATGCACCATAGTGAGAACCTGTATAGCTAAATATTGGAAAGTAGGTACACCATCATGGCAAGAGATTAGGAACAAAATCCAACATACATATAACATGTACGACCTAGCAGCGTGGTCCCTAGACACTAAAAATTCGAATGACGAGATATGGTTTTACTGGAACTATAGAAATGGTTTTAATCACCCACCCCTGACGACAACAACCCAACCCTAGACCTCTAATTGCTATTTTCATACCTCTGATCTTTCAAAGGCAGCCAGTCTGCTTCCCCCTCCATTTAGGGACAACAATAGCACTCACTATCCTCTTTGTTTCCTTGCTCCCCCCCCCCCCTTTTTGCACCTTCCCTTCTATTCCCCTCCTTCAATTACTTAAGGATCTACCCACCCTCAGAAAATATCAGGTTTGACTGCAAGATTTTTATAAAATAAGGTGGCTGATTGTGATAGGAACATCTCTACTACACCTCCTGTGGTGAGGTACTATTCACTGAAACGTTAAAGCCTTTGTAATACCTTGTCATTAACACTGTTGTAATTTGCGGCTAACTTTGACGCCATTGGTTCCTGTAAGTTTTTCCTTTTTTTCTGTTACCAATAAAAATTATTTAAACATAAAGATAAGTTTCATTGATGATTGCTTCATTCTAAGGCTGCCTTTTAAAAAAATCATTGCCCATGGCAGAAAGCCAAGTGAATTTCTAAATATAATATAGACATCTGTGCAAGAGCCAATACCTGTGATTTCCAGGCAAACATCTGTGTATTTGCCAGATCTCTTTAGCTGTTGCCTGGAATAATGAGACTGAGGAGATTGGGTTCCATTGCTGGCAACACATATTTACTCTTCACTGTATTTCTTCAGAAACTATAGACGTTAAAACAATGCATAACATGATTAGTGCAGGATGCTGAATTCCAAGGTCATAACTCCTATTGTTATATGTGGAGGTTGTTTAAAATAATATGCAAACAGGTTTCACTCAAAAGCTGCATTCACTGATTTCAAAAACGATCATTAAACTCAAAATTGTGCCCCCAAAAAAATTTTAAATGAAGGAAAAAAGAATTATTAAAGGGACAGTCTAGTCAAAATTAAACTTTCATGATTCAGATAGGGCATGCAATTTTAAACAACTTTCCAATTTACTTCTATTATCTCATTTGCTCAATTCTTTAGATATCCTTTGTTGAAGAAATAGCAATGCCCATGTGTGAGCCAATCACACAAGGCCTCTATGTGCAGCAACCAATCAGCAGCTACTGAGCATATCTAGGTATGCTTTTCAGCAAGTGATATCAAGAGAATGAAGCAAATTAGATAATAGAAGTAAATTAGAAAGTTGTTTAAAATGACATGCTCTTTCTAAATCATGAAAGAAAAAAATTGGGTTTCATGTCCCTTTAAAGGGATATGAAAACCCAAACATTTCCTTTTGTAATTCTGGCAGAACATAACTTTTTAAAAAAAGTTTCCAATTTACTTCTATTATCTATTTTGCATTGTTCTCATGATATTCTATGTTGAAGAGATACCTAGAAAATCATCTGAAGCACTATATGGCAGGAAATAGTGCTGCCATTTAGTGATCTTACAAATGGATAACATTCTAGAAAAATTGCTGCCATATAGTGATCTAGAAATGGGCTGGCTCCTAAGCATACATTTTTTTTTAAAACAAAAGATACCAAGAGAACAAAGAAAAAAATGATAAAAGAAGTAAATTAGAAAGTGAATCCTGAAAGAAACATTTTGGGTTTCGTATCCCTTTAAGGAATTAAGGAATTCTTATATTATCCTTTCGCCTGGCTTTGTTTAAAAATGTCTCAAAAAATGGTGCTTGTTCTTCTCCCTTCTGAGAGGCTGGAGCATCGCAAACATACTTAAAGGGCCATTTCTTTTATCTAATTTTCCTCACACTCTTGGTATATCCTTTGATGAAAAGCATACCAAGGGGTATATTTAACAATGTGTGAGCAGACATGATACAAAGTAGCGTATCGTGTCCGCTGCACATCGATAAATGCCGACAGCATACACTGTCAGCATTTATCATTGCACCAGCAGTTCTTGTGAACTGCTTGTGCAATGCCGCCCCCTGCAGATTCGCGGCCAATCAGCTAGCAGTGGGTGTCAATCAACCTGATCGTATTCGATTTCTATCCGACGCCTCAGAGCAGGTGGAAAAGTTATGGAGCAGCGGTCTTTAGACCGCTGCTTCATAACTTCTGTTTCCAGCGAGCCTTCATCAAGCTCCATACGGAGCTCAATAAATATGCCCCCTAGGCCTAGGTGAATCAATGCACTACTGGGAGGTAGCTGGAGATTGGTGGCTGTACCTATATGCCTCTAGTCATTAGCTCACCCAATTTGTTTAGCTAGCTCCCAGTAGTGCATTGGTGCTCCTTTATATCCCTTTAAATTACATTAAGATTAACCATCATACATATGAAATAGCACTATTTAGTGTGTGTGTGTGTATATATATATACTGTATATATATATATATATATATATATATATATATATATATATATATATACATTAGATAGATAGATAGATAGATAGATAGGTAGATAGATACTGTATATATATATATATATATATATATATATATATATATACAGTATATATATATATATATGTGGATCCACAATCTAGACTTTGAATCAAACAATTAGAGTGTTTATTAGAGACTGAATTCCCCTTCCTCAATCATCGGATGTAGCGTTGGTATTACAAGTTGAAAATAAATGCGAGTGCTTAATCACAATTGAATTTGACATACTGAAGCAGAGCATGATCCCCTCCCTTTGGAGACTGGGCCGCAGGGCAGTATTCCAACATGATAACGACCCCAAACACACCTCCAAGACGACCACTGCCTTGCTAAAGAAGCTGAGGGTAAAGGTGATGGACTGGCCAAGCATGTCTCCAGACCTAAACCCTATTGAGCATCTGTGGGGCATTCTCAAAAGGAATGTGGGGGAGCGCAAGGTCTCTAACATCCACCAGCTCCACCAACATCCACCAGGACTCCAGTGGCAAACTGTGACGCTCTGGTGAACTATATGCACAAGAGGGTTAAGGCAGTGCTGGAAAATAATGGTGGCCACACAAAATTTTGACACTTTGGGCCCAATTTGGACATTTCCATTTAGGGGTGTACTCACTTTTGTTGCCAACGGTTTAGACATTAGTGGCTGTGTGTTGAGTTATTTTGAGGGGACAGCAAATTTACACTGTTATACAGGCTGTACACTTACTACTTTACATTGTAGCAAAGTGTCATTTCTTCAGTGTTGTCACATGAAAAGATATAATAAAATATTTACAAAAATGTGAGGAATGTACTTATTTTTGTGAGATACTGTATGTGTATATGTATTTGTATGTGTATGTGTGTACATATGTGTATATGTATGTGTATGTGTGTACATATGAGTATATGTATTTGTATGTGTGTACATATGTGTATATGTATGTGTATGTGTGTATATGTATATGTATGTGTGTACATATGTGTATATGTATGTGTATGTGTGTACATATGGGTATATGTATGTGTATGTGTGTATATGTATGTGTATGTGTGTACATATGTGTATATGTATTTGTATGTGTGTACATATGTGTATATGTAGGTGTATGTGGGTACATACAGTATGTGTATATGTGTTTGTATGTGTGTACATATGTGTATATGTATGTGTGTACATATGTGTATGTGTATATGTATGTGTATGTGTGTACATATGTGTATATGTATTTGTATGTGTGTACATATGTGTATATGTATGTGTATGTGTGTACATATGTGTATGTGTGTACATATGTGTATATGTATTTGTATGTGTGTACATATGTGTATATGTATGTGTATGTGTGTACATATGTGTATATGCATGTGTATGTGTGTACATGTGTATATGTTTGTGTATGTGTGCACATATGTGTATATGTATGTGTATGTGTGCACATGTGTGTACATATGTGTATATGTATGTGTATGTGTGTATGTGTATGTATGTGTATGTGTGTACATATGTGTATATGTATGTGTATGTGTGTACATATGTGTATATGTATTTGTATGTGTGTACATATGTGTATATGTATGTGTATGTGTGTACATATGTGTATCTGTGTACATATGTGTATATGTATGTGTATGTGTGTACATGTGTATATGTTTGTGTATGTGTGCACATATGTGTATGTGTGTACATATGTGTATGTGTGTATATGTATGTGTATGTGTGTACATATGTGTATATGTATGTGTATGTGTGTATATGTATGTGTATGTGTGTACATATGTGTATATGTATGTGTGTGTGTGTACATATGTGTATATGTATGTGTATGTGTGTACATATGTGTATATGTATGTGTATGTGTGTACATATGTGTATATGTATGTGTATGTGTGTACATATATGTGTGTGTTTATGTGTGTACATATGTATGTCTGTATATATCAAGTCTTTTATGCTTAAGTTTTAATGAAATAATATAGCACAGAACTAAATGAAGAACTCCACTATGTGAGCAGATTTTTTATGCTTCATCAGCATAAATCAACATGAATTTAAAGGGACACTGAACCCAATTGTTTTCTTTCGTGATTCAGATAGAGCATGACATTTTAAGCAACTTTCTAATTTCCTCCTAGTATCAATTTTTCTTCGTTCTCTTGCTATCTTTATTTGAAATGCAAGAATGTAAGTTTAGATGCCGACCCATTTTTGGTGAACAACCTGGGTTGTCCTTGCTGATTGGTAGATAAATTCATCCACTAATAAAAAAAGTTCTGTCCAGAGTTCGGAACCAAAAAAAAAGCTTAGATGCTTCTTTTTCAAAAAAAGATAGCAAGAGAACGAAGAAAAATTGATAATAGGAGGAAATTAGAAAGTTGCTTAAAATTTCTTGCTCTATCTGAATCACAAAGAAAAAAATTGGGTTCAGTGTCCCTTTAACTGTGTGCCCTCATAGAAGTCTATTATGTGAGAGGATAAAAGGATGTGAAGATGTTAGAGCACATGAAGAATTTAGTGCACTAAACTATCGCTCTTAAGACTTGTAATTTGAACGTAACTATTTTGAGCTCCGCTTTTTATCTAGGTGAAAATGTTTAATTATATATTTATTTTGCCTGGTTTTCCTGTTATTTAAATCTTTAAATTTTGTTTTCCACTTTCCCAGAGAGACCAGAGTGCATTCTGGGGAAATAAGAACCCTGGCTTGCACAGTGATTAGTTAATATATGCAGGAATCTTTAATTGCCACAGCAATGAAGATAACACACATGAGTCTTCTTCGAATGGAGAGTCCCAAAAACACAAAACAATACAAATTTTGCTATCAAAACAGCAGAGCAAATGCTTTTAAAACATCTGTTTTCTGGAGAGAAAAAAATGTTATGGCCCTTTAAAGATAAGTTTAATTGATGATGCTTCATTCTAAGGCTGCCTTTTAAAAAAATCATTGCCCATGGCAGAAAGCCAAGTGAATTTCTAAATATAATATAGACATCTGTGTAAAAGCCAATACCTGTGATTTCCAGGCAAACATCTGTGTATTTGCCAGAGCTCTTTAGCTGTTGCCTGGAATAATGTGACTGAGGAGATAGGGTACCATTGCTGGCAACACATATTTAAATGCTTCAATGTATAACTGTTGCAGGGTTACATTTTTAATTATTCACCATTGATATATATGTATACAGGTGGCCCTCAGTTTACAACGGTTCAATTTGCACCGTTTCAGAATAACAACCTTTTTTTTCAGTCATGTTGAGAAGCGGTGCATTAATTAAAATAGCCAGTAGGTGGAGCTGTCTGCTTGTGTTGCAGCAAGCCAAGCATACAAGCAGGCTGAAATTAATCAGTGTAGCTAGCTAGACCTGAGCTATCAAGCAACTTTCAAAGGAACAAGATCTTCCTGTCTATAAATCCATCCAGATTGGAATGCATAGAAAGAACTGTTTGCAAAAAAGTGTCTGTTGTGTGATTTTTTTATTAGGTTTATAATGCTTTTTTAGCAAATGTTTTTGTTAATTTAACTTAGTTTAATTATATATTCTGTATCTAATGCTGTTTAGCATTTAAAGTCTTCATTTCAAAGCTTTAAAAATAATGTATTAGGTGTTACTTATGACAATTTTGAGAGGGGCCTGGAACCTAACTCCCTCACTTCCCATTGACTTACATTATAAATTGGGTTTCAATTTACAACGGTTTCGATTTACAACCATTCCTTCTGGAACCCAACCCCGGCGTAAACTGAGGGCTACCTGTATTATGTTTTTAGATTGTCTTGAAAAAGGCTAAATGTGTAGCCGAAATGTTGACTAACTTGTTTATGATGAAATAAATTAAATAAAAGTTTTTTCTACAATTTTCAAGTCCTGTGAGTACCCTTACTACTGGAGATTTATATATATATATATATATATATATATATATATATATATATATATACAGTATATATATATATATATATATGACTGTATGTATTAAGTCTTTAATGCTTAAGTTTTAATGAAATAATAAAGCACAGAACTAAAAGAAGAACTCCAATACTTGAGCAGATTTGATATGCGTTATCAGCTTTGACGTTCAATCGTTAATCAA